>NC_054498.1:1240408-1562908 GCF_017639515.1 Carcharodon carcharias
AAAAACAGAATTACCTGGAAAAACTCAGCAGGTCTGGCAGCATCCGCGGAGAAGAACAAAGTTGACTTTTCGAGTCCTCATGACCCTTCAATAGAACTAAATAAAAATAGGAGAGGGGTGAAATATAAGCTGGTTTAGGTTGTGGATGCCACTTTCCCTGTTACCATGTGGATTATTTTCAGAACCATGTTAGATGTGCCAGGCGAATGTGTTTTAGTTGAAAGTAAACCACTTGAAAACATGACCCATGTAAAAGTTGACCCCTTTAACTTTTTGCCTAATAAATGGGTCTCAAAAATTTGACTTTTACATGAGCATATACGATAAGTGGGAAAGGGACAGAATCAAAAACAGAAGTTACAAATTACGGGGCTTGATGGGGTAGATGCTCTCTTGGGAGAATCTTGAAATAGGGTACAGTTTCAGCATAAGGATTTGATCATTTAAGATAGAAATAAGGAGGAATTTCTCCTCTGAGGTTCATGAATCTTTGGAATTCTCTACCCCAGAGGGCTGTGGAGGCTGGATCATTGAATATATTCAAAGCTGAGAGAGAAAAGTTTTGAACTGTAGGAGCATCAAGGGCTATGGGGAACAGGTGTGAAAGTGGAGTTGAAGCCAAGATCACATTAGTCATGATATTATTGAATATTGGTTTATCCCTTTAAAAAAAGAGCTGGGTAAATATCTGGCCAGGAGAACATGGAACAACCATAAGAAGTATACATAGTGTTATGGACCAGAGGTGGATTAACTTAAACAGCCCTGATTTCTCCTTTCATTATCTGTCCATAAACAGAAAGGTGGTTTTGCTTTCTGATCCTCCTCCCCCCTCGATAAGTGGTGGCGTAGTTTCCCCAACTCTTCAGTTTGGAGTGTGCCAGTTCTGTACTAATAACCCCACAGCAAACTTGAGATAAGGTAAAATAACAGGGTTGGTTTATTTTATTCACATAAAATGCAGGAAAGGGCTTTCTCAATGTCCACCACATTTCACACTTATACAATAAAAGAGAGATAAGGAAAAGAAAGAGGTACAGAGCAAGACCAGGATAAAAATGAGTTATTGCTTCACGTGAGTCCAGAATCAGAAGTCCAGTGGCGTATTCTTTCAGAGGTTAACAGACTGAAACTGATCCGACTTTCCAGAAGCGAGGACTTTCATGATGGGAGAAGGCGTGTAGAGATTAACTAGTCTTGAAGGCGCAGATTCAGAAATTGTAATGTTCCAGTAGTTCACAGATGAGGGCCAGATATTCATCTTAGCAGAGCTCTTTCTGCTGCTACTTGTTAGATGATGAAATGGTAGGCTGCCTGGGCTCAGTTCCACACAACAATATTACAGGTTCTAGCAGTTTGGGGAAGGTCATGTGACATTCCTCCCACTTCTCCTGGGTCTTGGTCAAAGGATGTATTTTCCCAGTTCTGGCATCTTGAGGTGTTTAATAGAGGAGTCAGGGTCCCTTTCATCCTTTGCATACATACCATCTCCACTGGCCGGAGCTCTGCCTTAGAAATGCAAAGGGGATTGGTGCATTTCTTTGGAATTCGATTGGCCATTACAGATGGCATTAGCACCTCTTTAAAGATAATGAGGTCCCTGCTGATTTCTGAAGGTTAGAATTTCCTCTGGTATGAGTCACGGCTAGCCAGAGTAAAGTCTTCTGGCTGGGAGTCTGCTTAACACAGTTTTGGGGCCATCGGCTTGTCCTTTGGAATACGCTTGGCTAGACTGAATGCTACACATTCCTAATTGTTAACTGACCGCAGTTTTCCAGGATAATATTAGCGAGTCAGGGAGAAATGTCACAGATTTATCTTGGATTTCAATGTTCTGTTGGCCAATTAGCCAGTTTTTGCATGATTCACATCAATCAGAGGACATTTATAGGAATACAGATTCATGAATTAGGAGCAAGATGATCAATTTCTATTGTCAGCAAAGATGTTTGTAATGCCTTTCTTTGCATTTTGCAATATTACAGGATCTCAAATTCCATGCCAAAGACTAAAATTTAGGTGACAGGCTAATTTATAACAGTTTAACATGTCTGTATTTACGCACACACCCAGATCAAAGACAGGAAGCATATAAAGCTTGAGCTGGTTGATTAAGGGGGAATTGTTAGTCCCCAGCTTTGGTTCATATGAGGGGGGTTTATTTACGAAAGCTGCTTTATGATTGTAGCAGGAGAGACACATGTATTCCTGACAAGACAGACGGTTGACATTTTGAATTAGAATTATAAATCAATTAGTGTTATGGTGGTATTTGAAGTGACTTATCTTAAAATTCTGCAAGAACCAGATGCTGTGAAATTCCACTGGTTATTCAAAGCTCATACAGAGCAAATGGAATTTGGAACGTGCCTTACATCAAGGCTGCACACTTCATTATAATTCATGAACTTCAAATTTCACTCAAGGTTCAAAATAAATTAAATATATTACATACCAAAAGATAGAGTTTTATAGAATTGTAATGAACAGATGTATACAAAAGTCTGCATAATATGGACAATAAGTTATCACAGCTTGCATCTACCTTCTGTTGTTTAGTGTGAGAGACCTGTCAGTGAAGCTTTCCCTCTCTCCTACTCTGCCCCCCCACCCCCACAACCCCATCCAGTACAAAGAAAATGCAGTTAACTTTAAATGTAATAAATTAACAATAAAATATCTACGATTATGATTTTTGCTATAATCCAAAGGTAATTGGAGCTACAAGTTGTTTGAAGATTTACTGTGTAACAATGTCTGAATTACAGGTTGTGTCAGTCATGACTCGATGGCACTCTCATCTCTGAGTCAGAAGGTCGTGGATTCAAGTCCACTCCAGGGATCTGAGCACTAAAATCTAGCCTAACACTCCAGTGCATTACTGTGTTGCCGCACTGTCGGAGGGGCAGGAGTGCCGCGCTGTCGGAGGGGCAGGAGTGCCGCGCTGTCGGAGGGGCAGGAGTGCCGCGCTGTCGGAGGGGCAGGAGTGCCGCGCTGTCGGAGGGGCAGGAGTGCCGCGCTGTCGGAGGGGCAGGAGTGCCGCGCTGTCGGAGGGACAGGAGTGCCGCGCTGTCGGAGGGGCAGGAGTGCCGCGCTGTCGGAGGGACAGGAGCGCCGCGCTGTCGGAGGGACAGGAGCGCCGCGCTGTCGGAGGGGCAGGAGTGCGGGAGTGCCGCGCTGTCGGAGGGACAGGAGTGCCGCGCTGTCGGAGGGACAGGAGTGCCGCGCTGTCGGAGGGGCAGGAGTGCGGGAACGCCGCGCTGTCGGAGGGACAGGAGCGCCGCGCTGTCGGAGGGACAGGAGCGCCGCGCTGTCGGAGGGGCAGGAGTGCGGGAGCGCCGCGCTGTCGGAGGGGCAGGAGTGCGGGAGTGCCGCGCTGTCGGAGGGGCAGGAGTGCGGGAGTGCCGCGCTGTCGGAGGGGCAGGAGTGCGGGAACGCCGCGCTGTCGGAGGGACAGGAGCGCCGCGCTGTCGGAGGAACAGGAGCGCCGCGCTGTCGGAGGGGCAGGAGTGCGGGAGCGCCGCGCTGTCGGAGGGGCAGGAGTGCGGGAGTGCCGCGCTGTCGGAGGGGCAGGAGTGCGGGAGTGCCGCGCTGTCGGAGGGGCAGGAGTGCCGCGCTGTCGGAGGGACAGGAGTGCCGCGCTGTCGGAGGGGCAGGAGTGCCGCGCTGTCGGAGGGACAGGAGCGCCGCGCTGTCGGAGGGACAGGAGCGCCGCGCTGTCGGAGGGGCAGGAGTGCGGGAGTGCCGCGCTGTCGGAGGGACAGGAGTGCCGCGCTGTCGGAGGGACAGGAGTGCCGCGCTGTCGGAGGGGCAGGAGTGCGGGAGTGCCGCGCTGTCGGAGGGGCAGGAGTGCGGGAGTGCCGCGCTGTCGGAGGGGCAGGAGTGCCGCGCTGTCGGAGGGACAGGAGTGCCGCGCTGTCGGAGGGACAGGAGTGCCGCGCTGTCGGAGGGACAGGAGCGCCGCGCTGTCGGAGGGGCAGGAGTGCGGGAGTGCCGCGCTGTCGGAGGGACAGGAGTGCGGGAGCGCCGCGCTGTCGGAGGGGCAGGAGTGCCGCGCTGTCGGAGGGACAGGAGTGCCGCGCTGTCGGAGGGACAGGAGTGCCGCGCTGTCGGAGGGACAGGAGTGCCGCGCTGTCGGAGGGGCAGGAGTGCGGGAACGCCGCGCTGTCGGAGGGACAGGAGCGCCGCGCTGTCGGAGGGACAGGAGCGCCGCGCTGTCGGAGGGGCAGGAGTGCGGGAGCGCCGCGCTGTCGGAGGGGCAGGAGTGCGGGAGCGCCGCGCTGTCGGAGGGGCAGGAGTGCGGGAGTGCCGCGCTGTCGGAGGGGCAGGAGTGCGGGAACGCCGCGCTGTCGGAGGGACAGGAGCGCCGCGCTGTCGGAGGAACAGGAGCGCCGCGCTGTCGGAGGGGCAGGAGTGCGGGAGCGCCGCGCTGTCGGAGGGGCAGGAGTGCGGGAACGCCGCGCTGTCGGAGGGACAGGAGCGCCGCGCTGTCGGAGGGACAGGAGTATGGGAGCGCGGCGCTGTCGGAGGGGCAGGAGTGCGGGAGCGCGGCGCTGCCGGAGGGACAGGAGTGCGGGAGCGCCGCGCTGTCGGAGGGGCAGGAGTGCGGGAGTGCCGCGCTGTCGGAGGGGCAGGAGTGCGGGAACGCCGCGCTGTCGGAGGGACAGGAGCGCCGCGCTGTCGGAGGGACAGGAGTATGGGAGCGCGGCGCTGTCGGAGGGGCAGGAGTGCGGGAGCGCGGCGCTGCCGGAGGGACAGGAGTGCGGGAGTGCCGCGCTGTCGGAGGGGCAGGAGTGCGGGAGTGCCGCGCTGTCGGAGGGGCAGGAGTGCGGGAACGCCGCGCTGTCGGAGGGACAGGAGCGCCGCGCTGTCGGAGGGACAGGAGTATGGGAGCGCGGCGCTGTCGGAGGGGCAGGAGTGCGGGAGCGCGGCGCTGCCGGAGGGACAGGAGTGCGGGAGTGCCGCGCTGTCGGAGGGGCAGGAGTGCGGGAGTGCCGCGCTGTCGGAGGGGCAGGAGTGCGGGAACGCCGCGCTGTCGGAGGGACAGGAGCGCCGCGCTGTCGGAGGGACAGGAGCGCCGCGCTGTCGGAGGGGCAGGAGTGCGGGAGCGCCGCGCTGTCGGAGGGGCAGGAGTGCGGGAGTGCCGCGCTGTCGGAGGGGCAGGAGTGCGGGAGTGCCGCGCTGTCGGAGGGGCAGGAGTGCGGGAACGCCGCGCTGTCGGAGGGACAGGAGCGCCGCGCTGTCGGAGGGACAGGAGCGCCGCGCTGTCGGAGGGGCAGGAGTGCGGGAGCGCCGCGCTGTCGGAGGGGCAGGAGTGCCGCGCTGTCGGAGGGACAGGAGTGCGGGAGTGCCGCGCTGTCGGAGGGGCAGGAGTGCCGCGCTGTCGGAGGGACAGGAGTGCCGCGCTGTCGGAGGGACAGGAGTGCGGGAGCGCCGCGCTGTCGGAGGGGCAGGAGTGCCGCGCTGTCGGAGGGGCAGGAGTGCTGCGCTGTCGGAGGGGCAGGAGTGCCGCGCTGTCGGAGGGGCAGGAGTGCCGCGGTGTCGGAGGGGCAGGAGTGCGGGAACGCCGCGCTGTCGGAGGGGCAGGAGTGCCGCGCTGTCGGAGGGACAGGAGCGCCGCGCTGTCGGAGGGGCAGGAGTGCGGGAGTGCCGCGCTGTCGGAGGTGCAGGAGCGTCGCGCTGTCGGAGGGGCAGGAGTGCCGCGCTGTCGGAGGGGCAGGAGTGCCGCGCTGTCGGAGGGGCAGGAGTGCCGCGCTGTCGGAGGGACAGGAGCGCCGCGCTGTCGGAGGGGCAGGAGTGCGGGAGTGCGGCGCTGTCGGAGGGGCAGGAGTGCGGGAGTGCCGCGCTGTCGGAGGGGCAGGAGTGCGGGAGTGCCGCGCTGTCGGAGGGGCAGGAGTGCCGCGCTGTCGGAGGGACAGGAGTGCCGCGCTGTCGGAGGGACAGGAGCGCCGCGCTGTCGGAGGGGCAGGAGTGCGGGAGTGCCGCGCTGTCGGAGGGACAGGAGTGCCGCGCTGTCGGAGGGACAGGAGTGCCGCGCTGTCGGAGGGGCAGGAGTGCGGGAACGCCGCGCTGTCGGAGGGACAGGAGCGCCGCGCTGTCGGAGGGACAGGAGCGCCGCGCTGTCGGAGGGGCAGGAGTGCGGGAGCGCCGCGCTGTCGGAGGGGCAGGAGTGCGGGAGTGCCGCGCTGTCGGAGGGGCAGGAGTGCGGGAGTGCCGCGCTGTCGGAGGGGCAGGAGTGCGGGAACGCCGCGCTGTCGGAGGGACAGGAGCGCCGCGCTGTCGGAGGAACAGGAGCGCCGCGCTGTCGGAGGGGCAGGAGTGCGGGAGCGCCGCGCTGTCGGAGGGGCAGGAGTGCGGGAACGCCGCGCTGTCGGAGGGACAGGAGCGCCGCGCTGTCGGAGGGACAGGAGTATGGGAGCGCGGCGCTGTCGGAGGGGCAGGAGTGCGGGAGCGCGGCGCTGCCGGAGGGACAGGAGTGCGGGAGTGCCGCGCTGTCGGAGGGGCAGGAGTGCGGGAGTGCCGCGCTGTCGGAGGGGCAGGAGTGCGGGAACGCCGCGCTGTCGGAGGGACAGGAGCGCCGCGCTGTCGGAGGGACAGGAGTATGGGAGCGCGGCGCTGTCGGAGGGGCAGGAGTGCGGGAGCGCGGCGCTGCCGGAGGGACAGGAGTGCGGGAGTGCCGCGCTGTCGGAGGGGCAGGAGTGCGGGAGTGCCGCGCTGTCGGAGGGGCAGGAGTGCGGGAACGCCGCGCTGTCGGAGGGACAGGAGCGCCGCGCTGTCGGAGGGACAGGAGTATGGGAGCGCGGCGCTGTCGGAGGGGCAGGAGTGCGGGAGCGCGGCGCTGCCGGAGGGACAGGAGTGCGGGAGTGCCGCGCTGTCGGAGGGGCAGGAGTGCGGGAGTGCCGCGCTGTCGGAGGGGCAGGAGTGCGGGAACGCCGCGCTGTCGGAGGGACAGGAGCGCCGCGCTGTCGGAGGGACAGGAGCGCCGCGCTGTCGGAGGGGCAGGAGTGCGGGAGCGCCGCGCTGTCGGAGGGGCAGGAGTGCGGGAGTGCCGCGCTGTCGGAGGGGCAGGAGTGCGGGAGTGCCGCGCTGTCGGAGGGGCAGGAGTGCGGGAACGCCGCGCTGTCGGAGGGACAGGAGCGCCGCGCTGTCGGAGGGACAGGAGCGCCGCGCTGTCGGAGGGGCAGGAGTGCGGGAGCGCCGCGCTGTCGGAGGGGCAGGAGTGCCGCGCTGTCGGAGGGACAGGAGTGCGGGAGTGCCGCGCTGTCGGAGGGGCAGGAGTGCCGCGCTGTCGGAGGGACAGGAGTGCCGCGCTGTCGGAGGGACAGGAGTGCGGGAGCGCCGCGCTGTCGGAGGGGCAGGAGTGCCGCGCTGTCGGAGGGGCAGGAGTGCTGCGCTGTCGGAGGGGCAGGAGTGCCGCGCTGTCGGAGGGGCAGGAGTGCCGCGGTGTCGGAGGGGCAGGAGTGCGGGAGCACCGCGCTGTCGGAGGGGCAGCAGTGTGGGAGCGCGGCGCTGTCGGAGGGGCAGGAGTGCCGCGCTGTCGGAGGGGCAGGAGTGTGGGAGCGCGGCGCTGTCGGAGGGGCAGGAGTGCCGCGCTGTCGGAGGGGCAGGAGTGTGGGAGCGCGGCGCTGTCGGAGGGGCAGGAGCGCCGCGCTGTCGGAGGGGCAGGAGCGCCGCGCTGTCGGAGGGGCAGGAGTGCCGCGCTGTCGGAGGGGCAGGAGCGCCGCGCTGTCGGAGGGGCAGGAGTGCGGGAGCGCCGCGCTGTCGGAGGTGCAGGAGCGTCGCGCTGTCGGAGGGGCAGGAGTGCCGCGCTGTCGGAGGGGCAGGAGCGCCGCGCTGTCGGAGGGGCAGGAGCGCCGCGCTGTCGGAGGGACAGGAGTGCGGGAACGCCGCGCTGTCGGAGGGGCAGGAGTGCCGCGCTGTCGGAGGGACAGGAGTGCGGGAGTGCCGCGCTGTCGGAGGGGCAGGAGTGCCGCGCTGTCGGAGGGACAGGAGTGCCGCGCTGTCGGAGGGACAGGAGTGCCGCGCTGTCGGAGGGACAGGAGTGCCGCGCTGTCGGAGGGACAGGAGTGCCGCGCTGTCGGAGGGACAGGAGTGCGGGAGCGCCGCGCTGTCGGAGGGGCAGGAGTGCCGCGCTGTCGGAGGGGCAGGAGTGCCGCGCTGTCGGAGGGGCAGGAGTGCCGCGCTGTCGGAGGGGCAGGAGTGCCGCGCTGTCGGAGGGGCAGGAGTGCGGGAGCGCCGCACTGTCGGAGGGGCAGGAGTGCGGGAGCGCCGCGCTGTCGGAGGGACAGGAGTGCGGGAGCGCCGCGCTGTCGGAGGGACAGGAGTGCGGGAGCGCCGCGCTGTCGGAGGGGCAGGAGTGCGGGAGCGCCGCGCTGTCGGAGGGGCAGGAGTGCAGGAGCGTCGCGCTGTCGGAGGGGCAGGAGTGTCGCGCTGTCGGAGGGGCAGGAGTGCCGCGCTGTCGGAGGGGCAGGAGTGCCGCGCTGTCGGAGGGGCAGGAGTGCCGCGCTGTCGGAGGGACAGGAGTGCGGGAGCGCCGCGCTGTCGGAGGGACAGGAGTGCGGGAGCGCCGCGCTGTCGGAGGGGCAGGAGTGCCGCGCTGTCGGAGGGACAGGAGTGCCGCGCTGTCGGAGGGACAGGAGTGCGGGAGCGCCGCGCTGTCGGAGGGGCAGGAGTGCCGCGCTGTCGGAGGGGCAGGAGTGCCGCGCTGTCGGAGGGACAGGAGTGCCGCGCTGTCGGAGGGGCAGGAGTGCCGCGCTGTCGGAGGGGCAGGAGTGCCGCGCTGTCGGAGGGGCAGGAGTGCCGCGCTGTCAGAGGGACAGGAGTGCCGCGCTGTCGGAGGGGCAGGAGTGCGGGAGCGCCGCGGTGTCGGAGGGGCAGGAGTGCGGGAGCGCCGCGCTGTCGGAGGGGCAGGAGTGCGGGAGCGCCGCGCTGTCGGAGGGACAGGAGTGCGGGAGCGCCGCGCTGTCAGAGGGACAGGAGTGCGGGAGCGCCGCGGTGTCGGAGGGGCAGGAGTGCGGGAGCGCCGCGGTGTCGGAGGGGCAGGAGTGCGGGAGCGCCGCGCTGTCGGAGGGACAGGAGTGCGGGAGCGCCGCGGTGTCGGAGGGGCAGGAGTGCGGGAGCGCCGCGGTGTCGGAGGGGCAGGAGTGCGGGAGCGCCGCGGTGTCGGAGGGGCAGGAGTGCGGGAGCGTCGCGCTGTCGGAGGGGCAGGAGTGCGGGAGCGCCGCGCTGTCGGAGGGACAGGAGTGCGGGAGCGCCGCGCTGTCGGAGGGGCAGGAGTGCGGGAACGCCGCGCTGTCGGAGGAGTCATCTTTCAGAATAGACATTAAACTGACATCCCATCTGCACCCTCAGGTATATGTAAAAGATGCTACGGCAGTTCTTCGAAGAAGAGCAAAGAAGTTCTCCCTGGTGTCCTGGGGTGACCTTGCTGTTTAACTAATTCCTGTTTGAGGGAGCCAGCTGTGTGCAAATTGGCTGTTGAGTTTCCCACATTACAGCACATCAAAAATACTCTGATATTAAAGTGCAATGGGATATCCTAAATCATTTAAGGTGCTGTGTAAATGCAAGTCATTCTTTGTGTGTGAAATATACCTGTCATCAACAGCAGCCCTGGATTTTAATGACTATTCTGAGCAGTGTTTTCCCCAGAATTTCTTTAAAGTTTATGGGTGAGTGAAATTCATCCTGTGTCTGCGACAACAGTGAACAATAATCAATAGTTCAATCCAGAGGACTGAGATGCAGCACAAGTGGGTACAGGTCTCTCACTTAATAATGATTGCAAAATTGAAGCCCATGGGAATAAAAGGATAGTGACAGTGCGAATATGCAATTATCTAAGAAACAGGAAGCATAGTAGTGGTGAGTGCAAAACAAAAACAGAATTACCTGGAAAAACTCAGCAGGTCTGGCAGCATCGGCGGAGAAGCTTTTAAATCTAGAATGAAGTAAACAGTGATGCCCCCGAGGAGTCAGCTTAAGGGTCACTACAATCTGAATGACCAACATTTCTACACAGTGCATAATTTCAGAGTTTGCAGATGAGATGGATTTTGGAAAATTTGATAACAGTAAGGAGAATAGTAACAGACATCAAGAGGACATAAAAGCAAAAACTGTGGATGCTGGAAATCCAAAACAAAAACAAAAATACCTGGAAAAACTCAGCAAGTCTGGCAGAATCTGCGGAGAGGAACACAGTTAACGTTTCGAGTCCGAATGACCCTTCAACAGAACTAAGTAAAAATAGAATTAAAAAACCAGCTTATATTTCACCTCTCTTCTATTTTTACTTAGTTCTGCTGAAGGGTCATTCGGACTCAACATTAACTGTGTTCCTCTCTGCAGATGCTGCCAGACTTGCTGAGTTTTTCCAGGTATTTTTGTTTTTGATCAAGAGGACGTAGAGTGACTGGTGAAATAGACAGACACATGGTAGTTGCAATTCAATGGAGTGAAGTGATTCATTTTGGAAGGGTAAATCGCCACTTCCCCTTTCGTTCCTGTGTGTGTCCATAAGTGTGAGTGTGAGATCGCATGCTTATGTGATCAAGTGGGTTGGGAGTGTCTAAGTATGTGAAAGTAAACGAGAAAATGGTTAGCAAATATCACCATGTGAGTGAGGAAAGAGATTAGGAAAAATTTATTTACTCGGAGAATTTAGCAGCACGGAATACTTTGCCAAAGGGAGCAATTGAAGCAGAGATCATTGCATGTTTTAAGAGAAAATTGGGTAAACATTTGAAGCAGGTGTTGGTGACCAATCAAGGCACTGCGATTAGTTTTGGATTGTTCTAGCAGATCCAATAGGCCATATGTCCTGTGGACAAAAAAGACTTGCATTTCTATAGCACTTTTCCTGACCTCAAGATGTCCTAAAGTGCTTGACTGCCATTGAAGTAGTTTTGAAGTGTGGTCACTATAGTAATGCGGGGATTAATATCTGTATAATGTGCTGCAACTACAGGTAAAATTTTGCTTGGCCTAAATAGCCAAGTGGTTATGGTACTGGGTTTATAACCCTAAGATCAAGAGTTCAAATTTCACAATGGCAAAATTATGAAACAATGTAACTTCATCTGAAAAAACAGACGAAAACGTGTTTGTACTCGAAAGAGTTACAGGTAAAATTTCTAATTTTATCCCTTTTTTGTTTTTGAAATATTTTTGAAGCTTCTGTGCTTTGTTATAAGCAAAGTAATCTACTCCTGTGCAATTTATTTCTATGGTACAGTTGTTCAAAGCAGACCATGTGGTTAATTGAATGATGCAGTGGGCTCAAATATTACAGCTGAAATCCGTCAGACGCTGATGAATGCAAGTCTCTCCTAGTTCTGATGAAAGGTCATTAACTTGAAACATTAACTCTTTCTTTCTTCACAGATGCTGCCTGACTTGCTGAGTATTTCCAGTTTTTATTTCAGGTTACCAGAGTCCACAGTGTTTCTCTTTTGTCTTTGTAGACTGATCTTGTGCAAAACTTGACATGTCCAGTTCAAATTGACAGCATATTTATCTAATATTTAGAGCTAATTTCTGATCTGTTTCTCATTTTCTGGAGCCCCATTATTTCTCTGCAGTCTCTTCAGCTGAAGTGTTGAGTTGAGTCTATTCCACATAGCTGGGTGGGGAAGAAATATCCCATCTCACTTTGAATGTTGTCAGTTTTTATTATGCCCTTTTATCTCAGTTGGGATCAAGTCGTATGCTTACCTCTCCCTAGTCCTTCCTACATTTTAAATTCCGCCTGCTTTGAGGTGTAATATACCTTTAAGAGAATGTGAGCAGATTGACCACGTGATTATATTACCCAACTGCTGTGCAGCGCGGGCTACAGTGTTAATGGGTGGTTTAGAATAGGGTCTGATTTGAGAAGCACACGTGTATTAGTGCTCTGTGACTTTTGTTAATAAACAGCATGTGCTTCATCTTACATTGGTCTCTGCATATGCAGTATCTTGTTTACCGGCTCACTCACCAGTAGATAACCATGCAACAGTACTCACTGAGAAGGAACATAACAGCTGGCGACGAGGCAAAACATCACCAGTTGACGACGCCAAAGAAAGCTGCGGAAATTAAACAGAAGTAAATCAGCCATACCTTGCAAGCCGATTGTTAAGTACAGCCTTCATCGTAGCTGTCCAAGTTATCTCCCTCCAGTATGCCACAATTTGGCTGGATCGAACCATTTGATCAGACCAGCAATGACAGGTCACATTATATTCTTCTTTTTGGTCAGCAACATATCAGGGGAGGAGAAGAGACGAGTGAACCGTAAACCATACAGCCTAATTCATAGTCTAACGGCACCCAATGCCCCAAACTCCAAGAGCTTTGATGAGTTGAGGAATCTTGTGAAAAGCCACTTTCAGCCGAAACCATCAGTAACAATGCAGCGTTTTAAATTCAATTCGAGATGTCACACCCCTGCAGAGACAGTCACTTGCTATGTAGCAGCCTTAAAACAACTGACAGAGCACTGAGAGTTCGGGATGTCGATTAATGGCATGTTAAGAGACTGATTAGTATGTGGGATTAATGAAGATACCATTCAAAAAAGGTTGTTGTCAGAAACTGAGTTAGACTTCAGCAAGGTGCTGGAGTTGGTGCTCGCAATGGAGAGCACAGTCAGGGATTCAGAAGCAATCAAGGGAGCACAAAATGGCGCCATCCTTCACATCGGGAGGGAAGCACTGGTTAGAAATGGCGCAGAAGCACAGGACTCCGCAGAAAGGCGGGAAACTGCTACAGTTAACAGACCAACAAAAAGCAATGGTTTAACAGAGAAAAGCCACAATAATAACAGCAGAAATGGAACCAGACAGCCTGCAAGTGAACGACAATTTAAAAGAATAGTGTGTTTCTACTGCCATTGTAATGGGCACATTGTACAATATTGTTAAGACAGAACTTTAAGCAGAAAGATAGAAATCATGAAATCCACACAATAGAGGAACCAGAAGAAACAGAGTGAGATATTTACCCACTACACAACTTAAATGGGTAAAACAGATCCAGTCTACGTGACCATGAAAGTCAATGGGAAACCCATCCGAATGGAGGTGGATACACAGGCATCCACGGCAATTATTGGGAAATTATGTTCAAATAGCTGAATGGAGGAGACCACTCATTAAATCTGGAAAATTCAGATGCTAAACTAAAGACTGGCGAATACATACCAGTAAGAGGTATATGCAAAGTTCCAGTACAGTATGGGAATCAGCCTGTTAATTTACCCCTGATAGTGGTAGCAGGGGAGGGTCCAAGTCTACTTGGTCGGAACTGGCTTAAGGAAATAATGTTGGAGAGGACCGAGCTTTTTAAACTCAGGATGAAAGATCTGCAAGAATTATTACAGAAATATGCCTCCGTCTTCAGGGAAGAGCTTGGAAGGTTCAAGGGCTACAAGCTAAAATCCCCGTGAATCCTGGGGCAACCCCCAGATTCTTGAAGGCGAGGCTGGTCCCCTCTGCGTTAAGAGAAAATGTTGATGTCGAGTTGGAAAGGTTGGGAATCATACAACCTGCACAATTTTCTGAATTGGCGGCACCCATAGTTCCAGAACTGACGCCTGACCAGATTGTGCAAATATGCAGGGACTACAAGTTGACCATTAACAAAGTGGCCAGACTTGACAGCCATCCTATACCTAAAACTGAATTGTACTCCAAGCTGGCAGGGGGGAACCTCATACACGAAACTCAACATGGCCATGCTTACCAGCAAATCGGGCTAGAAAAGACCTCTTGATATTTTGTGACTATTAACACGCATAAGGGGTTATACCAATATACCAGGTTACCCTTCGGAGTCTCTTTGGCTTGTGCTATTTTCCAGTCGACAATGGAAAATTTACTTCAAGGTTTGTCCCATGTTATGGTTTATCTTGATACTCTTTTTTTTTTTGAGTAAACCTGTTTCCATCTGTTTCAGATGAAGTTACATTGTTTCATAGTTTGCCATTGTGAGATTTGAACTCTTGATCGTAGGGTTACAAACCCACTACCATAACCACTTGGCTATTTAGGCCAAGCCATGGTTTATCTTGATGATGTTCTAGTAACAGGACTCACTGATGATGAACACCTGGCTAACTTGGGAGAGGCATTGAAGCGTTTCTCGCAAGCTGGAGCATGTTTCAAAAGAGAAAAATGTATCTTCCAAGCAAAATAAGTGGTTTACCCGGGTCATAGGGTCGACTTGCAGGGCCTTCACCCAGTAGAAGACAAGATGAGAGCTATTCGTGAGGCGCCAGCACTGGAAAAACGCCATAGAGCTCAAGTCCTTCTTGGGAATGATTAACTATTATGGCTGTTTTCTCCCAAATTTGTCAACAGTAATGGTTCCATTATACTTTACTCAAGAAAAACCACAGGAGTACTTGGCAAGCTCCACAACAACAGGCTTTTACGACAATAAAGCAGTTGCTACATGCATCAGCCCTCTTGGTACATTTCGACCCAAAGAATTAATTTTGACCTGTGATTCATCCCCTTACGGGGTAGGGGCAGGACTCTCCCACCGGATGGCAGATGGCTCCGAATGGTCCATTGGTTATGTCTCAAGAACGCTGAGTGTTGCAGAGCAAAGATACTCACAAATGGAGAAAGAAGGCTTATCCATCGTATTTGGCATTAAGAAGTTCCACCTATACACCCATGATCACCACTTCACCATTGTATCTGATCACAGGCCACTACTAGGCTTGTTCAGGGAAGATAAGGCAATACCCCCAATTGCCTCTTGCACACATCCAAAGGTGGGTATTGATTCTAGCTGCTTACAAATATACTTTTATCCACCAGTCGGAAGCCAGATTGCAAATCCTGACACACTGAGCCAATTACCTCTAAAAGACAGCACTGTGAACATCCCAGTTCCTCAAGAATTACCTTGTTATTAAACTTTCTGGATTCGTCACCAGTACATGCCAAACAAATGAGAGTGGACAGACCACAATCCAATTTTGTCTCACGTAAGGGAACAAGTCTTACAAGGATGGTCTAATGAACCAATGTCTGACAAAATGAAGCCCTATTTTAATAGGGGATATGAGCTCACCTGCCAGGATGGCATCTTGCTGTGGGCAGCGAGAGTCATTGTGCCTCTGAGACGAAGAAAGCCATTATTGACCGAATTGCATAGTGCTCACCCCGGCATCTCTAGAATGAAGCTGTTGTTGCACAGCTACTTATGGTGGCTAGGGATGGATACTGAATCAAAACCTTAGTCAAGAGCTGCATACAGTACAGAAATTGTCCCCTCCTGCTCTATTGCATCCCTGAAATGGCCAGGAAGGCAATGGGTCCACCTCCACATTGACTACGTAGGGCCTTTTTTGGGCACAGTGTTCCTCTTGATTATAGATGCTCACTCAGAATGGATGGATGTATACGAGGTGAGATCAGCCGCATCTGTCACCACCATAGACAGATTACATCAGAGTTTTGCGATACACGGGTTGTCAGAGGTAACAGTATCTGATAATGGAACAACATTCACCACTGGGGAATTCCAAAGATTTACAAATCTCAACAGCATAACACATGGTAAGACCTCGCCATACCACCCTGCATCCAATGGTATGGCCGAGAGGGTAGTCCAGACCTTCAAGTCCAGAATGAAAAAATTGGATGGAGGCTCTGTTGCAACTAGATTATCATGTTTCCTACGCAGCTATAGGACCATTCATACAACCACCGGTATTGCACCCACAGAGCTACTGATGACGAGACATCTCAGGGCATGTTTGAGTCTCATAAGGCCGGATTTAGGGGGAAAGGAATAGAGAAGCCAGAAGGCCCAGAAAAATGGTTGCCACAGTCTTGAAAGGAACTTCACTGTTGGGGACACAGTTTTTGCAAAGAACTTTGGAGATGGGCCCAAATGGCTATCAGGTGAAGTTACTGCAGTGACAGGACCCCTGTCCTATCACATATTAGTCAAAGGTCAGATAATTAGGCGACATGTAGATCACCTGAGGAAAAGGGAAACAAAGCTACAAGAAAGGACGTGCCAAGCATTCCCATTGGAGTCTACACCACATGTGGAAGGAACTCCACTTGGTTTGGAAGTGCCTGTGGAATCTGTTGAGCCTGAGAGAGTCAAAGAGACAAACTTACAGGTTCCTACTGGAGAGCCTAGTGTACAGATAATTCCTGAGAGGGAGGCCTCAGATAAACCATCCGAAGTCGTAGGACTACGACGGTCGACACATTTGAAGAAGGCTCCAGAGAGACTGATTTTGTAAATGGTTTATTTATGTAAATAATTGATATATTGTAAAAATTGTAGATTGTACTTTCGAGTAAAGGGGAGGGCTGTGGTAATCTGAGGTGCAGTACACCTTTAAGAGAATGTGAGCAGATTGACCACATGATTGTATTACCCAATTGCTGTGTACTGCGGGCTACAATTTTAATCAGTAGTTTAGAATAGGTCTGGTTTGAGAAATACACATTGTGTTAGTGCTCTGTGACTTGTGTTAATAATCAGCATGTGCTTCATCTTAGATTGGTCTCTGCATATGCAGTATCTTGTTTACCAACTCACCAGTAGATAGACATGCAGCCATGTTCTTTGAGCAAAGCGACCTGACAGGGAAAGAACATAACAGTACTATTGATATTTTTTCCTCACTTTGACCCTCCCCCACCTTTTAGATGCCCCAGGTGATGGTCAAGTAAGCTCTTCCACTGTTCCTACCAGTCATACTGCCTGACTGGTTGGTAAGAACACAGGAACTAACTGCCTGATCTCACTCAGCTCAGGGAGGGCTGGCCTGGGCTTGGTTTGATGCCTTAGACATTCAAGACTGTGTATTGTGCCCCTATGAAGCAAAGCAAACTAGTAGAGCACCTAGGTATGTGCCAGTTTGAATGGTAATTTCAGTGGAGAAAAAGTACTGGAGGAACTTGAGGGACTAAAATCTGACATCCCTAGGACCTGATGACTTACATCCTAGGGTTCTAAAAGAGAGAGTGCAGAGATAGTGGATGAATTGGCTATGATTTTCCAAAATTTCCTAGATTCTGGTATAGACCCAGAGATTGGAAGTTAACAAAAGTAACACCGCTAATCTAGAAAGGAAGGAGAGAGAAAACAGGGAACTACAGGCCAGTTAACCTGACATCCACTATTGGGAAAGTGCTGGAATCTATTACTAAAGAAGTCTTAATGATACATTTAGAAAAACATAGTGTGATTAGGACAAGCCAACATGATTTTACAAAATGGAAATCCTGTTGACAAATTTATTAGAGTTTTTTGAGTATGTGACGAGTAGGATAGATAAAGGGGAGCCAGTAGAAGTAGCATACTTGAATTTCCAAAAGGCATTTGATAAGGTGCCACACAAAAGATTGATACACAAGATAAGGGCTCATGAAGTTGGGATTGAAATCAGAATGGATAGAGGATTGGTTAACGGACAGAAAGCAGAGAGTAGGAATAAAAGGGAATTTTTAAATTGGCAGGCTGTGACTAGTGGAGTACCGTAAGGACCAGTGCTGGGGCCTCAGCTATTTACAATCTAAGTTAATGACTGAGATGAAGAGACGGAGAGTATTGTATCCAAATTTGCTGACGATACAAAACTAGGCAGGAATGTAAGTTGCGAGAAGGAAACAAAGACTGCAGAAAGATATTGGCAGGTTAAGTGAGTGGACAACAAAGTGGCAGATGAAGTATAATGTGGGGAAATGAGGTTATTCACTTTGGTCATAAGAATAGAAAAGATGATTTTTTTAAAAGCTATGAAACTTGTAAATGTTGATATCTGAGAGACTTGGGTGCACTTGTACAAGGAACACAAAGTTAGCATGCAGTTAGAGCAAGCAATTAGGAAAGCAAATGTCATGTTAGCCCTTACTGCAAGTGGGTTGGAGCACAAGAATAAAGAAGTCTTGCTACAGTTGTATGGGGCTTTGGTTAGACCACACCTGCAATAGTGTGTGCAGTTTTGGTCTCCATATTTAAGGCAGGATATACTTGCTTTGGAGTCTGTACAGTGAAGATTCACTAGGTTGGTCCCTGGGATGAGGGGGTTGCCCTATGATGGGAGGCTGAGTAAATTGGGTCGACACTCTGGAGTTTAGAAGAATGAGAGATGACCTCATTGAAAAATTCAAGGTTCTAAAGGGGCTTGATGAGGTGGACACTGAGATATTTCCCCTGGCTGGGGAACCTAAAACAAGGGGGACAGTTTCAGGATGAGGGATGGATATTTAGATGAGACTTTATTTTGCTCAAAGGGTTGTGAACCTTTGGAATTCTCTAACCCAGAGAGTTGTGGATACTCCATTATTGAATATATTTAAGGCTGAGATAAACAGACCTTTTGGTCTTTCAGGGAATCGGGGAATAGGGGGAGTGGATGGGAAAGTGGAGTTGAAGCCTGAGATCAGCCATAATCATATTGAATGGTGGAGCAGGTTCGACTGGCTGTACTACTCTGGTCTACTGCTGCTCCCATTTCTTATAATTTTATGTAACAGTTTTTTCCACATTGGAAAATTTGTTTATCCTTGTCCCTGTGAGAGCTGCGGATGGAGATGCAGAGATGGTGCTAATCCCTAAATATATATTGTATTTATCTTCATTTGCTCACCTCCCATTTATACCAGGAATTAGATTCAGTATGGGCCATTAGCTATCCATTCAATCAGACCGTCCCACTGCACATTGCCCTGAAGCAGCGAGCTAGCAGGAGGGGACTATCACTAAATGATTCATGTAGCTACAGCATTAGAGGGAAAGCTGGAGAGAAGGGATCATAATCGGCTGATTTATGCAGTTTCATCATTCATGAGAAAGGATGTTGGCGCTTCCACTATTCAGGCATATTTTATTTTGAAACAAATCCAAACTCTCAGCTGAATTTTCTGACTATTTTTCTTACTGCCCGACTCTAATGTAATTTAAGCTACAATCTAGCAATCAACATCAGAGCCAGGCTGAGTGAGTGAGGGGGGCGCAGGGCTGTGGACGAATGTGGGGAGGTGAGGGGATGGGATGAGTGAAGGGGTAGCTGGCAATGAAGGAGGAATGGAGTGAGACTTGAGGCAGTAGGGCGAGTGTGGGACGGGGACAGCAAACTTTACACCGAGCCATGGAGCTATGCACTTGCTGGGTCTGTAGAACTATTGAAGCAGGACCTGGGCACCTGACATTTAACACGTATGTGAAGGATATAAGTTATACAGGAGGCACCAACACTATCTGAAATTGGCTGACTCCACACCGGGTCTGAGGAGATCAATATCACATCTGGGACCCCTTTAGCCGCTGATGAGACAATTATTAATAAACAGATAATGGATAAGATATAGCAGAGGATGTTTAATGTTTGGCTGGCTGGAGAAGAAAGCTGACGTATGGTTCAGACAGCTTTCCACAGCTCACATTCTCAAAACAGAAGTGCTCAGACGTTATGAATTTTAAAAGAAATGCTCTTTAAGGAGCCCCTGACCTGACTTTGAACAAACACATTTTGTAAATATAAATACAAAAAAGATTGAGAAATAGTTTATTTTGAAAAAAAAATGAGATTATTGTGAGACTGTGCTTCAAGGAAACCCAGACTGTAGCCCAGAGCAATCTGACATGTTTGCATGTCTCCAATTCACAGCTTTTAATATAAAGTTATTATTTGAGTATGTGTGAGTAATTGTAAATTCGTCACCTCCCAGCATATTACAGAATCAAACTGGGCATCTCGTGTCAGAGTCAGACAGCAGATAAAAATATAGCCTACAAATGCAGGAAATAAATTGCAAAGCCACATTCCTCTGGAAGAAAAGACAATATCTGTCATCATTACAACTGGTTAATGTCTCCATACGCTCTGCCAGATTTATACTTTGCCTCTGTTTCTTTACTCCAAGCTTTCAGCTCAGTGAGCTGATTATCAGCCTAATATCAGCTTTTAAACTCAAACTACGCTCGTTGCAGTGCAGAACTGAGGGAGGAGTGTGAATTTTGTGTGGTGGGAGTGGTATGAAGGAGGAATGTGTGTTTTGCTGGTGGGCTGAGGGGGAGAAATGAGAGTGTCAGGGAGTGAGATTTACAAGTGAGTGTCAGTTACAATAGACTTGGCTACTCCAATGTTCTCCTGGCTGGCTTTCCATCTTGCACCCTCTAAACTTCAGTTCATTTAAGACTACCTGTTGCCAAATTCGCACCAAATCGCATTTGCCCATCACCTCTGTTCTTTCTGGCTCCTGGTGCAGAAACACCTCTGTTTAACATTCTCATCCTTGTGTTCAAATCCTTCCATGGCCTCTGCCCTCCCTATCTTCCTAACCTCTTCCAGCTCTACAACCTTGTGAGATCTCTGTTCTCCTCCGATTTTGATCTCTAGATTCCTTGCCCTGACCCCCAGTATAGTACCAGCGTGTTAGTTTGGATACATTATGTTCTATTTCAAGACAATTTATGAACTCAAAAGTTGCCATTGATACAGGTCTGGAGCTTCTTTGCCGATTGTCTTGAACTGAACCTCAGCTTGTCTCAAAAGCAAACATTGCGGATGTTGGAAGTCTGAAATAAAAGCAGAAAATGCTGCAAGTATTGAATGGGTCAGGCAGCATCTGCGGAGTGAGAACAGAGTTACTGTTTCAGGTTGATGACAAAAGTTCTGTCTGACCTGCTGACTATTTCCAACATTTTCTGGTTTCATCTCTCTGCCAGTTTCCCTATATTTAACAAAAGCTAAAATAGGATCATATTTAAATTCTACAATTGAAATAGTCCCCCCTATTGCTGCTTGCTGTTGCTTACTGTTTTGTTGAGCAGTTGCCAAGGGGTAGATTCAGCCAAAGCCGATAATGAAATCAGAATATATTAGCTTTGTGCATGGCTGGTTTTACCTTTAATCTCTTGGTGCTTGTTTTGACTGTGTACTGTGATACTGCAAACAGCTGTGCCTCTGATTGTTCCTACTCTGAATATTAATGAGTTCAAAGGATGATGAGAGGGTACAAGATGATTAGAGGTGTGTAAGGACCTTTTAACCCTGGCTTTTCTATATTTAATCAGAGAACAGACAGTTGTATTGTCATTCATCTCCTTATGAGGTGAGAGATGGTTTTCTCTGTTTTAAGTTTTGGTGCAATGAGTTTAATTTTGAGGATTTCAGGGCAGTTTCACACAGTCTCCCAACTGGGACCCAGAGCTTATGCTCCAGAGCTGTGTACCTGACCGAATAGGATATTTGAGCAGCAGTGACATTCAGACAGTTTGTGTGCTTGAATATCATCATTCTTCCCTCTAGTCCAAGTGTGTGAATGACAAGAGTTCAAAATGGGCATCTGACGTTCAGTGAAACAGACCAGCTCTGCCTTGGACTGCACTTACAAACTGAAAACTCCATATCTACTGCATGGCGCATATGCTGCTTGCCACTATCATCCAAAGCCTGAATATTGTCCAGATCTTGGTGCAAGTGGGCATGGACTGCTCCATATCCGGGGAGTGGTGAATGGGTCTGAACACTGTGGAATCATCACTGAGCGTCCCCACTTCTGACCTTATGATGTAGGATAGGTCATTGAAGCAGTTGAAGATGGTTGGGCCTAGAACACTATCCTGAGGAACTCCAGCAGTGATGTCCTGGGTTTAAGATGACTGACCTTCCAACAACCACCATCTTCTTTTGGCTAGGTATGACTCCAACCTGTAAGCAGTTTCCTGTGATTCCCATTGCCTTCAATTTTACCAGGGCTGCTTGATGCCATATTTAGTCAAATGATGTCAAGAGGAGTCACTCCCACCTTCTCTGGAATTCAGCTCTTTTGTCTGTTTTGGACGAAGCCTATAGTGTGTTTTGGAGCCAAGTGGCCCTGCAGAATCGAAAATAAGAAGGCTGTTGGTGAGTAGGTGCTCCTTGATGGCATGTTTGATAACACCTTCCATCACTTTGCTGATAATTGCCTGTACCCTTTGGGCAGTGTATCCTGGGTTTGTGTATGAGTGCTGCCTGTATCCTTAAAGCAGTGTATCCTGGGTTTGTGTATGAGTGCTGCCTGTAACCTTAGAGCGTATATCCTAGGTTTGTGTAAGAGTGCTGCCTGTACCTTTGAAGCAGTGTATCCTGGGTTTGTGTATGAGCGCTGCCTGGACTCTTAGAGCAGTGTATCCTGGGTTTGTGTATGAATGCTGCCTGTACCTTTAGAGCAATGTATCCTGGGATTGTGTGAGTGCTGCTTGTACCACTCCTAATGTTGGCTGTTGGGATCTACAGGTCAGGCAAGCTGAGCTGGTAGCTATGAATTCATGAGTGACTAAATTATTCCTGATTATGTATTTCTTACCCTTGTATTCAGTCCTACAGTGAGACAGATTATCATTTCCCAGGTGGTGTGACAGTACATGCCTTTGTACAGCAATGAGACCCTATTAACAACTGACAGCAGCACGGAATTCAGCAAATCACCGATCTGATACTATGGCCTATCTAGTCCCACTTCATTGAGCAACAGTGATGGAACCTATAGCTCAATCGGCCTATACCTGGTGTTAATTCTCATAGTAATGCTGTTCTTGATTCCATGGCATATTTCAATCACAGCTGTAATCAGCATAATGTGTGCCTGGGCAGGAAACTCGGTTTGGAACAGAAAATAGGACAAGAAACACATCCTGACAGCTCTTTGTTTTCTCTGTAATGAGAATTGGTGTCAGCACTTTGTGTTCTCACCTAAGCCTGGTGTATATTAAGTGTGTTATGTGTAAGAGGTTGTGTGACTGCTCACTAACACTTAATCTTCAGCCTAGAAGCTGTTTCATTGAACTCATGATGCCTGGTCATTCTACCAACTTTTCTCTCTTGCTCCACTTCCATTATGCTTCCTACACCACCCCCCCCCCCCACCCCCCCAAAACCACCAACCCAAATTTGCAGTAAGAGTAATCTTCAGACTCCCCTGAATATTGGAGTTCTACGTTTGTTTCCATTCAGTTAGACATGTGATTTTAAAAGAGCATTGGCTGGCATGTCAGTACAATAAAACATTGTGCGTTACATGTTATAGCAGACCTACCCTCATAAATAGCATGTTGGCTGCCTTGGTATCAGCAATCCTAAAGGGCACATAGTTTTAATACATCTGTTTGTCTCACTTCCTGTGTCCTTCCTGGGTGTGTTACCTGAGTATTATTTTTAACTGTAAGGCATCCATACATACTTACCATTATGTTTACTTTACAGTTCTCCCAAACTCCATCTCCCACGTTAATTCGTCTAGGTGGCACTGAAGGTAAATACACATATATTGTATTTTCTTTAAACGTAAAGTCTCAGTAGGCTCCCTTAATTTAATTTACCTGTATTTAAGGTCACAGGCCTATCAGCCTGGCAGTGGTAGCGGTTCAGGTCATTCCTCTTATTGGACTTCAAAACACAAGTTGTCTGTTTCCCAGCTTGGAGATATGTAAGAGAGAAACTATACACACTGTGAATATCATCACAGGAGGTGCAGTAATTTTATATTGCCTGACACTCCACTGTCAGATAAAAATTACAGCCCTTCAAAGAAAAACCATGTAACAGTTGTTGCCTACAAATGATAAATTCTAAAAGTTTTCAATTTATGTATTTTTAAAAATAGGCTGATTTTCAATTTATTTCCATCTCTTCTTAAAGCTGTGAGAGGTTTTGATTTAAGTTTCAAAGCCATAAAGTTGTTTTTAAGAAATTCAGTATTTTCGTAGAGAGATTTTTGCAAGGTGACTGACCTGATAACACACAATGTTAATTAATCAAATGATGTGTGAATTAGGAATAAAGTGCTATGAAATACATGATGAGCCTTTAAGGTGCACTCTTGAAACTAATGCTGATGTTGGGGGATGTTGCAGCCATGCTAAATAATGAAATTGATGTCATATTGCACAGAACTAACTGCATATTGTGGGGATCAGCATAGTGTGCTCAGAAGGTCTTGGACTGAGCTGGAGTGGCTCTGAAATATCCCAGCTCAGTACCTTGGATATCAGATGCTCTATTTTGGGATGTGTAGGAGATTGCTTCCATTGCTTCTTATGATCTAGCTCTCCAGAGTCATACACTCCTATAATACCTCTCTGACCAGCCCGCTCCTCACCACTCCCCACACCTGTTCCAACAAGCTGCTAGACTGTGGCTGAACATACTAGGAATAATTCGCTGAATTCCCTTCTCCACCTATTCAAACACCTCCTCCACTGAGTAGTGAATTACATCATTCTATACCTCCACAGTGGGAATGACATGTCTACAATCACATTCTATCCAGAGGTGCCATCTTTCAGATGAAACATTAAATGGAAGCCCTGTCTGCTCTCTCAGGTGGATGTAAAAGACTCCTTGGCACTATTTGAAGGGGAGTTCTTGCCAGTGTCCTAACCAATTGATATCACTAAAGCATATTATCAGGTGTAATTGTTTTTGTTATTATCACAGTGCTGCTAGTGGGATCTTGCTGTGCACAATTTGGTTGTCAAATTTCCCACACTTCAACAATGACTACACTTCAAAAGTTCTTCATTGGTTGTAAAAAGCTTTCAGATATCCTGAAGATGTGAAAGGTGCTATAGAAAATGCGAGTCATTCTTTCTTCTGTGCCTGTTTATATAATGTTGTACCATACATTCAACCAAGCTATCAAATTAAATATTAAACATTCACACCTCTGCAAGTCTTGTTAAAAAATGTATATTACTTGTAATTCAGGTAACTTGAAATCAGAAGCAAATGGAGAACTGTATCATAGACCTAGCACCAAGCTTCAAACTTCCCTTTATCCCTGGCAGAGGATTTCTAGCTGACTCCAATTGGATCGTTTCTAATGGATGAGATAATTCTGTTCATGGACGCAAGTCCTGAGTTCCATCAGTTTAGCCAAATAACCACTTTACTCTCCACATGCTGTGTGAACATTGCAGGATTATCTATAGGCTGATGGAAAGTCCAGAGTTTCCCCATAATGGGACCTAGGTCACTACAAGAGACTGACAATTCCTTATTGGAGGTTGTATGGGTTATAGGGCCTTTAACCTCACTGCTTTGCTGCATGTTGTGTTGTCCCTGAGTCTAGGCTGAGTTTGAGCTGGTTTCTCAAGTGTGAAAGAACATTGCTGTACTTCCTAATGACCTTCATGCAGCCTGAGTTTTCCCATTTTCAATTACTGGAAAATGTGATTTAATGGCTTCTTTGGGCTCTGAAAACCCGTTACTGAACTCACTTTTTGTACATTACGTAAATGATGCAAATCAAGATTGTTTGTAAAGGCAGATTAGAGCTCACTGGCGCTCTGTTAGTCCATTGAAAATATCGTTCAGCTTTCAAATGGGTTGTCATACAGTCCTAGTCACTTGCCATGAATGAAATGGCAGCTGCACACTGTGTATTGTGTTGTCACATATTTTGCTTCAAATGCATTTCACGTTCCAATTTTAAAAACAGAAACTAGTGGTAATGCACCACAATTCACAAGAAGAAAAAGACCTATCAATATTTATTCCATCACTGCTAGAACCTGATAGGCTCCCTGGGAAATATGCATCTGCCTTTTGTTTCTCACATTTGACTAGACTGCTGTGAGTTTTCAGCATTCAGAGTTTTTCTAATCTGTAACCCATGGCCAATTTGAATTTAAAAATGTAAAAGCAGTTTATTTGAGATTCGTGGCTGAGCTACTGGATAAATACAAGATTTAGTTTCATCAGGGGTGGCTGTCCCCAATTCGAGGATGACATCTACTCAGGGTCGCTAGTTTCTGTCACCTATCTTCATGTGACTGAACAGGCCAATTCCCAAACTGTAGATTTTTGGATACATGGGGCAGGATGTCCCATGAGGTTGTGGGATCCAGAGTGCAGGATTTGCTTATTTTTCTTTCCTTCTCTGCCACTGCTCTGCCTCATCAAAGTTAATTTTGCAGGAGTTTTGCCTGAATGCTTGTGGAGTTGGCTTCATCAAGAAGGACACTAACGTTTGTTTGACTGTCCTTCTAATGAATCCACAGGATGCGGCGGAGACATTACTGATGGAATTTCTCTAGCACTTGTGTTGTATATGTTGGGCGTTTCCTATACCTTGGCAGTCACCTCTCTCAAAAGTCCACTATTGACTAGGAGATTTAACACTGAATCAGCTGTGCCAGTTCAGCCTTCTACAAACTACAGCAGCAAGTATCTGACAGGTCAGCAAAAGTCCTGGTGTGCAGTTGTTGTCACTATACTCCTGTACTGCATGAGTGCTGACAGTGTATCAGATTTATGTAACACTAAATAGGCTTGTATCTCTTCACAGGTATCTCTCAACCACCTCAATACACATGCAGATGTAACCTGACCAATCACAGGTCCACTTGTGGGTGTAACCTGACCAATCACAGGTCCACTTGTGGGTGTAACCTGACCAATCACAGGTCCACTTGTGGGTGTAACCTGACCAATCACAGGTCCACTTGTGGGTGTAACCTGACCAATCACAGGTCCACTTGTGGGTGTAACCTGACCAATCACAGGTCCACTTGTGGGTGTAACCTGACCAATCACAGGTCCACTTATAGGTGTAATCATGTTGATCATTAATTCCATATTTTATCCCTGGTGTTGAAGGAATGCTAAAGAGACTGCATGCTGAAAGGAGATAACATGCCATTTGGACAGAAGCAAATTAGTGTGTTCCTGTTTACTTTTTGAATTTCCAGGATTATTTCATATTGACAGTGGCTTTGGGTTACTAGCCAGGAAATTTCATTGTACAACAAGGACCGGGAATACTGCATAGCGTGTGTGTCACTGTGAACTTTCTCTCCTTTCCAATATCACGCGAAAGTAATGTGGTTGACTCAGCCCAAGTTTGACCCTGTAGCCATGCAGCTTCTCCTGTGGCACATGGAGTTCATCCAGTGTGTAACTGAACGCTGATATGTGTTGATGTTGTAGGATGCGTTTAGGAGCATGTAACTGTGATGTTAGGATTTCACCTTCATTGCAGAGGCAAGGATGGGGGCAGTCTCACACAACTTGAATTGGATACTGCATGAAGCAAAACCGTAGCACTGTGACATAGATTTGAGCAGTATATGGGATACCTTCGCTGGGAGAGCCACTCTCTGTGTATGGGTATAAGAACGTACAAGACTCTCTTCTGTCTGGGTTAGAGCCAGCCAGTAAATCATAATACTGCTTGATAGGAGCAAGTGCTGTATTTCTCAATTTAGTCAATTAGTCATTGAGTCATAGAGTTCTACAGCATAGAAACAGGCCCTTTGGCCCATCGTGTCCATGCCAGCCATCAAGCACCTATCTATTCTAATCCCATTTTCCAGCACTTGGCCTATAACCCTGTATGACTCAGTGTGGTTGTCAAACTGTGACCATACTCTTGTATGGTTTAGCTAGAACAGCAGCAGGAGAAGCAGATTACCTGAGACATTGGCGAAGAGCTTTTGACTGCAGGCCCACATTTAGGACCTTTCTCATCAGATTGTGGGAGCTGTTGCAGGCTATATGCAATGTCTGCATTGCACAAGATAGTCTACAGAATGCAGCAAACAGCTGAAGAAAGCCCCCAGACCTGTCCAGGCAGAAAACTTGTTGGTTCATCAGTCAATAGTGAGCTTTATGATGCTTCTAGTGGCTCTAATTGTGTTCCCATTCAGCAAGTGAGCAGAGATTTTATTGAGATCTCTTGAACCATGTGTAAAGACGTCAACCCTTGCCCCCCAAGAATCCAGTCTGTTGCTGAGCTGGGTCAAAGAATGCAGGGATGTAGGCATCATGACAGTTGTTGGGGGGCAGAGCACAAACTGACATGCTGTGCTGCTGGAGCTTATTCAGCAGCTGGACAGCCAAATGCTGCCAATAAATTACAACCAGGTTGCACTGATCTGAGTATTTGCCAGTGAATGTTCCTTTTAAATAGTGCCTTTCAGCTTATACCTGCTGCTGCAGGGCACCAGATACACCCCAGTGAAGGCTCCCAACCAGTGCCCAACAGACAGAGGGAAAGGGTGGAGAGGAAAGAGGGAGAGAGAGAGAAAGGGAGATGGTGGTTTGGTGGTAATATCACTTGACTAGTAATCTAGAAGACCAGGTTAAAGCTCTGGTCACAGGAGTTCAAATCCCACAACAGCAGCTGATGGAATTTAAATTCAGTTAATAAATCTGGAATATAAAGCTAGTCTTAGTAACAGTGACCATGAAACTATCATTGATTGTCATAAAACCCCACCTGGTTCACTAATGTTCTTTAGGGAAAGAAATCAGCCATCCTTACCCGGTCTGGCCTACGTATGATTCCAGATCCACAGCAATGTGGTTGACCCCTAACTGCTGTCTGAAATGGCCTAGCAACCCAATTAGGCATGTGATGCCACACCCCATGAAAGAATAAAGAAAAAAAAGATAGAGAAATGGTAGAGAGGAGAGGGAAAGGTTGGAAAGGAGAGAGCGAGAGAAAGGGTGGAGAAGAGAGTGAGCTAGAGGGAGGTCTGTTGTGTGGGCAGAGTGGTGGATAGTACGCGTGAGAGTTCACGTTGGTACAGCCATCTTCATAGTGTGAAACACTCACCTTCTGAGAGGAATTATACAGGAAATTGATACTGTTCCAAATGCTGATGTTTCTTTCGTTAATATGTGGGAATGGTTTTAATAGAGAAGTAGCTAAAATTGTAGTTCCTTTGGTACCAAAGACCAAATTTCGGAGTGTCCTGGTCTCAGTCATCAGATCAGGCAGCTTCAACAGTTTAAAATGATCTAATATGCTCTGTGTTGATAAGGCAGACAATATGGAGAGATTTTACAAATTACAACTTTGCACAATTTGGGCTCGGTGGTCCATACACCACGCATAATTATCCCGGAATGCTTTAGGATTTCACATCTCAGCTGGAGCAGTTCAGCCTGATGGAGTTCTACCAACTCTCTTTAAAACAAATCTTGCATTGGTTAGCTTCTTTCACCACCTCAGAACCACCCTAAGTAATATTGAAATCATTTTTGAAGTGTAGCCACTGTTGTAATATAGGAAATGCTAATCAGCAATTTAGCCCCATTGCCCCTTTCCTCAATTGGCCCATTTTACATGGATGCAGTTTGAGGTCATGGTACAATTTCCGGAACAAGCTGCACAGTTAGCTTCCTCTTCCAGTGTGCAATGTCAGCGGCTGAAGAATACTGATATCTCTGCAGAGAAAGAGAGGAACAGAAAAGAGAATACAATGGATCAAGTAATGCAGTTTGTGGATCCCAGTCGTCAATTCGTAAAGGATTCAATCAGACTTGTGAAAAGATGTACAATCCTGCTGAGATTGGAGCTGTTTATTTATGTGGTGTTTCCTGGATGTGATTCCTATCACTGTGACTTGGATTGGCTGAATCTGTCCCCCTGTATTGAAATGAGATCAAGTTACTACTTGATTTTTCTCATATCTCTTCTTTCTTGCCTTGCCTTTCACTATGGGCTTTTCCCCTTCACTGAAGTGTCTCAAAATTTATGCACTGGGAGATTTTACAGAATCTCAGTACCTGTTTACTGATCAGTAATGGCCCAAGTGCAGACTAATTACAAAGTGGGAGCCTTGTGCTCTTCAGAATAACGATAAAATTAGCAGCACAGTTAGGGGTAGCACTGTTAAAGAGGTCTGTGTTCATGTGGGTAGTTAAAATTAGGCGCAGGCAATTGTCTTGGGGAGGGTTTGAAGTGACAAACTAGCACAGGGGGTTGTGTAAGGAAGGTTTGGAGTGACGAACTAGCACAGGGGGCTGTGTAGGGAGGGTGTGGAGTGACGCACTAGCACGGGGGCTGTGTAGGGAGGGTGTGGAGTGACGCACTAGCACGGGAGCTGTGTAGGGAGGGTGTGGAGTGACGCACTAGCACGGGGGCTGTGTAGGGAGGGTGTGAAGTGACGCACTAGCACAGCACAGGGGACTGTGTAGGGAAGGTGTGGAGTGACGAACTAGCACAGGGGGCTGTGTAGGGAGGGTGTGGAGTGACGAAGTAACACGGGGCTGTGTAGGGAGGGTGTGGAGTGACGAACTAGCACAGGGGATTGTCTTGGGGAGGGTGTGACTAATGGACTGGCATATGGGCCTGTGTTGGGGAGGTGTAATTGACATAACACAGAGGGCTGTGTAGAGAGGGTGTGGAGTGACGCACTAGCACGGGGGCTGTGTAGAGAGGGTGTGGAGTGACGCACTAGCACGGGAGCTGTGTAGAGAGGGTGTGGAGTGATGGACTGGCACAAGGGATTGTGCAGGGAGGGAGTAGAGTGACCGACTGATGCAAAGGGCTGTGTTATGAATCACTGAACTCTTGGGTCACTGGGAATTATCTGGCGAAGCTGATGGCTTTCACCTTAGAGTAAAATCTCTTCTTTCTCTTGCAAGAATTGTTGAAACCAGGTTGACAGTATTGTATGAGAAACCAAGATAGATTGAATAAATTGACAGTGTGGACGGAATGAACTGGGACTTGTTAACTACTTGTTTCAAATAACTGAGTAAGATGGTGCAGGGTGCAAGAGATGATGCTGATCATGGCTGTGAACAAAGGCCAGTGAGTAAATGTCATTAACCTCATCCACCAAGCTCGTGTGTGTTCATGCTGCAGCTGACTCTATTAAATGTCTAGGAGATGTTAGTGGTGGGCTGGGGGAGCCTAGTAACTCCATTCTCGCCAAAAACACATCAATTCATTTTGACAACGTGCATTCTGGTACTGAATAAAAATTGAAGGTTACTCATCTTCAATGTAAAGCATGTATCAGCAAGCTGCTGTTTGACACATGAGTTTCCAGGCTTTCATATTCTCAGTAAATGCCAACACTTAGTGTTTTAGCTGGCAATGTTTGGTATTCCAATCGATTGGCCTGGCCTGGTAAATATAGGCATTCACCAATCTGTGATCCTACAGAATGGGGGGTGGTATACTGCCTGGTGAGGCACTGAGCCTCACAGACTGAGTTTGATTCCTAGACTGTGCTGATCTCAGTTTGGGGAGAAATTGAGAGGCTACAATCTGCTTAGTCTTCCTGAGCTAGGGAGGAAAGATGAGCCAAGGGTCCCATTCCTGATTCTTACCCAGTGACTAAAGCCGAGACAGGTGACTGTGTTGGTGATCAGATGAGGGCAACAGTTGGGCAAGGTCACAGTGCACTCCCATCATTGTCAAAAAGCTTGCTGGAATACACCATGCCCAGATTCATAGTTTGAGATTGGCTACTGGAGGTTGCTCAGCCAGTCCAAGTCTCAGGAGAGTGAAGAGACGCTGTTTGTATCCTAGCTTTTCTGAGGTAAAATAGTTTGAAAGGGTTTTTAAAAAGCTGAGTGCATGGTCACCCTATGACATCATGTCCCAGTCAACATTAAGGATTTGGGTGTATAGTGAGTATTATGTGTGAGATCAGTTATTGGTTATGCTCTGTACAACCCTGATCGACTCCTGAATGAACGAACAGGAGGGTAATTAGTCTGTATGTTTTACATTGGGATAGAGTGTCTCCTGAACCATCTGTTTCTGTCAGGTACAGAAGCTGCTTTTGCTATGCATTATGTCAACCCTTTATTGTTCTAGGGGAAAGGGGGGAGGGTAACATTGGTCTGCTCACCAAATGTCACATTGCTGGCATAACTACTGAGAATTCTTGTTTTCTTTTCTGCAGGTGCTCCTGTCAGGGTTAATTGGTGTTGTTTCCTGGAAAAGACCCATCTCCCTTGTGGTAAGAGTCAACAGCAGCACCAGTATATACAAGGGCAAAAAGCCAGGGTGTGTCTGATTCTATTAGTGCCATTATGTGTACAGAGCGTGCGCAATGCTATCACTTAAGTTTTGCCATCTGCATTAGGCAATGGTTTTGTGAATGATACTAGTGTGAGCAGCCCAAGGAAAGTTAAAGCTTTGCTATTTTGTTTGGGGCTTTTAACAAAAGGGAAGAGGGATCAGTGTGGTCACTTATCACAGCTCTGTGCATTTACTTGTGGGAATTAACAAATCAGAAATACCTAATCTCCATTCTATGATTCATGTTTCTATTTACAGATTATACACAGATTGTGGTTGTTGATTTGCACACAGAGTCTGAGCTATAAGTGTTTGTGTTTGTGGGTGCATGTCTGTGCCTGAGGCTGTACAGGAACATGGCCCCTTAGACACACTTCTGCTCACACATAAAGCTACAGGCACCACTTCCAGTATGCTTTCTTTACTATACATATCAGAAAGTGAACATCACTGGCAAGGCCAGCATTTATTGCCCACCCCTAACTTCCCTGAAGAAGGTGCTGGTGAGCCACCTTCTTGAAGTGCAGCGGTCTGTGTAGTGATAGTGCTCCCATAGTGCTGCTAGAGATGGAGATCTAGGAACATGACCCAGTGAAAATCAGGGAAAGTGCTGGATCTTCAAGTCAGGAATGTGTGAGACTTAGAGGTGATGGTGTTCCCATCTTCCTGCTTCCCTTGTATAAATACCCTGTATTAACGTAACATCGGTTTTAATATTAATGCAACATAATATGGAAATAATGTCGTTAGCTGTGGGCACCTCTATTTGTTTCCTCCCTGTTTGTGTTTAGAAACAATGAGTGTGTTAATTCAATTGCAAACCTGTTGATGAAGTATGAAACTAGATGCTAATACTTTTCTTGATAATTTCCAGAATGCAGCTTTTCATATGTCTGCATCCTACCTACCCACCTCCATGTCCCAGCAGTCTCTTTATACTCTTGCATATACTTGTAAAATAATTAACAAATTAACCAATTGAACAAGTTGACAGCCCCTTAAAGGGGCACTGCAATGAAAAGATGAAACTTTTAAGGAACTTGTGAAATCAAATTAAAAGGTCATTTGGGGCGGGGGGGGCAGTGATGCACTCCAGCCCCCGTTGTGCCCATCGGTTGCAGAAGGCCTCAAGTGTGCCAGTGGACACCGCGCGCTGCCTCTCCAAGGACACCCGGCCACAAGCGTAGCCACAGAAGAGGGGCACTCAGTTAGGCTGGACGATCCCCTCGACCGCCCGCTGCCTGGACCTGTTAATGGCCACCTTGACCAGGCCCAGAGATCGTCCTTCCTCCCCACCCCCCCTCAGCACTGGGTGGCCAAAGATCAGGAGCATGGGTTGAAGTGCAGCCAAAACTTAAGGAGCAACTCCCTAAGAAAACTGGAAAGGGGGTACAACCTACCACAACCCATGGACGCATAGAACACAGACTCCTCAAGGCTGCAGAAAAAAGAGTCTCTGTATAAGTGTTTTAGGTACTTAATCAAACAATGCCCTTCACCTGTATCTTAACAATATAATTAACAATATAATTAACATATGATTAACATATAATTAACATACCATGAATAAAGTGCAGTAGTGAATAGAAAAATGAGAAACGTGTCACCTGGAGTAGAATGTATAGAGTTTTACACCTTTCAGTGTGAGTGTTTGTGAATAAATGGGTAAAGGTTTGTCAAGCACTTATATTAAAAACAAAAATTCTGGAAATAATCACAGGTCAACAGCTTCAGAAAGGGAAAAAGCAAGCAATCGATCTGGTATCACTTGCTCGCCACAGAGTCTCTAGTTGAATTATTAACCCAGCTTTTTATTTCAGATTTCCAATATTTCTTTTTCCAGATGCATATTCATGAATAAATGATTAAAACATTGAATAATTACATTCACATTTAACTACCATCTTATTACATCACTGAAACATATTTGGTTGCTTCACCCTGAATTACCTGGGATGCAACCACTGGCAAAATAGAATTCAGCTGTTCTGTCTTCCATAAATTTGTGACATTACTATAGAAGCTCCTATTGCAAGCAACAAATCTGATTTAATAATGTGCTTTGCTGAGGCCATTGGTAATAATCATCAGTAATATCTGTGTTACTTTGTATGGAATTTAGATGTGAGAAGCCGGATTGAATGTGATGTTTTACACTGGATAATGCAAGGGTGGGAGCCTCTTTGACACTTGGGAGATTAGCTGGAAATACGCTGCAGGTGACCAGTGATGAAGATGGAAGGACAGGTTTATGTTTGATGATAAGTTCTCAGGAGAGAATGAAGCTTGTTGTTTCTCTCATTTTTGCCTCAGTGCTTGGCACAAGGAATTCTGTTTCTGGTGTCCAGGGTTGCCATGGGCTACCAGGAGTTTAAAACTGAAAGGGGCTTTGTCCCTAATGCAGTCAGCCACAGGGTGATCAGTAAGACAGGGGAAGGAAGATTTCAAAAACACATTCAGCAAACAGTGGTAGGCAGGGACCATTGGCCTGTCCCTTCAGGTCCTGCCTCAATCTTTGCCAGTAGCCCATCCAAATTACCTCATGAATTGTTTGGGCAGTGGTTGGGGAATGAGGTGGGTAAATTTCCATTGTTAATCCATCAGCAAACTTGTTAGAAACAAGACGCAAACAAGACAGGAGTGTAGCCCGTGACTGGACTTTTACTTGCTCCAGTAGAAATCTTACTTCTAGCTTTTTTCCAATCATTCCCTAATTTCTCTGGCTGCCTCAGACTCATGGGATTCTGCTCCAAAGATGCTGGCAGTCTTCCCTTATCTTGTCCAAGTGATTGTGCTCCATGTGTAAGCCACGCACCAAGTGGTGGTCAGCTGTTTGGCTGTGGGGGATCACAGCTGAGCATAAAGCTGTCCTCAGCTTTGCATTCAAATGCACTGTCCAGCTGGACAGTGATCAGGTTGCTATTTGTGGATGATTTCCATGGGGAGACGGTGGTATTATGGTGATGTCACTGGATTAGTAATCCAGACATCCAGCCTAAGGCCCTGGGAATATGGGTTCAAATCCCACCGTGGCAGCTAATAGATCTGGAATATAAAGCTAGTCTCAGTAATGGTGATCATGAAACTATCATTGATTGGTGTAAAATCCCAGGGTTGCCATAGGCTACTGCAAGTTTAAAAGTGAAAGGCACTTTGTCTTTAATGCTGTCAGTCACAGGGAGATCAGTAGCACGAGGGAAGGTGAAAGGTTTCAAAGACGCACATTCAGCAAATCGTGCTAGGCAGGAGTCATGTCCCTCCAGGTCCTGCCTCAATCTGTGCTAGCAACATTGGTTCACTAATGTCCTTTAGGGAAGGAGATCTACCATCTTTACCTGGTCTGGCCTACTTGTGACTCCAGGCCCACAGCAATGTGGCTGACTCTTAAATGCCCTCTGAACTAGCCTAGCAAGCCACTCATTTCAAGGGCAATTAGGGATGCCTACATTCCATGAAAGAATCAAGAAAAAAAAGTTTCTCTGCTCTCCAGCCTGGGCCACTGAGGCTGATTGTAGCACTGGATAAGACTTGTTAACTAACCAACCAGGTAGTTAGCAGTGGAATCAAATTCCAAGTAACTTCTGGAGAGAAGGGAAATGTGTTGGAAACATCTGCAAGCCATGAACGGCAGAGTAAGCTAGCCCTTCGACCAATGTGACAGCTTCTGGAACATATGTAGGGAGAGATTGTCTGTGCAAGTCAAGGTCAGGCACTGCAAATTGTATTACAGATCTCTCCTCAAATTCTTGCTCATTTGTGCTTTTCTCATTGGTTTGCTGCTTGGAGTAATGATCTCACTGAAGATACTGTTTAAAATTAAACACCTACACGAACCCTTTTCCTGCTTGCACATTGCAAACCTCAGGTCCTTTTAAGGGAAAAGAAGTCATTTCCCCTTTTCAAAGTTTTTGTTTAATTTCATCATTTTTATTATTTCCTCTCAATTCTCTGCACAGTCTTCCCTCTCTGAGGACATGCTGTAACCATGGCAGTGGCGCTCTGAGTCATGCTATTCAAACTCGCTTGCTGTCCTGTCCCAGCCCAGCCCAGTCAGAGCAGGGTGCTGCGATTTCTAATTCTTCATGGTGAGGGAACACACACACTCAGCAGGAAATCGCAGCTGAACATAACATTAATGCACACACCTGGAGAGGATGGTTTCTCAGAATGCACACTTTTAAAATTAGTCCCATTGTGGCCTGGACATAAACCTACATAAGAACATAGGATATAGGAATAGTTGTAGACCATTCAGCCCCTTGAACCTGCTCTGCCATTCAATAAGATCATGGCTGATCATCTTGTGTTTCGATTTCCACATTCCCATCTAACCCCGATATCCTTTGATTCCCTTGCCTAACAAGAGTCTATCTACCTCTGCCTTAAAAATATTCAATGACTCCACCTCCACCACCTTCTGAGGCAGAGAGTTCCAAAGTCACACAACCCTCTGAGAGAAAAGATTTCTCCTCATCTCTGTCCTATAAGGGCGCCCCTTAATTTTAAAACAGTGCCCTCTAGTTCTGGACTCACCCACAAGAGGGAACATCGCTGTCTACCTTATCAAGGCCGTTCAGGATTTTATATACGTCAATCAAATCACCCCTCACTCTTCTAAACTCCAGTAGAAACAAGCCCAGTCTGTCCAGCCTGTCCTCATAAGACAACCCACATTCTAGGTATCAAGATAGTAAACCTCCTCTGAGCCGCTTCCAATGCATTAACATCCTTCCTTAAATAAGGAGACCAAAACTGTACACAGTATTCGAGGTGCAGTCTCACTAATACCCTGTATAACTGAAGCATAACATCCTTACTTTTATGTTCAATCCCTCTCATAATAAAAGATAGCATTTCATTAGCTGCCTTAATTACTTGCTGTACCTGCAGACTAACTTTTTGTGACTCATGTACGTGAACACCTAGATCCCTCTGCACCTCAGAATGATGCAGCCGTTCTCCATTTAAGTAATACTCTGACTTTTGGTTCTTCCTGCCAAAGTAAACAACTTCACATTTTCCCACGTTAAACTTCATTTGCCAGATCTTTGCCCACTCACTCAACCTATCTATATCCATCTGCAACCTCCTCATGTCCTCTTTACAACATACTTTCCTACCTATCTTTGTGTCATCTGCAAATTTAGCTACCATGTCTTCACTGCCCTCATCTAAGTCATTGATGTAAATCTTAAAAAATTGAGGCCCCAGCACAGACCCTTGTGGGATTCCACTCATCACATCCTGCTAATCAGAAAAAGACCCATTTATGCTTATCTCTGCCAGCCAGCCAGTCTTCTATCCATGTTACCCACTACACCGTGCGCTTTTATCTTTTGTAATAATCTTTGTTGTGGCACCTTATCAAATGCCTTCTGGAAATCCAAGTCTAGTATGCCTACAGGCTCCCCTTTATCTACTGTGCATGTTACTCCTTCAAAAAAACTCCAATAAATTGGTTAAACATGATTTTCCTTTCACAAAACCATGCTGACTCTTCCCAATTACCTTGAGCTCTTCTAAGTGCCCAGATATAACCTCCTTAATGATCGATTCTAATAACTTTCCCATGCCTATGGGCTAACTGGCCTATAGTTTCCTGTTTTCCGCCTCCCTCCCTTCTTGAATAGAGGGGCTATATTTGCTATTTTCCAATCTGACGGAATCTTTCCAGAACCTAGTGAATTTTGGAAGATTGACAGCTCTATTAAGACCCGAGGATGTAGTCGGTTGGGACCCGGAGACTTGCCAGCCCACAGCTCCATTAATTTGCTCAGTACCGTTTCCCTAGTGATGTCAATTTCACGAAGTTCCTTCCTCCCGTTCACCTCCTGATTTGCAGCTATTACTGGAATGTTTTTTGTATCCTCTATAGTGAACACAAAAGCAAAATATTTGTTCATTTCTTCCACCATTTCCTTATCTCCTATGAACTCCTCACTGTCACTCTCTAGAGGATCAACACTCACTTTACTTACACTTTTTAAGCACCTGTAGAAACTCTTGCTATCCGTTTTTACATTTATAGCTAGCTTCCTCTCATACTCTAATTTCTTTCTCCTAATTAACCTTTTAGTCATTCTTGTTGGTCATTCTCTGCTGTTCTTTATATTCTGTCCAATCATCTGTCCAGCCACTCATCTTTGCGGAGTTGTATGCTCTTTCCTTAAGTTTGATGCTTTCCTTAACATCTTTAGTTAACCATGGATGGTGGATCCTCCCCTTGGAATTTTTTTTATAGTAGGAATGTACTTATTCTGAATACTCTGAAGTATCCCCTTAAACGTCTGCCACTGCTTCTCTATTGATCTATCTTCTAGCCTAGTTTCCCAGTTCCTTTCAGCTAGTTCAGCCTTTATCCCCACATAGTTGCCCTTATTTAAGTTTAAGATACTAGTCTTAGACCCACCCTTCTCCCTTTCAAACTGGATGTAAAATTCAATCATATTGTGCTCACTGCTACCTTGGGGTGTCTTTACTCTGAGGTCATTAATTAATCCTGTCACATTACATAGTACCAACTCTAATATAACCTGCTCTCTGCTTGGTTCCAGAACATGTTGCTCTAAGAAACTATCTTGAAAACATTCCAAGAACTCCTCATCCAGGCTACTACTGCCAATCTGACTTTTCCAGTTTATGTGTAGATTAAAGTTGCCCATGATTATTGTCGTCCCTTTATCACAAGCACACAATATTTTCTCTTGAATATTTTGTCTTATACTGTGGCTACTGTTAGGGGCCTGTAGACCACTCCCACTAATAACTTATTTCCCCTACTATTCCATCCAAACTGATTCTACATCCTGATCCCCTGAACCAAGGTCATCTCTAACTATTACACCAAAGCCATCTTTGCTTAACAGTGCTACCCCTCTACCTTTACCTAGCTTCCTATTCTTCTTGTAAATCATGTACCCTTCAATGTTAAGGACCCAATCGTTGTTGTCCTGCAGCCACGTCTCTGTAATTGCTTTTCAGATCATGTTTATTTCCTTCAATGTGGGCCTCAACCAACCTCAACTAACACTTCAGTTAAGGAGCAAACTCCCTGTCCAGTGCAGACTCAAAATAATGCTACAAATTTATAAGCTTAAGGGATATCTATTGACAGCTTTCATCATTCAGGATCCATTACATATTTACTAAAGTGCACCACATGCTTAGTTTAATTTCTAATCACAGCTTGATTCACCCCCATTTGGCCCATGCCAAAGTTGTGCTTGGTCCTGTAATGCAGTCAGAACATAGGCACGGTATTCCTTTGCTAAGACAGAGTAGCGTTTAACCCGCTAGCTCGCTAAGGCAACACGTGGACTGAATAGGCATTGGAGCCTGTGGCGAGCGACCGCGGTGAGCGAGCGCGGTGGGCAGGGCCTGTGGCGAGTGAGCGCGGCGAGGGAGCGCGGCAAGTGAGCGCGGTGGGCAGGGCCTGAGGTGAGTGAGCGCGGTGGGCAGGGCCTGTGGGGAGCGAGCGTGGTGGGTAGGGCCTGCGGCGAGCGAGTGTGGTGGGCAGGGCCTGAGGTGAGCGAGCGCGGTGGGCAGGGCCTGTGGGGAGCGAGCGCGGTGAGTGAGCGCGGTGGGCAGGGCCTGTGGGGAGCGAGCGCGGTGGGCAGGGCCTGTGGCGAGTGAGCGTGGCGAGGGAGCGCGGTGGGCAGGGCCTGTGGGGAGCGAGCGCGGTGAGTGAGCGCGGTGGGCAGGGCCTGTGGCGAGCGAGCGCGGTGGGCAGGGCCTGTGGCGAGTGAGCGCGGCGAGGGAGCGCGGTGGGCAGGGCCTGAGGTGAGCGAGCGCGGTGGGCAGGGCCTGTGGCGAGTGAGCGCGGCGAGGGAGCGCGGTGGGCAGGGCCTGCGGCGAGCGAGTGTGGTGGGCAGGGCCTGCGGCGAGCGAGTGTGGTGGGCAGGGCCTGAGGTGAGCGAGCGCGGTGGGCAGGGCCTGTGGGGAGCGAGCGCGGTGAGTGAGTGCGGTGGGCAGGGCCTGCGGCGAGCGAGCGCGGTGAGTGAGTGCGGTGGGCAGGGCCTGCGGCGAGCGAGCGCGGTGAGTGAGTGCGGTGGGCAGGGCCTGTGGGGAGCGAGCGCGGTGAGTGAACGCAGTGGGCAGGGCCTGTGGGGAGCGAGCGCGGTGAGTGAGCGCGGTGGGCAGGGCCTGTGGGGAGCGAGCGCGGCGGGCAGGGCCTGTGGCGAGCGAGCGCGGTGAGCGAGTGCGGTGGGCAGGGCCTGTGGCGAGTGAGCGCGGTGGGCAGGGCCTGTGGCGAGTGAGCGCGGCGAGGGAGCGCGGTGGGCAGGGCCTGTGGCGAGCGAGCGCGGCGAGGGAGCGCGGTGGGCAGGGCCTGTGGGGAGCGAGCGCGGTGAGTGAGCGCGGTGGGCAGGGCCTGCGGCGAGCGAGTGTGGTGGGCAGGGCCTGAGGTGAGTGAGCGCGGTGGGCAGGGCCTGTGGGGAGCGAGCGCGGTGAGTGAGCGCGGTGGGCAGGGCCTGTGGGGAGCGAGCGCGGTGAGTGAGCGCGGTGGGCAGGGCCTGTGGCGAGTGAGCGCGGCGAGGGAGCGCGGTGGGCAGGGCCTGTGGCGAGTGAGCGCAGCGAGGGAGCGCGGTGGGCAGGGCCTGTGGCGAGTGAGCACGGCGAGGGAGCGCGGTGGGCAGGGCCTGTGGTGAGTGAGCGCGGCGAGGGAGCGCGGTGGGCAGGGCCTGTGGCGAGTGAGCGCGGCGAGGGAGCGCGGTGGGCAGGGCCTGTGGCGAGTGAGTGTGGTGGGCAGGGCCTGTGGCGAGTGAGCGCGGCGAGTGAGTGCGGTGGGCAGGGCCTGTGGGGAGTGAGCGCGGCGAGTGAGCGCGGCGAGTGAGTGTGGTGGGCAGGGCCTGTGGCGAGTGAGCGCGGTGAGGGAGCGCGGTGGGCAGGGCCTGTGGGGAGCGAGCGCGGTGAGCGAGTGCGGTGGGCAGGGCCTGTGGGGAGCGAGCGCGGTGAGCGAGCGCGGTGGGCAGGGCCTGTGGGGAGCGAGCGCGTCGAGGGAGTGCGGTCGGCAGGGCCTGTGGCGAGGGAGCGCGGTGGGCAGGGCCTGTGGCGAGTGAGCGCGGTGAGCGAGTGCGGTGGGCAGGGCCTGAGGTGAGCGAGCGCGGTGAGCGAGTGCGGTGGGCAGGGCCTGTGGCGAGTGAGCGCGGCGAGGGAGCGCGGTGGGCAGGGCCTGTGGTGAGTGAGCGGGGATTTGATTGAGGTGTCCAAAGAGTAGGGAGGAACAAACTGATCCTACCCGAGAGGGCACAGACTTAAGGTAATTGGGAAAAGAAGTAACGGAGACATGAGGAGAAACTTATTCATGCAGTGAATGGTTAGGATCTGGAACGTGCTGCCTAAAAGTGTGGTGGAGGGAGGTTCAATCAAAGTATTCAAGAGGGAATTAGGCTATTACTTGAAAAGGAACAATGTACAGGGTTACAGGGCGAGGGCAAGAGAATGGAACTAATTGCTCATTCGGAAAGCTAGTGCAGACACAATGGGCTGAATGGCCTCCAGCGCTGTAACAATTCCGTGGTACTGTGAGAGTGGCCGGCAGCAGAGCCTGTCGACAGCTTTTGGTGCCCACGCCCTGCAGCAATAATCTCCTTCCTCCCCCTGCCCAAGGTGGCCCTCTCAGCACAGGAGCAATCTTACCATCATCCTTTTCCATAGAATGAACCCAGAGATTTGACAGAGCAAGTGTTAGCCCAGTCCAGAGTCTGCCCTGCTCCATTTCTGCTAAAGAGTAACACCCTGGCTACCATTTCTGGAGTCTGATTAACGGTGCAACGGTGCCAGTATCAAGCTGCGAGTTGAGATTAGAACAGATTTTGTGACAGCGAATGTTCTGCACTGGAACTCATTGCCCCTGGGTTAGGAGATTGGTGCTGCCTTTTCCAAGTGATTGACAATTGTGCTGGTTCCTTCTTGTGAATGGCAGCCTGACAATTAATTGCTGAGAGATACTATGCTCGTCTCTCAACCTTTGTGTGACTTATAACATCATCTGAATATTTGGTTAAGGGCAACTAATTAAGTGGATGGATAAATCTTGTCAGTCAGCAGGGATTTATGGCTAATGATCAGTTCAATCTTTGCTGTGGATGTGATGAAACTTCACCAGCCTGACTAACTGGTCTTACAAGCTCTAAAGGCCACTTAGCTGCAGGGGCAAAGTACTTTTAACACAATTCTCAGCGCGTATTTAGACATACATTCTATCAAACAGATTTTTGCCCTGCATTTGCTCAGCTTATCTAGCCAAAAATCGTAAAGTGCTTCAGACAGTGAATTGCTCCGAAGTGCAGTGACTGTTGCTATGTAAACAGAAGCTGTAGCCATTCATGCAGATGGAACACCCCACAAATAATGAAATGAATGCCCAGATGATCTGTTTTTTGATGGTTTGGGTTAAGGAAGGAATGTTGACCAGGAAATTGGGAGAGTTCCCTGCTCTTCAATTAATATCATAGAATCATTAATGGCCTTGGATTAACATCTCACTGCAGCACCAGTCCCCCTCGGTACAGCATTGGAGCATCAGCTCAGATTGAGTTGAGCTCCTGCTGTGGACTTACTTTTAATGGTTGCATGATATTAATTGTGTCCTGAATGAATATTCAATAAAAATAATTTGACATTTGAGAGAAAGAACAGGATCTGTTTCAAAAGATCAAAAACGTTTTTTTAAGTATCTCAGTAAATGATTAGAGGACAAGAAACAAACTCTACACACACATCCTTTAGAAAATAACAAGATTAGAGAATACATTTCCCCACACAGGATACTGGATATGTGGAACAAACTTCGGAAGAAGGAAGGTGATTCCGAATTAATTCATGCCATTAAGAAGTGTTGGTGATTGGTACATGTTCAGAAGCAAAGCTGGGCATTGTACGGAAATGTAAAAGCACTGATTTTTTTTTTGAGGGCAGGAAGTTAGTGTTCCTTACAGTTGGGGATCAGCTGGCAGTGTGGGAGAGAAGACTAAATTAGGGAAGATTAGTCAAATGGACTCTGAATGGAGCCTTTATTACTGCACACTTGAGAAGCTGATTCAATGGCTTGGCTGTGGGTATACACTCATTGTGTGAGATACAACCCAGTCTCCACTGTATGTCGTAACCCTATGCCTTATACAGCCTGAGGCTCAGGGCATTGCAATATGCATCACTGGTTAGGAAATCAGTGCATCACAAGGATGGGATCTGTTGGCCGACTAATGGGCAGGAGCGTGGAGGCAAGTCATGTGATGAAACCTCCAGGAATACATTTAACCACAGTTGGCAACCATACTCTTGAGTGTTAGAACTGTCTAACTGGTTTTACAGGGTTTAAAGGCTAATTCGCTGCAGAGACAATTGAGGCCATGGAGTGACCAGTTAGGACCATTGAATGTGGAGAGCTGCAGGATGGATTCATAGTTCTCACAGAGATCGGAATCTTGGAGATTAAGTTGCAGCTGTCATCCTCCCCAAATGGGTGCGCATTTCTCCGAGTGCCAACATCTGACAGTTTAATGTTTTCTGCCCACAGATCACTTTCTTCATGCTGCTTTCAGCTGTATGTGTGATGCTTAACCTGGCTGGCTCCATCCTTTCCTGTCAGAATGCTCAGATGGTGACCTCCCTCCAGTATTGTCAGCTGGTACGTCAGAGCTCAGTGATGGTGCAGTGTGAACCCAGTCCCCATTTTATAGCTGCATGTCAAGGGGTCAGGTTAATAAACATTTTACCTTGCTCGGTGGCACCAGGTGACAAGGCACTGGGTGAACTTTAGTACCTCATTTGTTCTTTACTCTGAAACCCAATACAAACTGGGACCAGAATGAAATCGAAGATGGCTCAAACAATGTTGGACAAGATACGTAACTGAATAGGACCATGGCAGATTAAATTAATTGCACACAAGAAACCTGTATAATTCAATGTGTTGTAGCTGCTACCTCTGATGGTTGTGTTTTGTTTGGCAGTATAAGTTTGACGGTGATGGGGTGTGTGTTTGCTGCGAGATTCAGGAGGAGGCAAAAGGCTGCAGCACCCTCAGTGAAACACTGAAACTTAACCCAGTCCAAGAGTGTAGCATGGTGCGCCTGGCTTTAAAGGTAAGACCCTGCTGAACTCAGCCCCAACTACAGAACCAATTCTAACCCCAGTCCAGAATTGAATCCAACCCTGAATGCAGAATGCAACACTGGGCACAGAAATGAAAACAAAAATATGCTAAAAACTCTCAGCAGATCAGGCAGAGTCTGTGGAGGTGAAAAACATAATAAAGTTTGCATATTGATGACCTTTCATCAGAATTGAACTGAACTGATTTGAAGGTCATTGTTTGAAATAGGCAGATGCTGCCTTACCTGCTGCATGTTTCTGTTATTTTAGACTTCCGCATCCACAGTAATTTGATTTTGCACTGGGCACAGAAATGGATTACCAATATGGATTCACACAGCAATACTTGGAAACTTCACCCTGTACCCTTCAAATCAAGGGCGGATTTACAATGAAACACACTGTACTGTGGTGCGGGGCCCCCAAATAACGGTGGGGAGGGGGGGTCCCAAAATGAATGAGTTCCAAAACATTCAAACTGGGTGGGTGAACTGATGCTGCATTTGCAAAGTTAAAAAAGGAAGCGCCGAATAAATGGGTTCTTTGTAGGACCGAATCCAGTGTGTGATGGGAATGACAGGCACCCGGGGTGGTCTCAACATCATGTCTGCCTCTGATGAGCTACAGAAACATACCTGAAGAAAACACCTTTCAGAAGCACTCACTTTACTGACAAATGATCGTTTCACAAAGTGGGTCTGTCTCAGTCTCAGTCAAACTTTCACAAAGTAAATAGTAAGACTTTGCTATTCCACCAGGAAAGTGATGCTTAGAAAAGTAAGTTTGAAAGGAGATTGAAATGTTCAGAAATGATATTAACAGCTAGGAATTGCCCCTTTTCCAACCAGGTTGCCGCAACAATTATTTATTCCCCCCCCACCCCCCATTTTCTTAGATAAACCCCTCTCCTCTCATGTACACCCTCTCTCTGTGATACAAGGGATGACACTTGCTAACAAGCCTAGAGCAGCCCGCTAGCTAGGGGTCTGTGGTGGACCCACTTGCTTTACCCAACAATAGTGAAGTCCATCTGCTCCATTCAGCCCATGATCATCAATGCAAGTAGGGAGCTCACTCACTGGTTGTTTGAATAGCCAGGACCACAGGTTAAAAGTGTCAGCGGTGGCTCCGGTGCTGACCTCTGGGTCAGACAGTTGTGGGTTCAAGTCCCACTCCCATCGAGACAGACACTCCAGGGAAGTACTGACCTGTCAGAGATGCCACCTTTGGGTGTAAAAGATCCCATGAGGTTATTTTAAAGAAAAGCAGGTAAGTTACCCTTGGTGCCCTGGCCAACATTTATCCCACAATCAACATCGCACAAAACAGATTCTGGTCATTATCACATTGTTTGTGGGAGCTTACTGGGCACAAACTGACTGTGGCGTTTCCCACATTCCCACTTCAAAAGTACTTCATTGGCTGTACAACTTTGGGACTTCTGATGGTCATGAAAGGTGCTATATAATTGCAAGTCTTTAAATTTTGGTATGGCTTTGAGATGGTTTTAAAAGTACCAGCCCACCATGTTGGGACAGGAGGAATTGTAGTCCATACACGCTTATGGCTAGCTTCTTACCTCAATAACGCCAAGTTAGATTCAATGACAGGAAATAAATAGAGACAGATTCGCCTGGCACAGCTCTGGGCCACATCCTATCAGCTAGTTTCATAGTCACATCTTCAGAATCATTCATTGGCTCTCACTCCAGACATTGTGTCCAGCACACAGACACATCAGAAACTGGATTGGAAAACGGACTGTGGTTGGATGTTGGAGAGAAGATACTGGGCAGCCCCAGAGCCTCACTCCACACATTCCCATCCTCTCCCAATAATCAGCAAGCTTTGATGGGGAGAGGAGTTTCAGTAAAACCTCGGCCAAATTGGTCAAACGTTGAAACATTGACCCCGAGCCAAGTTTCAATTTGAATTTAATTTAAATGATTGTGATGTGGGCCGGCCTGAAACCACAACAGCAGCTCATGTTCTTCCACTGTGCAACACTGTTATGAGATTTTCCAATGAGTGATGAGATCTCAGTAAAGTGCAATGTTTCTTGAGTCTACTAGGTAACAGATGTGTTGTCAGTGCTGTTTTGCCTCAGTAAACTGTTGGCACCGGAGCAGGGCTTCAGTCTGTTTCCGTCTCCAAATGAAATACCAACAGACTGACGTATCAATGTTCGAATGGGCATCTAGTCAGCTTCCCTCTCTTACCTGCAGACACTCTCTCTCCCTCTCTCTCTCTATGTATAATCTGTCCTTGGTTTTGGCTTTTCTCTTCAAGTTCCATGTTTGCTCACCTTGCAATATTTACCATCATTTGGATAAGAGGTAAGCTTGGATTTCAACAAGGTAATTATTCATACAGACATGCTTTTACAAGTGATCAATTTATGCATTTTCTTAGCTTTGCCTTTCAGGTCCCAGGGGGCGCAGAGCACAGTGGCCCACTAACTGTAAATCAGCACAGCTTCAAATCTAATCCCACAGACTCTGACATTAAGTTGTGCACTTATTATATTAGGAAGTTAGTGAAGGGCCAATGGGCCATTAAATATGTTTAAGCTGCACTGTGCCTACTACTTTGAGCAAAGCTAACATCCTAGCCTCTCTCTCTCTACAGGATCTTTTATTCAGCATCTGTGCATTGAACGTCATCTCTACCATTGTATGTGCCCTGGCTACTGCAATGTGCTGCATGCAGATGGTCACAGCTGATATTATGCAGATGGTAAGTGTCTGTTCAGTAATGGAAAGGCAGCATTTCTAACAAGCCTGCGTCTATTTACTATACCCACAGGAGTTGCCTCTTTTATTGCCTTGATTAATTGTATACAAATGTATGCAGACAGGATATTAGGAGGCCCATCAATTACCTAACACATGTCTCCTGCAGCTCAAATCCTTTTTCCCCACTCAGAAACCTCTCCAGCAAAAAAAAAGGAACAATGTGCTTTTTCAATCTGAATTATTAAGTAGTTTGGGGTGAGAAGATTGAAGAAGGTGAAAACTCATAATTTTGTTGAGAAAAGAAATGAGCGAGGGTAGGAGACCAGGATGAATTCTGATTTCACACAATATACCCTTAGAACGCGATCTACAATACCAGATCATCTCGGCAGGTTCAGTTGTGATCTTGGGACAGCTCAGCTGGGAATTACAGTAAGATGCTGTGGTAGGCATTGCTGGTCCAAACTTTTTTGACATGGTTATTAAATGTTAAGCTGTGACTCAGTGGGTAGCACCTGCCCCTGAATCAGAAGATGTGATTTCAGCTGGCACTCCTCACGTGAGTGCATGAACTAGGTTACCATTCCAAGTGCAGTAATGGGAGGCTACTGTCAAAGATGCTGTCTTTAGGATGAGACGTTAAACCACCCTCTCTGATGGACATAAAACATACCAATGTGCCATTTAGAGCAGGGGAGTTATCCCTGACAGCACTAGCTGCTTGTAGGATCTTGTAGTGTTGACCCTGGCTAACATCCAAGGCTATGTAACAGTGACTAACCTCTAAAACTAATCCATTGGTGTGAAGTGCTTTGACAGGTGTATTTTAATAGAAGTTCTTTATTTTATTTCAACTTTCACTCCCCCATCTAATATTAATTCCTCCCATGATGTAATTTAAAACAATATTGTAAACAAATTTTTTGCCAATTTTTTTATCCCTCCTTTCCTGGAGAAATTGCCTCTTGTTGAGGTATGCCCCTTAGCTCTAACCTTGAACCCCAACCTCTGTGTCAATCAGCTAACTCAGCACAAACTGGGGTATTACTGGGCTTGGTCCCGGCTCCTTCCATATATGCACAGCTGAACTGCTCGCTGCTGAAACTGACTGAATCCAGGAGAACTTCCTGGGCCAAGTGACTCGGTCTTTAAATGCCCCATTCAGTCTGCACTGAGCCACACACATCAGGGGGATCCCAAGCTTCATCCCAGTTTGAGACTGACTGCCAGCCAACAGTAGAGGGGGAGTAATTGGCCTGGGATTCCTGTTTCTGAGGCTTCTGGTGAGACACGTGTAATGTTAGTGAGTGATATGGCCCTCCATATCCTTTGTGGTGAAATAGCCTCTTAACACAGCCATGCAGGCGCGCGACAAAAAAAACACAAGAAATGGATATTTTGTCCATGAAATAACACTGCAGTAAGAGGCAGTGTCCTGGGGAGAAGGTTTTGGTGTTTTCACTTGAATTTGTTTAACCAATCTTGTATTTCTGATATCCTAAATTACAAGGAGAATAGAGTATATAAGTAGGGATGTCTTGCTACAACTTGCTACAGAGCATTGGTGAGACCGCACCTAGAGTAAACCGTGAACAATTTTGTTCTCCTTGCTTTAGGAGGGGTATACTTAGATTGAAACAGTTCAGAATAGATTCACTAGGCTGATCCAGGATGAAGGGGATGTCTTATGAGGAAAGATTGAGCAGATTGGGCCTGTACTCATTGAAGTTTGGAAAAATGAGATCTTGAAACGTAAGATTCTGAGGAGGCTTACAGGATAGATGCTGAGAGGATGTCTCCCCTTGTAGGGAAATCTAGAACTAGGGAGCACAGCTTAAAAATAAGGGGTTTTCATTTAAAACTGAGATGAGGAGGAATTTCTTCTCTGAGGGTTGCTAGTCTTTGCAATTCTCTTCCACGGAGAGCAGTGGAGGTGAGATAATTGAATATGTTCAAGGCTGACTTAGAAAGATGTTTGATCTACAAGGGAGTCGAGGGTTATGGACCGACAGGAAAGTGGAGTTAAGGCCACAATCAGATCAGCCATAATCTTACTGAAAATCAGAACAGATGCGAGGGGCTGAATGGCCTACTCTTGCTTCTGTTTCTTATGATCTTATATGGTGTGCCACCACTCAAAATATTCTTACATATGGCTTTAATCAGTAAACTTTCACATCTGTGTAACCACCTCCCCTCATATCTGGCCCACAAACACAAATGGACTTTGAATTGTCAGTACCGCAATCGTGAATACCAGGGTAGCACACACCATGATGATAGGATAGTAAAAGAACTAAAATTTTTCAACCCGTCTCTGTTTCCTGTTTTTTTTAAAAATGAATTTGTGGGATGAGTGTGTCGCTGGCAAGGCCTTCACAATGATTGTGAACAGGCAGAGGGAGATTTGATTGCTAGCTTCAAGACTTACTGGTAGTTTGGAATTGTCAAATTTCTGCTGGGAAACTCCACAGCCTGTGAATTTTCTTCTGGATCAGCTTTGCATCTTCCTGGTGTTTTGTAGACAGTGGCATCTGTGCAGGTGCCAGAATGTAATCAGTGAATGATAGGTTCTGTAATAGAGAAAATGCTCTCATGTAATTTCAATCCCAAACATGTCACTCTGGAAGGCAGTTCTGTCCTTTTCCATTATTGTGCTGCTCATGTAGCCTTCCTGACAGCTTATTCCACAGAGACTGAGAGCTGCGAACCCTGAGTGCGAGTCACCCCATGGTACAGACCTGCAGCAACCACTGGATTTTGACGAGTTCATCCCTCCTATGCCACCTCCTCCATACTATCCTCCAGAGTACACCTGTAGCCCAGGAGTCGAGACCCAGAGGTGAGTCCTTGTTCACTTATGTGTCACTTGTCCCTGTTTTTAGTTTTCCCTCCTATCCTGAAAGTGCTGCCTCTCACTGGGGCACAGAAGGAGAGTATAGGCAGTAGGAGAGTATAGGCAGTAGAAGGAGAGTATAGGCAGTAGGAGAGTATAGGCAGTAGAAGGAGAGTATAGGCAGTAGAAGGAGAGTATAGGCAGTAGAAGGAGAGTATAGGCAGTAGAAGGAGAGTAGAGGCAGTAGGAGAGTATAGGCAGTAGAAGGAGAGTATAGGCAGTAGAAGGAGAGTATAGGCAGTAGAAGGAGAGTATAGGCAGTAGAAGGAGAGTATAGGCAGTAGAAGGAGAGTATAGGCAGTAGAAGGAGAGTAGAGGCAGTAGGAGAGTATAGGCAGTAGAAGGAGAGTATAGGCAGTAGAAGGAGAGTATAGGCAGTAGAAGGAGAGTATAGGCAGTAGAAGGAGAGTAGAGGCAGTAGGAGAGTATAGGCAGTAGGAGAGTATAGGCAGCAAAGGAGAGTATAGGCAGCAGAGGAGAGGATAGGCAGTAGAAGGAGAGTATAGGCAGTAGAAGGAGAGTATAGGCAGTAGAAGGAGAGTATAGGCAGTAGAAGGAGAGTATAGGCGGTAGAAGGAGAGTATAGGCGGTAGAAGGAGAGTATAGGCGGTAGAAGGAGAGTATAGGCGGTAGAAGGAGAGTATAGGCAGTAGAAGGAGAGTATAGGCGGTGTCACAGCCGGACATGGGCCAGTGTCTACACAGGTGTGCTTACCAGCAAAACTCATTTGCCCTTTAGCGCAAGAAACCCTGGCTGGTTTTCTTCTGTGCCAAAGATCAGGCGTTTTTTTTGTTCTTATATTCATTCTTACATTGCTGGCAAGGCCAGCATTTATTGCCCATTCCTGAGTAGCTTACTAGGCCACTTCAAAGGGAAATTAAGAGTCAGCCACGTTGGCGTGGGACCGGAGTCACATGTAGGCCAGACTGGTTAAGGATGACAGATTTCCTTCCCTAAAAGACATTAAGTGAACCAGATGGGTTTTTACAGGAATCTGACTGCTTAACACCTGCCACACCAACTTGCCAACTTGACTTACAGTGACCCAATGAGTCAATTTTAAAATGAATCATCTTCCTTCAGGGCTGAGCTGCACCCCATGTGAGTGATGTTCTCCAGCCCAATACCCCTGACTGCACCTTCCTCCTGCCTGATTCTCAATTGATGCCCTTCCCCTCTGCTCCACCAGCACAATCTGATCTTTCAATCATAATGTCTCTGGAATTCTCTGCATAGTGTTTTTTTATATTAATTTATGGAGAGTATGTGCATCACTGGCTTGGCCATCATTTAGATGGTAGTGAGTTGGCGCCTTGAAGTGCTGCAGTCTGCATAGTGGAGGTGCTCCCACGGTGCTGTTAGGAAGAGAGACCCTGGATTTTCACCCAACAACAATGAAGGAATGGTGATGTAGTTCCAAATCCTGCTGGTGTGTAACTTGAAGATGGTGGTGTTCCCACGCGCTTTGAAGCCTTTCAGATAGAAGGAGTGTTGTCGAAGGAGGATTGGCAAATTGCTACACTGCATCTTGTAGATGGTACAAACTGCTGCTACTATGCCCTGGTGATGAGGGCATAAATGTTTAAGGTGGTGAATGGCATGACAATCAAGCGGACTGCTTTGTCCAAGCTTTTTTAGTGTTGTTGGAGGTGCACTTATCCAGGCAAATGGAGAGTGTTCCATCACACTCCTGACTTGTGTCTTGTAGATGGTGAACAGGCTTTGGGGAGTCAGGAAGTGAGTTACTTGCCACAGATTCCCATCCTCTGACCTGCTCTTGTAGCCACAGTATTTATGTGGCTCAGCCAGTTCAGTTTCTGGTCAATGTTAACCCCCCAGGATATTGATGGTGGGGATTCAACAATGCTAATGCCATTGAATGTCAAGGAGAGGTGGTTAGATTCTTTCTTGTTAGTGACAGTCATTGTTTGGCATTTTTTGCAGCTTGAATGTTACTTGCCACTTAGCCTAAGCTGAATATTGTCTAGGTTTTGCTGCATGTAGCCACAGATTACTTTGTTTTGCTGCTCCCATCACTAAGTCAACCCCAGTACCCTGTTGCCATCAGCTTCTTGTGAGACAGTATGATGTGAGGAGCTCAACAAAATGCAGATTGTCATTGGTTCACAACATTTACTGTTATTTTTCAGAAGCCTGCACCTGGACTTCCCACACTCACCCTTCAGCACCATGTACAGTGTGGCCATTAACAGCCCCAGCAGCCTCTATCCTGCAGAATTACCTCCCCCATATGAAGCTGTGGTTGGACAACCTCCCACTAGTCAGGTGAGAGATTGAAGAGTGAGCCCAACTTGGGCTATGATATTGAACCATCTTTCACCAGCTTGTGGCAGTGGCTGAAACTGGCCAGATCAAGGAGCTACCCAAACTGAGTTTGCAGCAATCCTGATTAAAGGATAACATTTCCCACTGAGCTGGTTGTACAGTTATAAGTGGTTGACATCACTTGGACTTAATCAGGCTTTCTGAGGAAGCAGATCGTAGTAGGAACTGGTTCCATGGCACTGACCTCCCTATGGTACCGCACTCAAGTGCTCAGTATTCAAATATTAAACTGGATAGCAAAAGTTAGTAGGATGTTTATATGGTTGTATTCCACAGCTTTAAGCTTGAATGAAGTCAGCAGAACTTCAGACCAGAGGTTCACTCCAGCTGGTGACTAGGTGGATTAAATAAGAAAAGCTTCAATTTTCGAATGTCTTGGACGTACCCATTTTGATGAACAGCTAGAAAATGAGGGAGCAGCTCCCTCAACAGCCCAGCTCAGAAAACAAATGAAATTGGCAAAATCCTGTAACCCTGACCAGATCCATGCTGTTAAGTGATCTCAGTCGGGCACTTGATGGTCCTGGTCCCTCTGCTAGGGAAGAACAGAATCAGCTTTTCCTGTTTATTTTCCAGGACCTCTCCCACATGAGGGCCAAGGTCAGCCTCACATTTCAATAACTTTAATGCACTCTCTGAACACGAGCAGTGCTGACTGAAGCTTTGACCTGATCTACACGTTGCCGGCCGGCTGTGAGTTGGTTTGCATTGTTTGATGTCAACCTTTCTTAAATTTTACTCTATTTTGAGAACTGAGGTTTGGGGTATTATAAAATGCCAAGTTCAGTAATTTCACTGAGCTAGGTGAGTTAATAGACCAACAGGCGGCGAAGTGGAGACTCAACTCCCTCACAGGAGAATTCTGCAAGCACAAGATGATCCCCATGTGGTGGTTAGTGTGAACAGGTATTATGATGGTTAGTGCCACTGCACCCAGAGCACATCCCTTACTGAGTGCTTCTGATAGATCAATCTTAGGTACTACTCAATGGAGGCAGTTTTCAGGAACCATACTTACGCAACTTGCTGAATATTTGCACCCTCCATATCTCCTAGCTGGTGCAGCAAGGGCCCGTGCAGCAGGGCTAAAGTCTGAAATCCCATGCCAGAATCAAGACTGCCGACAGCTGCTTTTTACCAGTTTCTCTCTCTCCTGCAACCCCCCCCCACCCCCAACCCCCAACTGACTCTCACAGGGGAAAGCATGGACACTAGCTTCTTTCCGACACCTCTCACATGTAAGCATCTAGACACTAAATGTTGGTAGGTTATCCAGTATTGAGAGGCAACACAGCTAAGCTTGACCCTATGAATGATGCTCTTATGACTCTGCTGTCCCCTAGTGCTAAGCCACCACCTGCAATAGGGTGATCAATGGTAATGATCATGGGGATCAATCACCAGTCAACGGTGACACTAAAATATCATTAAGGTATATTTCTTACAGCACTTCTGTGCTGTGCTTTAACAAATCCTCCTCTCTCCAGCATGGCAATCCTTTTGCATATGAGCTGCCTCCCCTTTGAACACGACTGAACTCTGGGCAGGCAGCACTGAATGAGTTGGTCAGTACTGGCTATTCAGTCATGAAGTGCTCCTTACTCAGGGACTCAACACTTGTGTTTCGTCATTCAGGTGAACATGCTGGATCATCAAAGCTCAGAGCCTTCACAGAACTCCAGTTCCAGTCTGTGTGATAGGAATATCTCAGCAGCCTTCAGTACACAAGGTATGAAAGCTGAAGACTGCCTTGTTAATTCTGTGTTAGAGGTCAGATCGATTTAAAACAAAAAATTGCAGTTTGGCCAGAAAGCATCTCCAAAGTATGGAGATTGACCAGGCTGCAATGCAGACAGCTGAACAGAGGAGAGGTATGTAAGGAGTCAGGAGAAATTGAGGGGAAGTATGATTAGGAGCAGGACTGAGGCAAATATAACACATACCATAAACATTATATTTACACCTAAGGTTAACTGATGCAATGTCAGCAGCGTATTTCGAGCAGCTATTTTATCTTGTGTTACCTGAGAATTCCATGCTGTGTCTGATGCTCGACCTATGACTTGGGGGGTGACGGAACTCATTGGGTTGGTTTCAAGATGCCCCGTGCCAGCTCTCAATCCTGGAATGTGCTGTTAGCTGCTTTTGGCCTGCCCCAGTGTTAGACTCAATGCCCTAGGCCAATGCCATCAGCCAAGATTCCTGCTCCGGGAGGTACTGCATGTGTAGGTCAGGAGCAGGTGTGACTGTAACCTCTCCATGGTTGAATAGCTTACTGGTCCTGGCTGCCTGTGATCCTACAAGGTGAATTGTCACATGTGCGAGGTGCGTGAGGGTTGTCAGTGTGCTGATCCACAGATCAGGAGGGAGGGAGCGTTCTTTCTCGATGTATTATCAAGCGTATGTGTTTAAATATTCTGCTCTCCTTTTCAGTGTTTGTGGACAATGCCTCACTGACATTGTGTGAACCTGCTGATGCCCCAGGACACAATGGCTCATCCGGGGATTGCTGCTCGCTTGATGTTCAGGAATCTGTGCACTCTGCCGACAGTGCAATACCTGCCACTGCCACAGACCATGGTTGCACCAGTTTAGAGGCTGATGTCCGGTGGAGACACAGGACCTATTCAGAGAATTCCCGTGAGGAAGGAAGCAGGTCACCAGCTCTATCGCAGGGTTCTGTGGAATGGCGAGAGCACAGATTGTCAGAGTGTCCAGTATTGAGTGCAAGCACAGTGAGGAAAAAGCCCCATACACCAGCCCAGGCAAACTCTGCATCGCTCAAACAAATTAAAATGTGCTGTGGAGTCTTCAGGCAGTCCACCATGTCTGACGGAGTCAGGCTACCAGCTCGAAGAAAAACTGGTGGGAACAGAATAATCCGATCCAGCAGCGATCCTGCCACCTGCACTTCTACAGAAGGTGAACAGCCAGTGACTGTAGGACAGAGTTCTCTGATACACGCTACTTCCAATCCTATTCCCAGCTGATTGAACCCGATTGCCACACAGCACCAGCCCCATAAAACTATCGGTGGTTTATGGTAATTGCTGTGCACATGTAATGTTCCCACTGATTATTGTAGTTCTGAGATGAAATCAAAGCTACACTGACTGTCTCTCCACATACTGAAAATCTTCCCTTACCTCCTTCCATTAACCTGTGCCGAATGAAGTGTAGGAACAGAAGAAGGCCATTCAGCCTTGAGCCAATTCCACCACTCAATAATTACTGATTTCTATTTTAAAAACACAAGAATTAGGAGCAGGAGTAGGCCATTTGGCCTCTTGAGCCTGCTCCACCATTCAGTAAGATCATGGCTGATCTGACTGTGGCCTTAACTCCACTTACCTGTTCAACCCCCATCAAAAATCTGTCTAACTGAGCATTGAATATACTCAATGACCCAGCCTCTACTGCTCTCTGGGGAAAGAGAATACCACAGACTAACGACCCTCTTAGGAAAAAAATTCTCATGCTTAAATGGGGGACCCCTATTTTTGAACTCTGTCCTCTAGTTCTAGTCTCTCCCACAAGGTGAAACATCCTTTCAGCATCCACCCTCTCAGGATCTTATATGTTTTAATAAGATCTTAGTCTTCTAAACTCCAATGGGTATAGGCCCAGCCCGTTCAACTTTTCCTCATAAGACAGAATGCATTTCCACCCTTTGCTCCATTATCTTGGAGACCCTTACCCAATGTCAGCTTTGAAAGTTCCAATTGACACCCAACCATAACAGCTTTTCAGGAGAGAGGGTTCCAGATTTCCACTCCCCTCTATGTGGAAGTGCTTCCTGACCATCAGCCAGTGGTCTAGCTTTTATTTTAAAGTTGTGCCTCCTTGACCTGGTTTACCCTTGTGAGGGAAAATAGTTTGTTCTTACTTTCCTATCAAATCCTTTCATCATTGTATACACCTTAATCAAATGGGAATAAAAATGGGGAGAGATGTAAAAATGGCTGTTGCCTTACTATGAGCCATTTTACACAATTGCAGTCACAATCAACTCTGTAGTGTAAAACAGCACTGACTCAATTACTGCATGTCCTCTGCTTCCCCCCACTCCTAATCCCCATGCCCCCTGCTGTGAGGTGACTCAGCCCCTGTACTCCCTGCAAGTTGATTGGAGGACAATGCTTCCACTACCAGGCTGCTGCAGGCAGGGTCAGCAAGGGCGGCATTTATTGACCAGATCAGAATATAACCCCATTTCTTGCTTGCGTCAAAACAAACATCTTTGTACATTTTTGAAACTTTTCTGCTTATAAAGTGAAGAATGTCATGCTGGGGGACAACTTAGTACTGATGTCAGGCACTCAGTGATAATACCCTTCTAACAAATTGTATTCTCTCCCTATTACAACTGCAGGGCAAGTACAACGTGGGTTAAATGCGAAGTAAAGTTCTCCCTATCCTATTCCATCAAACACTCCCAGGACAGGGAGAGCATGGGGTAGACAGAGTAAAGCCTGCTCTACACTGCCCCATCAAACACTCCCAGGACAGGGAGAGCATGGGGTAGACAGAGTAACCCTGCTCTACACTGCCCCATCAAACACTCCCAGGGCAGGTACACCCAGGTTGGGTTATTTATATATATATATATATATATATATATAATTAATGACTTTTATGTTCAAGGTGAGAAATGTCTGTACAGCCCTGTGTGCATCACAGTTAGGGTCATCTGGATCACAGGCTTCATACAACATAGATAAGCATCCAAACTCTCAGTCTGAAGATAGTCTCTACCCTGCTTTACATTGCACCCTGATAGAGGCATAGGATCCTGGACTTAAACAACCCTTCATGTCTGTGCTGGCTCTTTTGAAAGAGCTGCTGTTGTTCTCCTTAGAGCACAAAAGGTTAAGGGGAGATTTAATGGAGCTGTTCAAACTCACATATTGTTTTGATAAGAGTAAATGAGAAGAATCTATTTCAGCTTCTTCACATAACTGAAGTTCCTCACCTCTGGTACTATCTGCACCCTCTCCAAGGCCTTGACATTTTTCCTAAAAGTGTGATGCCTGGAATATTTGTATCTACTGATTGTGCAATGTAATGCTTGTCTGAGACATGGGGTAAGTTGTTCTCTCTCCAGAGTGAAAATCTCAGCTGCTTTTTGACTGTGACAAGGGGAGCTGGGGCAGTGATGGGGTCAGGAGGGGTGGGGAAGCCTGGGATAGAGGGTTTGAAGCGATCATGTCTCCTGGAATTGTGAACTCCTGGCCCAAGATGTGTGTGTCTCACATCAACAGCAGCTTCTATACTGAGGTGCACTGAACTGTTTGCTCTTTGTTTGGGCACTGCTCAGAGTGATGGCCAAAGGCCATCTGTAGACAAGTGCATGGAAGTAGATGCCATTGATAGACTGCAGTGTGAGAGAAATCTATCAGCATGTCTGTGGAACTTAAGCCTCTCTTGAATTCCAGATCAAATCTCAAATACCTGGGAATGGCCATCACTGAGCTTAGGGGGGAAAGGTCATGCTCCATGCAGTGCTAGTTAGTGCCTTGTCCCACAGAGGTACCAGGTTATGATTAGTGTGAGACCTTTTACTAGGTTCAGTTAGTATATCCTTTCACCAGGCCCTCTGTTGTCTGAAATATTATTCTGTCTTGTGCAATGTCATTGTTTTTCCAGATTCTGTCCACCCTGTAACCCAGGGTTAATATTTGAAGGTGAATTGTCTGCAAAATGTCCTCCTGGCCCTCAAAGTTCTGTTTTATGGATTGTTTGCTCTTCTCCCTCAGCTCCCTATCTCGAGCTTCGTTCTGTTGCTTCCAGCCGTTTTGCCAAACGTTTCCAGCCTATCAAGCAGCAGCGTGACATAGGGATGGTGGATGGGCACCTAAAGCAGCAGGTACCTCGGGGAATCTCCAGCGAACGACCACATTCTCTTGTTGACCTGAAAACCTACAAGGACACAAAAATATTGGTCGCTAAATTCTTGCAGCATTCAAGTTGCAACCTTGCTCCTGAGGTACAACATGTGGTCAATAACATCAGGTCTGTCATCAAGTCAGATGAGCGACACATGGAGGAAGCTATTTACAGTGCCAGCGTCATTGACCAGGTAGGTGACACTCCTGCATCCAGTGCCAGAGCGGGTTGTGCAGGTATCACTGTTTGTTGTGATCATTTTAAACTATTTCTCAGCAACGGTTAGGAAATATTTGCTGCTTCTGGTGGAACCTCTTCAACATCAAGGGCTGTCGCTGCTCCCCTGTGGGTGCCCGGGACCGAGTGAAATTGTGGACCTGTCACTGCTGCTGCTGCTGTTCATGTCACTTTGACATGTTTCCTTATCCCCATTAGGTGATGACAAGTTCTCACCATCCGGTGAATATGTTGAGAATGCGGTTACAGGAAGACCTATACCTCCAGAGCTGTGGCGATCTCAGCTCCCCATCAGCCTCAGTGCGGACTCTCCGAGTGGGCTATAGCTTTGAATGCGAGCGGCCACACAGTTTGATCGGTGTGTGCAGAGAGACCGTTCTATGAACCGCGCTGTGGATTGTGCTAGTCAACATTAACAAATCATGGACGAGGGAGGAAGAAACAGATTAGTCGGCACTCAAACCCAGAGCCAGAGATCAACTTTTCTGTGTATGAACATAGGAAAAGGAGACCGGGCTCTTTCAGCATGAGCTGTATGATTGTGACAACTGGATGCTGTTTGCAAACGTTGGATGAATCTTTGCTCTGACTGTTTTCTACAGTGGGACCATTTGCAGTGTTTTGATATAAGTATTTATAATTTATTATTGCTGACTGGTTCTGGCTTAAGTATGTGGGTGAAGATGATTCTGTTGTTTGTGTCTGTGTTACTGAGTAACACTAAGCCTGCATGGTACCTTGCAGCAGCCCTACCACTCTGTTCTTCAATTGTTTGAGGACCATTTAGTGAAATGTGAGAGAGGGAGAGCTGGCAAGGCAGGCTGAAACAGAGTTGCTATTAAACTGTAACCAGCAGCCCTTCAATAGCACACTATTCTCTTCAAAGTGCATGTTGAACAGTTGTGCCTGTGATTTTGTTTGTGTGCCAAAACTCTCAAAGAGTTTAACCAATCAGCTCCGGGAGAAAAATAAACCAATGGCTCTCACGACCCAGGGAGTTGACCATAGCTATAATCATCTGCCCTTTGGCCTGTCCTGGCTCTCTGCTAAATCATCCTTCCATTTGTGAAAGTGGAGCTTTGGGACTTTACCCCAGTAACAGACTGATGACTAGGTGTCCAGAATCACAAATGGAACAAAATACCAGCATAGTGATTGTAACTCATCGCTGGATAACTGAGCAATATTGTTTTCTCCTGAGTTGCAAGATGTATTAATATATTTTAACATTATAGAGAAAAGAAATATAAAATAGCCTCGAGATATTCACCTGACAGTGAACAAAAGGAAGCAAAGTCTGATATGAGGGAGCGCAGGCCGTGGTTTGGATTTTGGATGCTCAACGCTCAGCATCAAAGTGCAGAATCAGGGGTATCGGAGTTTGACTGAAATATTAAATGACCATATTTATTTTTCTGTATTTTCTTTTTAAATTGGTTTGAATCCTGTGGATTAAAGATGAACTTTTTGTATAATTCCAAAAAATAAATTTAGTGCCGTTAACATTTTTAGTCCCTTGTCTGTGCTTCTCCCACTGTTTGTATCACACCCACCGCGACTTGCCCTCCGAAACGCCAGATCAATCATCAACCTTTTTAAAAAGAAAAAGAGGAAAGACCAGTCTGGATTTTTCCTGCTGTTTTCTCCAGCGATCCACAGCTGTTCAAACTTTTTATTTCACATTCTGTATTCTAGCTGCAGTCTCATGCAACAGCCAATAAAACATCGATCGCAGGATCTGCTGCTGCATCAACTCATCTCCAACCGCAGTAACATGAAAGGAAAATGACAAACGAACATTTAGCCTCTAGTGATAGGGACAGCATCTCAAGATACAAATACAAATACTCTAATATTAACAGCTCACTCACCAGCAACACAACACGCGCTGCACAAACACAGGCTAGGCCAGTAACCGTTGTCCATCAAAGATAACAGAACTAATCTGTTACATTCCAACTGGGCTAAATACACAAAGGAAACACTAGAAAGAAAGTTCAAAGCAGTGAGCATCACTGCGAGTCGGGCTGTCAGAGTATTCCCTGTATACTTGTTACTAATGGTAACAGACTGTGACTCAATGGTCATCTTTATTTGACATTCAGCACTGGACATTCAAATATTTATTGCACACCAACATCACATGGAAGTGACATTGTCACTAACTTTTGAAAGAATTGGTTGAAACTTTTATAAAATGCAAAATATTTTGTTATTTTCCAGCGCAGGGCAAGAGCAGTTTGTTCCCTCAATGGAAATGGCAGAGTTCAGAGTGGAGTGACAGAGACACTCACATGGGCCACACACACGCACACACACAGATATGCATCCAAAGACATACACCCACAGAGACAAAAACACACATGGATTTGCACCCAGAGACAGGTGCACAGACACTCCTCACACACACACACACACACACACACACACACTCGCACAGAGACAGACAGACAGACACACACAATACGCGAGGCACTGACTCTCTGTCTTCATTCCACCAATCACCTCTTCCCGGCACAGAATCTTCAGCTGATCTGCTGGAGGCTCCTGTCTGTTGAGCAGATGGACTTGTTTCTTCACACAGTTAAATGTATAATGGTGTTTCTTGTCCAGTTAGGAGTCTAAACATGGCAGCTGGCATCGTCTTCATGTGGATCTAAGATTATTAAAAATTCATCAGTTAAAAATTTCAACTTTCTCAAAGGCTTGCATACCTATTAATCGAGTGTGTCAGCTGGGGGCAGGGCGTTGACTACTTCAGCTAGATGATGTGCAGCTTAAACATGAATGGGTTTTCGCAACATTACCAAACCAACAGCAAATCATCATTGAGAAATGAAAATAATGTTCTGCTGCATCATTCAGGATCTTCTACCCATTGGATAAAACCGTGTCCCCTTAATACTAATAAGTATACAGAGTTTTGGATCATTTGGGGATAAAGTTGTAATGATCTTTCTAGTTTCAGTACTTTGAGATGGTTTTAAATGTAAAATCAAGTTTAACAGCTGTGCATTCAAACAACTTCAAGATGAGGGAGGAAGGGGAGGTGTCTACCTGTACCCTGAAATACTCACAGGGTACATTACCTGCTGAATTCATGAAATCATGACTTTGTAAGAGAACATAGGAGGAACAGGAATAGGCCCTTTATCAACTTGGGCCTCTTCCACCATTCAATGTGATCATGGCCGATCTGCAACTTAACTTCATATCCTTTAATACCTCTGGTTAACAAAGACTATCAATCCCAGATTTAAAATTTCCAATTGATCTAGCATTAATTGCTATTTGCAGAAGAGTCATCCACCCTTTCACATGTAGAAGTGTTTGCTATTTTCACTCTTGAAAAGCCTGGCTCTAATTTTTAGGCTATGTCACCTGGTTCTAGATTCTCTCTTTTGACCCTAACTGTTCCCCTTAATATCTTGAAAACTTTGATCAAATCAGCTCTTAAACTGCTAAATTCCAAGCAGTAAAACCCTAGTTTATATAATCTCTCCTCATAATTTAGCCCTTGAGCCCAGGTATCATTCTAGTAAATCCAGGTTGCATACCCTCAAAGACCAATTTATCCTTTCTAAGTTGTGGTGCCCAGAACTGTTAACGGTACTTCAGGGCGTTGTATAGATGTAGCATGACTTCTACATATTCTAGTCCTCTAAATATAAAGGCCAGCATTCCATTAGCTTTTTAGATTTTTTTTGTATCTGTCCATTAAATTTGAATGATGAGAGAAGCTCTTTGCATCAAGGGATCTTACCTCACCCACTGAGTTAGACAGAGCCTGAACAATCTTTTCATGGGCAGTTGCCACAACACTTTGCCCATTGATCTCAATTATGCGGTGACCCACTCTGACTCCACCACGTTCTGCAATTCCACCTCGCATCAGGCTGCAGATCTGTAAAAGCAAACAACTGTCACTGCTGCTGTGATCCTTGGCCAGATCCCCGAGTAGTTGGTAATATCCATGAGAGACCAATGACGTTTTGTTTAAAGTAGACAAAGTTTGAAATTTAAGACACTCAGTGAAGAAAGCCACAAGATTCCACAGGTTTTGAACAAACAAAAATAAAATTTTACTATACAAGGTCAGAAAATTAAAGCAATTTACAATATAGGAACAAGAGAAGACCATTCAGCCCATCGAGCCTGCTCCTCCATTCAATACGATCATTGCTGCTTGAACACTTCAATCCCTTTACCTACACTATCCACATTACCCTTTACGTTAGTGTTAATCAGAAATCTATCGATCTCTACCTTAAACATACTCAATGACTGAGCTTCCACAGCTCTCTGGGGTAGAGAATTCCAAAGATTCACAACCCTCTGAGAAAAGACATTTCTCCTCATCTCAGTCCCAAATGGCTTATTTTGAAATTGTGTCCCCTGGGTTCCGAGCTTCCCACCAGGGGAAACATCTTACCTGCATCTACCCTGTTTATTCCTTTAAGTATTTTGCAGCTTTCAATGGGGTCACCTCTCATTCTTCAAAACTCTAGGGAATACAGGTCCAATTTCACCAATCTCTCTTCATAAGACAGTCCCACCATCTGGTGGACCTTGGTTGCACTCCCTCTATGGCAATAATATCCTTTCTGAGGTAAGGGGACCAAAACTGCACACAGGTGTGGTCTAACCAAGCTTCTGTACAATTGAAGCAAGACTTCATTACTCCTGTACTCAAACCCTCTTGTGATAAAAGCTAACCTTCCAATAGCCTTCCTAATTGCCTGCTGCATCTGCATGTTCGCTTTCAGTAGCTTATGGACAAGAACACGCAGGTCCCTTTGGACATCTACGCTTTCTAATCTCTTACCATTTAGGAAATACTCTGCACATCTGTTCCTCCTACCAAAGTGGATAACCTCACATTTTTCCATATTACATTCCATCTGCCGTGTTCTTACCCATTCACTAAACTTGTCCAAATCCCCCTGTAGCCGCTTTACATCTTCCTCACAACACACATTCCCACCCAGCTTTGTATCATCCGCGAGTTTGGAAATATTACGTTTGGTGCCCACATCCAAATCATTGATACATATTGTGAACAGCTGGGGCCCAAGTACTGACCCTTGCGGTGCCCCACTAGTCACAGCCTGCCAACGTGAGGATGACCCATTTATTCCTGCTGTTTTCTGCCTGTTAGCCAATCCTTAATCCATGCTGGTATATTGTCTCCTGTCCCATGTACTTTTATTGTGCTAAACAACCTCCTATGGGGGGCTTTATTGAAAGCCTTCTGAGAATCCAAGTATACTACATCCATTGACTCTCCTTTATCAATTTTGTTCGCAACATCCTCAAAATTCTCCAAGGGCAGAAATCTTCGCTCGGTGGGTGAGTATGTGCGCACATCCGGCCAGCTTGAGCGTGAAATGACGAGTGTTGACACCAGCCGAGTATGCTGACGTCAACGCGCAGTCGCCTTTTAAGGCCATTAGTTAATCAATTAAATTAATTAACGGTTGGTGGGCAGGTGAAAAGGCCAAGCGGCCTTTGCATTTTTTTGGAAACCTCATCCACGGGTGGGATGAGGTTTCCAAAAGCAAATAAAATTAAAATAAGAACTTTACTTTTCATTAATAATATGTCCCTGCTCAGGTGACAGAGTCACATGAGGGGACATGGTTCATTGCATTTTTATTCTTTTTAATTATTTGTTTTTTCTGTTCATCTCCCTGAGGCAGTTCTGTGCCTCAGAGAGATTATGAAGCTCTCGCTCACGCACATGTGCCAAGTTCTTGCTCAGCCCACTCACCCTCCTCCCCCTGCCCCGCACAGGCAGTGTTCAGAGCGCTGCCGCTCGCATTTCACGCTGGGCGGGCCTTAATTGGCCTGCCAATGTGAAATCGCAGTCTGGTGCTGATCGTGGGCCTGCCAAGCACCCGCGCCAAGGGCAAAATTTTGCCACAAGTTCGTCAAACATGATTTCCCATTTGCAAACCCATGCTGACTATGCCCAATCAGATCATGATTATCCAATTATCGCATCCTTTATAATAGATTCTAGCATTTTCTCTACTACTGATGTAAGGCTAACAGGTCTGTAAGTTCCCTGTTTAACTCTCCCTCCCTCCTTAGATAGTGGGGTGACATTTGCTACCTTCCAATCTGCAGGAAACATTCCAGAATCCATAAAATTTTGGAAAATGATCACCAAATGCATCCACTATCTCTATAGCAACCTCTTCCAACACTTGGATACAGAATATCAGGTCCTGAGACTGATCAACTTTCAGTCCCATTCATTTCTCCAATACAACCTTCTTATTTATACTAATTTCCTCATTCTCCCTAGTCCCTTGGATCTCTAAATCTGGGAGACTTCCTGTATCGTCCTCAGTGAAAACAGACATAAAGTAATCATTTAGCTTCACTGCCATTTCTCTATTCCCCATTATGAATTCTCCTGACTCTGCCTGTAATGGACCCACATTTGACTTAGCCAAATGCTTCCTTTTTACAGACCTATAGAAACTTTTACAGTCCGTTTTTATGTTTTTTGCTAGATTGCAACCATATTCTATTCTCCCTTTCTTTACCAGTTTCTTGGTCTTCCTTTGCTGTATTCTAAAAACCTCCCAATCCTCAGGTATACTACTACTTCTGGCAACTTTAAAAGCCTTTTCTTTTAATTTTATACAATCCTTAACTTCCTTTGTTACTCAGTTAACTGACTTTCTTTGTTTTCGTACATTGAAGGAATGTATAGGTTCTGTGAGCTATGTAATAGTTATTTGAAAACTATCCAATTGACTGTGTACAGTCACCTTTTAATGTGTTTTCCCAATCCACCTCAGCCAATTTGTCCGTCATGTCTTCTTAATTTCCTTTATTCAACTTTAACACCCTTGCTTCGGAGTGAACTACTTCACTTTCAAACATAATGGGCAGAGTTTTTATCTCCTTGGGTGGGTGGGAGTAAAATAGTGCATGATGATGTCAGGCAAGCATCCTGATGTCATTGCGCACTCGCGATATCTTGCTTGGCGGCTGCGCCACTAGAGGTGGCAGCACGCCCACCGACAATTAAGAGGCCCATTAAGGCCCCTAATCAATTAATTAAATCGGATGTTTCCCTACCCGTCCAACTGTTCAGTCGGTGGGCAGGCAAAAAAGTCAAGCGGCCTTTGGATTTTTTTACGAAACCTCATCCACAGATGGGATGAGGTTTCCAACAGGAATTTAAAATCTTTTAAAAGTATAAATGTCGTTTATAACATTCCCATCTTGTGTGAGAGAGTCATGAGGGGACATGTTTTTAACATTTGTAAGTTTTTTATTTTAAAAATCTTCAGCTGCCTGAAGCAGTTCTGTGCCTCCCGCTCGCACACGCAAACTTCCATGCTCGCCCTCCTCCTGCCCCCACCACCCCGATAGCACTCAGCATTGTAGCGCATGTTTTTCACGCTGACTGGTAAAATAATGTGAAATTAGCGTGAAATCAATGTCGGGATCCAATCACAGGTAGCAGTCAGTTTCACAGCTGTTCCTGGGCCTGTCTGATGGGGGCAAAATGCAGCCCAATGTAAAATTCTATCAAATTGTGGTCACTCATCCCCAAAGGTTTTTTAGCAACAACATTATTGATTAGCCCCTTTTCATTACATAATACTAGATCTAAAACAGCTTGTCCTATAGTCAGCTCCTCAACATCCTGCTCCAGAAACCATCCCTAATACATTCCAGAAACTCATCTTCCAAAGCATTAGTGTTCAGTTGGTTTACCCAGTCTATATGCAGATTGAAGTCACCCATGATTACTGTATTGTCCATGCTACGTGCTTTTCTCATCTGATTAACACCATGCCCCACCTTACCACTCAGCAGGTCTGGCAGCATCGGTGGAGAAGAGCGCAGTTGACATTTCGAGTCAACAGAAGGGTCATGAGGACTCGAAATGTCAACTGTGCTCTTCTCCGCAGATGCTGCCAGACCTGCTGAGTTTTTCCAGGTATTTTTTATTTTTTGTTTTGGATTTCCAGCATCCGCAGTTTTTTGTTTTTAACCCATCTTACCACTACTGTATGGTGGCCAATAAACAACTCCAATCAACGTCTGCTGTCCTTTGCTGTTTCCTGGCACCACCCAAATAGATTCCACACATTGTTCTTCTGATCTGAGATCCTCCCTTACTAATGCACTGATTCCATCCCTTATTATCAGCTCAACTCCACCTCCTTTCCCTTGTTGTCCTTCCTTAAACGTTGAATATCCTGGAATATTCACTTCCCAGTCTTAGTCACCATGCAGCCATCTTTCCATAATGGCAATTAAATCATACCCATTTACCTCTATTTGTGCCTTTAGATCATCTACCTTATTGTGAATGCTCTGCACATTCAGGTAGAGTGCCCTTAACTTTGTCTTTTTGACATCATTCTGCACTCGAAGCGTACGTAATGCTCTGCTTCGTTTCTCCTGCCCTCCAATCCCTCTACTACTGCCTGTTACCTACTTTACTTTTTCCCATTTGGGTCACCCCTCAGGTTCCACCCCCCTGACGAGCTAGTTTATACCCACCCCAACAGCACTAGCAAATCTCCCTGTGAGTAAATTAGTCCCAGTCCTAAGATGTGACCCGTCCAGCTTGTACAGGTCCCACCTGCCCCAGAACCGGTCCCAATGCCTCAGAAATCTGATTCCCTCCCTCCTACGCCAGTTCTCCAGCCACATATTTAATCGATCAATCCTCCTAATCCTATGCTCACCAGCACATGGCACTGAGAGTAATCCTGAGATTACTGCTCTTGAGGTGCTGCTTTTTAATTTCCTTCCTACCTCCTTGAAATCTGCTTTCAGGACCTCATCCCTCCTCCTACTTATGTCGTTGGTTCCAATGTGGACCACAACTTCTGGCTGGTCCCCCTGCCCCTGAAGGATGTCCTGCAGCCGCTCTGTGACATCATTGACCCTGGCACCAGGGAGGCAACATCTTGGAGTCATATTTACTGCCGCAGAAATGCCTGCCTGAAAGCCTGACTGTGGAATCCCCTATCATTATTGCCCTTCCATTCTTCTTCCTCCCCCCCCGTACAGCTGAGCTGCCCATGGTGCTTGCCTCTGGCAGCCCTTCCCTGAGGAACCATCGCCCTCATCAGCATCCAAAATGGAAAACCAATTAGCAGGCAGGATAGTCTCAGGGGACTCCTGCACTACCTGCCTGGTTCTCTTAGACCGCCTGGTGGTCACCCATTCCCTCTCTAGCTGTGTGCTTCTGAACTGCAGTGTGACCACCTCCCTAAACATGCTACACACGTAGTCCCCTGTCTCGCAGATGCACGACAGTGACTCTAACCGCTGCTCAAGTTCTGAAACCCGGGGCTCAAGCTTGTGCAGCTGGTGACACTTCCTACAGATATGTTTGTCAGGGACACATGGTGTGTCCACGACTTCACACATACGACAGGATGTACACTCCACTTGGCCGAGCTGACCTGCCACCCTGTAACTCTAAAAACTATTTATTACACTTAGAATAAATATTGAGTAGAACAAACTGCTAGTAATTTAACTTTACTAGACTTATGCTAACTTTATCTTACTTTATTTCACTTTGACTTGATTTTACTTTACTTCCCTATTGCTGGTATTCCTTACCGAAATCCAATAGCTACTTCTTTATAAATGATACGTTATTTTAGTTTTAAGCTATTTAAACACACTCCCTAACAGCAACTTCTCACCAGCCAACGAACTTACAGTTTTCCTGTGATGTCACTCCTGGGTTTTCTTTACAAACTCAGCCCACTGCGCGAGTAGAGGTGTCTCTCGCGGGTCTGGCTGTCTCTGCTCCCGGAAGGTGAGTGAAGGCGCCAAGCCTCGCCCCCTATTTACCCGCTGCCCGAGTAGAGGTGTCCCTAACAGGTCTGGCTGTCTCCGCTCCACTCAGGGTTAATATGAGGTACATGTGAATTAACAGGCAAAGTGTGGTTGAACACATCACTCTTCAATTAAATGTCAAATGCGACCAAAACAGAGTCTACGGATTTCTCAACATCCCACCCAGGTGTCCGTAACACTGTGAGACAATCAATCTTTACTGAAACTCGAAGATAAAGGCAAAATGCTGCGGATGCTGGAAATCTGAAACAAAAACAAAAAATGCTGGAAAAGCTCAGCAGGTCTAACAGCGTCTGTGGAGAGAAAGATGAGTTAATGTTTCAAGTCTGTATGACTCCTCTTCAGAGCTAAAGGAAATAGAAATGTGGTGAAATATATACTGTTTAAGGGGGTGGGACAGGTGAAGCTGGATAGAGGGCCAGAGATAGGTGGAGGCAAAGGAGAGATTGCGAAAGATGTCATAAACAAAGGTCAAAGGGGTGTTAATAGTGGTGTTACTGGCTAAAGGAGGTATTAATGGTGACATTAAGAGTGGCAAGCAGAACGTGATAATGGCAGGAGCAGGGTAAGTGATAGATGGTCCTAGTGGGGGTCGGGGAGGGGAGGGGAGGGGACGGTGGTGGGAAAAAAGATCGAAAAGGCTAAAAGCTGGGGATAAAACAATGAATAAAAATGGAAATAAATTTTTAAAAATAATAACAAATGAAAATAAGTGGGAAAATAAATGAGAAAATAAAAATGAATATAGAGAAAAGGAGGGGAGTGGGGGGGATCAAAAAGGGGTGGAGATGGAGGAGAGAGTTCATGGTCTGAAGTTGTTGAACTCACTGTTAAGTCCGGAAGGCTATTAAGTGCCTAATCGGAAGATGAGGTGTTGTTCCTCCAGTTTGTGTTGAGCTTCACTGGAACATTGCAGTGGGACATGTGGGCATGAGAGCAGGGTGGTGAGTTGAAATGGCAAGCGACAGGGAGGTCTGGGTCATGCTTGAGGACAGACCGAAGATGTTCCGCAAAGCGGTCACCAAGTCTGCACCCAATGTAGTCTCCTCCACATTGGAAAGACTAAACGCAGACTGGGTGACCACTTTTAGCCTTTTCAATCGTTTTTCCCACCACCGTCCCCTCCTCCCACCCACTCCACCCCCACTACTGCCATCTGTCACTTTCCAGAGTGCTTACCCTGCTCCTGCCATTACCACATTCTGTTTTCCACTCTTAATGTCGCCATTAGCACCTCCTTTAGCCAGTAACACCACTATTAACAACCCTTTGACCTTTTGTTTATGACATCTTTCGCAATCTCTCCTTTGCCTCCACCTATCGCTGGCCCTCTATCCAGCTTCACCTGTTACACCCCCTTAAACAGTATATATTTCACCACATTTTTATTTCCTTTAGCTCTGAAGAAGTGTCATACGGTCTCGAAATGTTAACTCTGTCTTTCTCTCCACAGATGCTGTCAGACCTGCTGTGTTTTTCCAGCATTTTTTGTTTGTGTCACTGAAACTCTGTCTATCTCACAAGGGTTTACAATCTTCACCTTCAAAGATCAAACCTGGAAATTCTCTCCAAAAGTTGATCCAGCTTGGATGGCATCAACCAACAGCCCAACTTGCAGGTTTCAATCTTGCATCCCAAGATTCCCTTCCCCTGGATTCCAAGTATAATCACAAACATCAACAATTTCAGCTCCACTGCTCCGAAGGGGTACCTTCACCCTAACGGCCCACAACATGGAGTCACCGTCTTCAGGGCTTCTCCCGAGCCCTCCTCAATTACCAGGTTCAAACGGCATCAACAATGACCCACCTCGCCAGGGTTAGATCTTGTCTCCTGAGATTCTGTTCCCGTGTGCACCCCAGCACCAAGATCCTAGCACAACTTCCCCTCTTCAGCCAGGACAAGCAGAGACCCGACTGCAGGACAGAGTCACCGGCTTTCGGATGCCCCACAGCCCTTTTCCTGTTTGGACCTTGTTTCACCGATTCTCTGTCTTTAACTGAACTGGGATCTCTCCCCACCCCCTCTCCCTGTGGGATCTCTCCCCACCCCCTCTCCCTGTGGGATCTCTCCCCAACCCCTCTCCCTGTGGGATCTCTCCCCACCCCCTCTCCCCGTCCCCTCTCCCCACCCCCTCTCCCTGTGGGATCTCTCCCCACCCCCTCTCCCCGTCCCCTCTCCCCACCCCCTCTCCCTGTGGGATCTCTCCCCACCCCCTCTCCCCACCCCCTCTCCCTGTGGGATCTCTCCCCACCCCCTCTCCCATTGGGATCTCTCCCCACCCCCTCTCCCCACCCCCTCTCCCTGTGGGATCTCTCCCCACCCCCTCTCCCTGTGGGATCTCTCCCCACCCCCTCTCCCCGTCCCCTCTCCCTGTGGGATCTCTCCCCACCCCCTCTCCCATTGGGATCTCTCCCCACCCCCTCTCCCCGTCCCCTCTCCCTGTGGGATCTCTCCCCACCCCCTCTCCCATTGGGATCTCTCCCCACCCCCTCTCCCCACCCCCTCTCCCTGTGGGATCTCTCCCCACCCCCTCTCCCCGTCCCCTCTCCCCACCCCCTCTCCCTGTGGGATCTCTCCCCACCCCCTCTCCCTGTGGGATCTCTCCCCGTCCCCTCTCCCTGTGGGATCTCTCCCCGTCCCCTCTCCCTGTGGGATCTCTCCCCACCCCCTCTCCCTGTGGGATCTCTCCCCACCCCCCTCTCCCCACCCCCTCTCCCTGTGGGATCTCTCCCCACCCCCTCTCCCTGTGGGATCTCTCCCCGTCCCCTCTCCCCACCCCCTCTCCCTGTGGGATCTCTCCCCACCCCCTCTCCCTGTGGGATCTCTCCCCACCCCCTCTCCCTGTGGGATCTCTCCCCGTCCCCTCTCCCTGTGGGATCTCTCCCCACCCCCTCTCCCTGTGGGATCTCTCCCCACCCCCTCTCCCTGTGGGATCTCTCCCCACCCCCTCTCCCCGTCCCCTCTCCCCACCCCCTCTCCCTGTGGGATCTCTCCCCACCCCCTCTCCCTGTGGGATCTCTCCCCACCCCCTCTCCCCGTCCCCTCTCCCTGTGGGATCTCTCCCCACCCCCTCTCCCCCGTCCCCTCTCCCTGTGGGATCTCTCCCCACCCCCTCTCCCTGTGGGATCTCTCCCCACCCCCTCTCCCCCACCCCCTCTCCCTGTGGGATCTCTCCCCACCCCCTCTCCCCGTCCCCTCTCCCTGTGGGATCTCTCCCCACCCCCTCTCCCCGTCCCCTCTCCCTGTGGGATCTCTCCCCACCCCCTCTCCCTGTGGGATCTCTCCCCACCCCCTCTCCCTGTGGGATCTCTCCCCACCCCCTCTCCCTGTGGGATCTCTCCCCACCCCCTCTCCCCGTCCCCTCTCCCTGTGGGATCTCTCCCCACCCCCTCTCCCTGTGGGATCTCTCCCCACCCCCTCTCCCCACCCCCTCTCCCTGTGGGATCTCTCCCCACCCCCTCTCCCTGTGGGATCTCTCCCCACCCCCTCTCCCTGTGGGATCTCTCCCCACCCCCTCTCCCCACCCCCTCTCCCTGTGGGATCTCTCCCCACCCCCCTCTCCCCGTCCCCTCTCCCTGTGGGATCTCTCCCCACCCCCTCTCCCTGTGGGATCTCTCCCCACCCCCTCTCCCTGTGGGATCTCTCCCCACCCCCTCTCCCCGTCCCCTCTCCCTGTGGGATCTCTCCCCACCCCCTCTCCCTGTGGGATCTCTCCCCACTCCCTCTCCCTGTGGGATCTCTCCCCACCCCCGCCTGAGACACCTGCTGGCAATGGTGCTCTATGCCCAGTTAGCAGACCTGAGTTTTCACGCCATTTCTCTTTAAGCACAGGCACGCTGTAAAGAGCTTAAAGATGAACTCTGTGTGTGTGCAGCATTCTCCCCTTCTGCACATGCACAGAAACTCCAAAGACTGTCAGGACTTGGGAGTTTCCGACAAGCAACTAAGTGTGACTTTTATAACACCTGCTAAACTCTGTCTCTCTCCTTACACCTCAAACATTGCACAGAGGAACAGGGCAGGATGACACTTTGAATGGAGAACCACTGAGCATCTCTCCCCAGATTTTATTTTATATTTTTATCAATTCATTCACAGGATGTAGGCATCTCTGGCTATGCTAGTGACATGTCCCTAAGATATGAAATAAATCGAACTGTGTAAACCAACTTTATTCTTTCTTTTGCTTATTTAAAAGTGAACTTTATGACCCAAAAGATGGCTGCTACAGGTCACATGATTCACCAGATTGGCCACAGTTTCTAGTAATTTCCAACAGCAGTTACAAGGATAAAAAGACTCCCACCCTCATCCTTGTGGAATCTCATCTCTTTATAAGAACCCATTATAATCCACGAATCTAGAAGACCAGCAGACTTGTCTCCCCAGCCTGGACTATAACAAAGGGAGAGCCATCGAAACTTGCTATACCTTCAGAGGCACTAAACAACATCATCTATCTGCTATCTTTGAATTAAGGTAAACAATGGATTGTAACCCAAAGCACACAAACTGCTTGTTAGGTTGCAATTAACTCACTAATGAACATCACATGACCCAAGTATCTAGCCTTTGGACAGCTTTTAATATTTTTCTAGCCTCACAAGGCAGTCTGCCTCCAACATGCAAACAAAAAAAAGCTGACAAAGCAGACTGCTACACGTCAAACCCTCTTCAAAGCTTGTGTATCTGGAAGCCACTGGTTATCGCCACTGCATAACAGACCAAGTCTCTGAATATCAACCTCATCTCACTAGGCTGCCATCATCTTTAACAGAATTCTACATTATGCCTTCAGCCAGGAGCTCACCTTAATTGGAACTTCTCAGCGAGGGAACCCCCTCTGGATTTGGATTTTCTGGCCTTTGAAAATGACATGTTTGATATCTATTTCTATGGTTCATTTTACTGTTAATTTATTCATAGTTGTAAAACACACTCTTTTCTATCCCCCTTACTACATACGTGTGCGTGTGTGCGTGTGTTCATGTGTACATGTGACCTTGTGATCATCCCTCAGGTTTGATTGTGTGAATAAACTAAATTTCTGATTTAATCCAAAAAGAGTTTGCTGTGACTTGAAATAAGCACCAGAGCCTATTTTTAGATAAAAAAAACACCCCTTCTTATGGACAGATGGCAAGAGAGTAAAAGGAGTTTAGTTTTGCCTTATTTGGTTCTTGACTGATAAGGGGTCAAAGATTATGGGGAGAAGGCGGGAGAATGGGGTTGAGAAACTTATCAGCCATGATTGAATGGCGGAGCAGACTCGATGGGCTGAAAGGCCCAATTTCTGCTCCTATGTTTTATGGTCTTATGCCTCTCTCTCCTGTCCATAACACCAACATTTAATGCCCATCCCTAATTGCCCTTGAGAAGGTGGTGGTGAGCTGCTTATGTGAACCGCTGCAGTCCATGTGGTGTAGGTACACCCAGAGTGCTGTTAGGGAGGGAGTTCCAGGATTTTGTCCCAGTGACAGTGAAGGAACAGCGATATATTTCCAAGTCAGGATGGTGTATCGCTTGGAGGGGAACTTCCAGGTGGTGATGTTCCCATCTGTCTGCTGCCTTTGTCCTTCTAGGTGATAGAGGTGGAGGGTTTGGAAAGTGCTGTCGAAGGAGCCTTGGAGAGTTCCTGCAGTGCACCTTGTAGATGGTACATGCTGCTGCTACTGTGCATCGGTGGTGTGGTGGATATTTAAGGTGGTGGATGGGGCACCATCAAGTGGGCTGCTTTATCCTGGATGTTGTGAGTTTCTCGAGTATTGTTGGATCTGCACTCATCCCTGTCAGTGGAGGCTGAACTGTAGGGGATGGTGGAGCTGCCTTGTGATTTTGTAAGGGAGATTTGTATACAGCTGAATTACTGACCACCATCTCAGCTCCAGAAGTGATTATCTCACTATCCCAACACCAGATGTTTAACATAATTAAACAAAGGAATAATATTTGCATGACAATTCCTACAAATCCCAGTTGCTGTTCCTTTTCAGGTCCATTATAATGAAATGTTTGGTACCTTTATTGGAACTGAAAATGGGAATTTAGAGAACAAAGTGCATCACAGGTTAGATCTAGGGTAAAGCTCCCTCTTCACTATCCCCATCAAACACGCTCAGGGCAGGTACAGCACAGGGTTAGATACAGAGTAAAGCCCCCTCTACATTGTCCCCATCAAACACTCCCAGGACAGGTACAGCACGGGGTTAGATACAGAGTAAAGCTCCCTCTACACTGTCCCCATCAAACACTCCCAGGACAGGTACAGGATGGGGTTAGATACAGAGTAAAGCCCCCTCTACACTGTCCCCATCAAACACTCCCAGGACAGGTACAGCACGGGGTTAGATACAGAGTAAAGCTCCCTCTACACTGTCCCCATCAAACACTCCCAGGACAGGTACAGCACGGGGTTAGATACAGAGTAAAGCCCCCTCTACACTGTCCCCATCAAACACTCCCAGGACAGGTACAGCACGGGGTTAGATACAGAGTAAAGCTCCTTCTACACTCTCCCCAACAAATACTCACAGTGTAGGACAAAAACAGAATTACCTGGACAAACTCAGAACTGTTGAAGGGTCATGAGGACTCGAAACGTCAACTCTTTTCTTCTCTGCCGATGCTGCCAGACCTGCTGAGTTTGTCCAGGTAATTCTGTTTTTGTTTTGGATTTCCAGCATCCGCAGTTTTTTGTTTTTAACTCCCAGTGTAGGGTTAGATACAGAGTAAAGCTCTCTCTACCGCAGAACCAGAACAGTACACACAACGCTGCATATTTTGGATGCTGCTCTATTTTTAGATGGACAGCTTGCACCAAATAAGTTTCCACTTTTAAATTGTGTCTCATAGGATCAAGTAAACTCAGAACAATATCCAACTCGATAGGCAGCAGGAAGAGAGGGAGTAGGGAGGCAGAGATTGTAACTGAGGTCAGAACACTGGAACTCAATTAGGAAACAGCTGGATGCTGCGATAAGGAGGTAGTCAGGTTGTTATTGTGAAACGATGAGAAGAAATGGGCTAACAGACCTCCATGAGCTTGCAGTGTAGGGTGTCATACTTCCTGCAATATCTTTTACATCTCATTCCAACCATACTGTGTGTCATTTTTCATCAGATCAAGAGACAAAGCAGTTATCTGTTCCCAGTGTGATCTCATTTGCTGAGGCCACTGACTAGATAAATTCAGAGTACTGCCAAGTTTTAGTTTAAACCTCAAGGAATAGAGGTGAAAGGTTGACCAAAGAGGTCAAAGCTCAGTAGTGAAGATTTGAAGTATAAATATCCAGTCCTAGCAGCACTAGTTAGGGTTCGGTTGGAGGTTATTTATCTGATGCTGTTTTTTTATATATCTCATTTCTCCTTTCATTAAAATTAATTAGTTGGAATCCAACACACCCAGACTGATAGCCAGACTGTCTGTGCAGCCTCTCACTGCCACCTGCTGGTCGTTCAGTACTGTCATCGATCCTTCGAAACAAGGGTGGCGTCTGCCAGGCTTCATGATGTGTGTCCTCAGGTCACTCAGGCCAATCCTGGTGCAGATGAGACACGAGTTGCCCTGAAGACAGGGGCAGTCTTGAACCAGGCTTCTGCTCTCTTCTCCTTCTGCTTTTGTTGCTTCTCCACAGCAGGGTTTATGTGGTCAGTTCTGAGTGTGTTGCAGCTGGTTGGATGTGACACCAGCACATGACACGATTAGTGGCAAGTTCCTCCCTTGCACCAATGTCAGTTTGTCCCTTTACAGTGAGGCCTTCAACGTGTCCTCCTTGAGGACGAGTGGCTTCCTTAAGTTGTGAAAAGAGGATCTGTTTTGGAAGCTGATTATTTGACATTATTCACTTGCGTTGCCATGGCCTCCAGGCTGAAAAACGGGATTAGTTTAGTCAGATCTTTGTTGACCGGCAGGGACACAATGGGCCGAGCGGCCTCCTCCTGTGCTGTCAATGTCTATGAATCCGAGTCCACGACACGAGGATGCAGTGTCCAGACCAGAGGAGCTGATTTCACAGTGTCATGTTTGTGATACTGGAGGAATCGGCTTCAGGGAGGGTGCGAGTTTGTTGACCTGTCCTCTCACTTGCCTTTGAGGATCCTGCGGAGACACCACTTGCTGGGGATTCGCCAGCATCTGGAGGTGTTTTTTGGTAAGTGATCCAAGTCTCACTGACACATAGAAGGGTGGTGACAACAACAACAGTGTTGTAGACTTTAGGAGATCTCTTCGTTGAAGACTGGTTGTGCAACTTTTGGAAGGTTTAGCTGATTCCAGGGATTGGATCTCTGCTTTGATGGTGACCTTTTGAGAAAGGTAGCTGCCCAGAAATGGGAAGCATTCAATGACTTCTAAAGTATTCCCATTAAGAACAATAGCTGGAGATGTAGGTGCTTATCCAGGAGAGGCCTAGAGGGGGATTTTGATCTTGTGGATGTTGAGTGAGACACCAACCCATTTTTATGCAGAGTTGAAGAGATTGAGGGTGGCCTGAATGTTGCTTGCAGTGTGAGCTATTGCATAGTCCTCGGCAGATTGTAAGTCATGGACATGCTGGAGGGTCACTTTAAGTCTTGGCTCTCAGCCTGTTGAGGTTGAAAAGCTTCCCTGTGAGTCGAGACTCAATCACGACCCCTTTGTTGAAAACGAACAAGTTCCATGACCAGGCTGAAGTAGATGGTGAAAAGAGTTGGCACAATCACACAACCTTGCTTAATGTCCATCTGGATACGAAAGGGTTGCAATGGACAGCTGCTGTACACACCACTATACAGCTGTACACACCGCAAAACAGCTGCTGTACAAACCGCCATACAGCTGCTGTACACACCGCCATACAGCTGCTGTACACACCGCCATACAGCTGCTGTACACACCGCCATACAGCTGCTGTACACACCGCCATACAGCTGCTGTACACACCGCCATACAGCTGCTGTACACACCGCAAAACAGCTGCTGTACAAACCGCCATACAGCTGTACACACCGCCATACAGCTGCTGTACACACCGCCATACAGCTGCTGTACACACCGCCATACAGCTGCTGTACACACCGCCATACAGCTGCTGTACACACCGCCATGCAGCTGTACACACCACTATACAGCTGCTGTACACACCACCATACAGCGGCTGTACAAACCACTATACAGCTGCTGTACACACCGCCATACAGCTGCTGTACACACCGCCATACAGCTGCTGTACACACCGCCATGCAGCTGTACACACCGCCATACAGCTGCTGTACACACCACTATAAAGCAGCTGTACAAACCGCCATACAGCTGCTGTACACACCGCCATACAGCTGCTGTACACACCGCCATACAGCTGTACACCGCCATACAGCTGCTGTACACACTGCCATACAGCTGCTGTACACACCGCCATACAGCTGCTGTACACACCGCCATACAGCTGCTGTACACACCGCCATACAGCTGCTGTACACACTGCCATACAGCTGCTGTACACACCGCCATACAGCTGCGGTACACAGCGCCATGCAGCTGTACACACCACTATACAGCTGCTGTACACACCGCTATACAGCGGCTGTACACACCGCTATACAGCTGCTGTACACACCACTATACAGCTGCTGTACACACCGCCATACAGCTGCTGTACACACCGCCATACAGCTGCTGTACACACCGCTATACAGCGGCTGTACACACCGCTATACAGCTGCTGTACACACCACTATACAGCAGCTGTACAGACCGCCATACAGCTGCTGTACACACCGCCATACAGCTGCTGTACACACCGCCATACACCTGCTGTACACACCGCCATACACCTGCTGTACACACCGCCATACACCTGCTGTACACACCGCCATACACCTGCTGTACACACCGCCATACAGCTGCTGTACACACCACTATACAGCGGCTGTACAAACCGCCATACAGCTGCTGTACACACCACTATACAGCAGCTGTACACACCACCATACAGCTGCTGTACACACCGCCATACAGCTGCTGTACACACCGCCATACAGCTGTACACACCGCCATGCAGCTGCTGTACACACCGCCATACAGCTGCTGTACACACTGCCATACAGCTGCTGTACACACCGCCATACAGCTGCTGTACACACCACCATGCAGCTGCTGTACACACCGCCATACAGCTGCTGTACACACCGCCATACAGCTGCTGTACACACTGCCATACAGCTGCTGTACACACCGCCATACAGCTGCTGTACACACCGCCATACAGCTGCTGTACACACAACGCCATGCAGCTGCTGTACACACCGCCATGCAGCTGCTGTACACACCGCCATGCAGCTGCTGTACACACCGCCATACAGCTGCTGTACACACCGCCATACAGCTGCTGTACACACCGCCATACAGCTGCTGTACACACCGCCATACAGCTGCTGTACACACTGCCATACAGCTGCTGTACACACCGCCATACAGCTGCTGTACACACCGCCATACAGCTGCTGTACACATCGCCATACAGCTGCTGTACACACCGCCATACAGCTGCTGTACACACCGCCATACAGCTGCTGTACACACCGCCCTACAGCTGTACACATGGCCATACAGCTGTACACACCGCCATACAGCTGCTTTACACACCGCCCTACAACTGCTGTACACACCGCCATACAGCTGCTGTACACACTGCCATATAGCTGCTGTACACACCACCGTACAGCTGCTGTACACACCACCATACAGCTGCTGTACACACCGCCATACAGCTGCTGTACACACCGCCATACAGCTGCTGTACACACCACCATACAGCTGCTGTACACACCGCCATACAGCTGCTGTACACACCGCCATACAGCTGCTGTACACACCGCCATACACCTGCTGTACACACCGCCATACAGCTGCTGTACACACCGCCATACAGCTGCTGTACACACCGCCATACAGCTGCTGTACACACCGCCATGCAGCTGCTGTACACACCACCATGCAGCTGCTGTACACACCGCCATGCAGCTGCTGTACACACCGCCATACAGCTGCTGTACACACCACTATACAGCTGCTGTACACACCGCCATATAGCTGCTGTACACACCGCCATACAGCTGCTGTACACAACACCATACAGCTGCTGTACACACCGCCATACAGCTGCTGTACACACCGCCATACAGCTGCTGTACACATCGCCATACAGCTGCTGTACACACCACTATACAGCTGCTGTACACACCACTATACAGCTGCTGTACACACCGCCATACAGCTGTACACACCGCCATACAGCTGCTGTACACACCGCCATACAGCTGCTGTACACACCACTATACAGCTGCTGTACACACCACTATATAGCTGTACACACCGCCATACAGCTGTACACACCGCCATACAGCTGCTGTACACACCGCCATGCAGCTGCTGTACACACCGCCATACAGCTGCTGTACACACCGCCATACGGCTGCTGTACACACCACTATACGGCTGCTGTACACACCACTATACAGCTGTACACACCGCCATACAGCTGCTGTACACACTGCCATGCAGCTGCTATACACACTGCCATGCAGCTGCTGTACACACTGCCATGCAGCTGCTGTACACACTGCCATGCAGCTGCTGTACACACCACGATACAGCTGCTGTACACACCGCCATACAGCTGCTGTACACACCACTATACAGCTGCTGTACACACCACTATACAGCTGCTGTACACACCGCCATACAGCTGCTGTACACACTGCCATACAGCTGCTGTACACACCGCCATACAGCTGCTGTACACACCGCCATACAGCTGCTGTACACACCGCCATACAGCTGCTGTACACACTGCTGTACACACCACTATACAGCTGCTGTACACACCACCATACAGCTGCTGTACACACCGCCATACAGCTGCTGTACACACCGCCATACAGCTGCTGTACACACCGCCATACAGCTGCTGTACACACCGCCATACAGCTGCTGTACACACCGCCATACAGCTGCTGTACACACCGCCATACAGCTGCTGTACACACCGCCATACAGCTGCTGTACACACCGCCATACAGCTGCTGTACACACCGCCATACAGCTGCTGTACACACCGCCATACACCTGCTGTACACATCGCCATACAGCTGCTGTACACACCGCCATACAGCTGCTGTACACACCGCCATACAGCTGCTGTACACACCGCCATACAGCTGCTGTACACACCGCCATGCAGCTGCTGTACACACCGCCATACAGCTGCTGTACACACCGCCATGCAGCTGCTGTACACACCGCCATACAGCAGCTGTACACACCGCCATACAGCTGCTGTACACACCGCCATACAGCTGCTGTACACACCGCCATGCAGCTGCTGTACACACCACCATGCAGCTGCTGTACACACCGCCATGCAGCTGCTGTACACACCACCATACAGCTGCTGTATACACCGCCATACAGCTGCTGTACACACCGCCATACAGCTGCTGTACACACCGCCATACAGCTGCTGTACACACCGCCATACAGCTGCTGTACACACCGCCATACAGCTGCTGTACACACCGCCATGCAGCTGCTGTATACACCGCCATACAGCAATTGCAGGATAGCAACAAATTTTGCTGGACATCTAAACCTCTGGAGGATTTTCCCAAAGGGCTTCATGGGTGATGGAGTCAAACATATTTGACACATCAACAAAGGCCACGTTGAGCACTTTGTGTTGTTACAGAGACTTGTTTTAGATTTGTTGAGCTAAAAATAACCAGAAACTACTTTGAGTCTTTGGAAGTAAAGTCTTTGTCGACAGGTAGGTGGAGGTTCAGGAGGATTCACGTGAGAATTTTCCCCACAGTAGACAGATGGAAACGCCTCTGCAGTTCCCACAAATTGATTTATCATCCTTCTTGAAGTTGGGATGACCTTGATGGAAGGACACACCTACCTGGCGTATGAGGGTCAGTGTCAGGGGAAGGTAACTATTTGACAGAGCCCTCTAGTCCATACAGTAAAATCAGGCTGAGCTAACCTCACTCCAATCTTACTGAGAGATGAATCCATTTGTGACATCCCTTGCACAGCATCTTCACGGACAGTGCCACATATTTAAATAAAGGAACAAGATTTTCATAAAACAATCAGTTAAATGAATATCACAAACAAGAAAGCAACGACCAAAATTTTTCACTAATACCCATATATTCATACACACACTGCCCCTCCCTAGTGATATGTTCATACACACACTGCCCCTCCCTAGTGATATATTCATACACACACTGCCCCTCCCTAGTGATTGCTCACTGCAGCTTCTGATGAGCTAAAGTCACAGTATGATGCAGGACAAGAGAATTTAATTTCCCTGAAAGCAGATGAACAGAGCCCAATGAGGGGGTGTGTCGGCCTCCCTGAACAAGGAGAATCTGCAGCCGAGTGATGTTCTGTGCTGCCAGCAGAGGGCAGTGCTGGACTGTGACCCAATGGATCTCCTCACTCAGAATAAGCCTGGGACAATTCAATCAGTTGCATCTTGATTGAATTGGACAGCATGAAACTTGAGCCCCAGCAGTTTAAAACTTCAAGTAACTGTTAGCTGTGGTTCAGGGGGCTAACACTTTCACCTCTGAATCATAAAGTCAAAGGTTCAAATCCAGAGACATCAGCATAAAATCCAGCTCAAGCACTTAGTACCATACTGAGGGAGTGCTGCACTGTCAGAGGGTCAGTACTGAGGGAGTGCCGCACTGTCGGAGGGTCAGTACTTAGGGAGTGCCGCACTGTCGGAGGGTCAGTACTGAGGGAGTGCTGCACTGTCGGCGGGTCAGTACTGAGGGAGTGCCGCACTGTCAGAGGGTCAGTACTGAGGGAGTGCCACACTGTCGGAGGGTCAGTACTGAGGGCGTGCTGCACAGCGGAGGGTCAGTACTGAGGGAGTGCTGCACTGTCAGAGGGTCAGTACTGAGGAAGCGTTGCACTGTCGGAGGGTCAGTACTGAGGGAGTGTCGGTGGGTCAGTACTGAGGGAACGCTGCACTGTCGGAGGGTCAGTACTGAGGGAGCGTTGCACTGTCGGAGGATCAGTACTGAGGGGGTGCTGCAACGTCGGAGGGTCAGTACTGAGGGAGTGCTGCACTGTCGGAGGGTCAGTACTGAGGGAGTACTGCACTGTCGGAGGGTCAGTACTGAGGGAGTGCTGTACTGTCGGAGGGTCAGTACTGAGGGAGTGCTGCACTGTCAGAGGGTCAGTACTGAGGGAGTGCTGCACTGTCGGAGGGTCAGTACTGAGGGAGTGCCGCACTTTGGAGGGTGAAATATTGTTTTAAGGAAGATCAGGAGTGGGATGCTTAGCTTTTGTTTTTAACCCTTTCGTGGTCCGGGAGTTTGATCATGACCCACCCTGCCCTGTGTACTCACAATGCCGTTCTGTACACTGAAGCCCAGCTGATACTTGAGGTCTGGACGTTTGATCAGCACAGTGGTAACAGGAGGACAGCTCACAATGTTCAGCTTAACCTGAACCTGATTCTTCAAACCCTGAAAAACAAGAAATGTGGTTAAATTACCAGGAGTGAAGGATTTTAATCATTGATCTCAGAGACTCTCAGGATCAATCACTGATCTCAACTGGAACAAAAGTACGGAGACTGGAATCAGGGCTGAGCAATGGGGAGCTCCAGGTTAGTCTGGAGGTAAAAGACAGTCTGTGTGAGTGTGAATGAGGGCATAAGTGTAGGCATGAAGGTGTGTATATGTGAGAGTGCATTAAAAGGATCAGGATGAAGATGAGCTCCAGTTCCTGCATGATACAACAGTCTGCTGACAGTCACTGTCTGAGCTGGCACATGAACAACGGACTCAGGTGAGCTTTTCGATGATTCAGTTGAGCTTTCGCCCAACAACAGGCGGCATCTTTAGGGCAGGAATGACATTCTGTCTGTGTGTGTGTGTGTGTGTGTGGGGGGGTGGGGGAGAAGGAAGGAGACAGTTCAGGGGGCTGCACTGCCTCAGAGATCACAGATCACAACCCTGGGAAACTGGGGTATGGGTAGGTTAGGGGGCGGGCGGTGGGGGGTGGGGTTGGACATAAGAACTAGGAGCAGGAGTAGACCATTTGGCCCTTTGAGCCTACTCTGCCATTCAATAGGATTGTGGCTGATCTTCTACTTCAATACCGTTTTCCTGCACTATCCCCGTGTCCCTTAATGTTTTTAATACGTAAAAATCTATCAATCTCAATCTTGAACATACTCAATGACTGAGCCTCCAAAGCTCTCCTGGGCAGAGAATTCCAAAGATTCACCACACTCCGAGTGAAGAAATTCCTCCTTATCTCAGACCTAAATGACCTGTCCCTTTTTCTGAGACTTTGTCCCCTGGTTCTAGACACCCCAGCCAGGGGAAACATCCTTCCTGCATCTACCCTGAGCCCTGTAAGAATTTTGCGTGTGTGTGAAATCACCGCTCATTCATCTAAACTCCAGAGAACAAAGGCCCAGTCTATTTATTCTTTCCTCATAGGACAATCCCTTCATCCCAGGAATTAATTTAGTGAACCTTTGTTGCACTTTCTCTGTGGCAAATATATCTTTCCTTGGGTAAGGAGACCAAAACTGCACACATTACTCCAGGTGCAGCATCACTTTATATAATTGCAGTATGACATCTTTACTCCGATACTCAAATCCTCTTGCGATGAAGGCCAACAAACCATTTGTCTCCAAATTGCTTGTTGTACCTGCATGTTAACTTTCAGTGACTCATGAACAAGGACACCCAAGTCCCTTTGAAGTTCGACATTTCCCAGCGTCTCACCATTTAAGAAATACTCTCTGTTTCTCCTAAGTGGATAACCTCTCATTTCTCCATGGTTTATTCCATCTGCCAAATTATTACCCGCTCACTTAGCCTCTCCAAATCCCCTTCACATCCTCCTCTCAGCCCACACTTCCACCTAGTTTAGTGTCATCTGCAAACATGGAAATATTACATTTAATCCCATATCCAAACCAGTGGTGCAGATTGTGAATACCTGGGGCCCACACCTTGTGGTACATCACTAGTTACAGTCTGCCAACCTGAAAATGACCCATTTATTCTTACTCTGTTTTCCAGTTCTCAATCCGTATCAGTATATTACCCCCAATCCCATGTGCCCTAATTTTGTTTGCTAATCTCATGTGGGACCTTATCAAAAGCTTTCTCAAAATCTAAATATAGCACATCCACAGGTTCCCCCTTATCTATTCTGCCAGTTAAAGCCTCAAAATGCTACAACTGGTTTATCCAACATAATTATCCTTTCATAAATCCATGTTGCCCAATCCTATCATATGCTTTATTATAGATTCTGGCATTTTCCCTAATAGTGATGTCAGGCTAACAAGTCTACAGTTCCCTGTTTACTCTCTCCCTCCTTTCTCAAAGAGTAAGATTACAGTTCCACCTTCCAATCTGGAGGAACCATTCCAGAGTCTATAGAATTTAGAAAGATGACCACCAATGCATCTACTCTCTCTATAACCACCACTTTCAACACTCTGACATGTAGATTATCAGGTCCAGGGGATTTCCATTAACTTCTCTATTTTTTTACTGATATTAATATCCTGCAGTTCCTCATGTATACTAATCCCTTGAATCTCCACTATTTCTGGGAGGTTTTTAGTATTTTGCTCCATGAAAACAAACACGAGTATTTGTTTAGTTTCTCTGCCATTTCCTTATTCCCCATTATAAAATCTCCTGAATCCGCTTGTAATGGACCCACTTGTTTTTGCTCATCTTTTCCTTTTTACATATGTATTGAAGCTTTTACAGTCAGTTTTTGTTTCTTGCTAGTTTACTCCCATATTTTCCCTTTCTTAATCTTTTTCTTGGCCCTCCTTTGCAGAATTGTAAACTGTTCCCAATTCTCAGGCTTATCACAAAAGCAAAATGGAAATCTGAAACAAAAACAAAAATAGCTGGAAATACTCAGCAGGTCTGACAGCATCTGTGGAGAGAAAGACAGAGCTAGCGTTTCAAGTCCATATGACTCTTCTTTAGAACTTCATCAGTTTTGATGAAGAGCCATACGGACTTTAAACATTAACTCTGTCTTTCTCTCCGCAGATGCTGTCAGACCTGCTGAGTTTTTCCAGCTATTTTTGTTTTTGTCTCAGGTTTATCATTTTTGGCAACTTTATATGTCTCTTCCTTTGATTTAATGCAATCCTTAATTTCTCTCATTAGCCATGGTTGCAACACATTCCTTGCTGGGTTTTTGTGCATTATAGGAATGTATTTTTGTTGTAAACTATGTATTAGCTCTTTAACTGTTATCCATTGCCTGTCTACCATCACATTTTTAACATAGTTTCCCGATCTGCCATAGCCAATTTTCCCCTCATACCCTCATAGTTTCCTTTATTTAGATTTAATACCCTCGTCTCTGATTTTTAAAAATTCATTCATGGGATGTGGGCACTGCTGGCTGGGCCAGCATTTATTGCCCATCCCTAATTGCCCTTGAGAAGGTGGTGGTGAGCTGCCTTCTTGAACCGCTGCTGTCCCTGTGGTGTAGGTACACCCACAGTGCTGTTAGGGAGGGAATTCCAGGATTTTGATTCAGTGACAGTGAAGGAATGGCGATATATTTCCAAGACAGGATGGTGAATGGCTTGGAGGGGAATTTCTAGGTGGTAGTGTTCCCATCTATCTGCTGCCATTGTCCTTCTAGATGGTGGTGGTCGTGGGTTTTGAAGGTGCTGTCAAAGCAGGCTTAGTGAGTTCTTCCAGTGCATCTTGTAGATGGTACACACTGCTGCTACTGTGCGTCGGTGGTGGAGGGAAGTGAATGTTTGTGGGTGGGCTGCCAATCATGCAGGCTGCTTTGTCTTGGGTGGTGTCAAGCTTCTTAAGTGTTATTGGAGCTGCACTCACCCAGGCAAGTGGAGAGTATTACATCAAATCCCTGAATGTCAAGGGCGATGAATAGATTCTCTCCTGCTGGAGATGGTCATTGCCTGGCACTTGTGTGGCGTGAATGTTACTTGCCACATGTCAGCCCAAACCTGAATAATTGTCCAGGTCTTGCTGCATTTGGACATGGACTGCTTCAGTATCTGAGGAGTTGCGAATGGTGCTGAACATTGTGCAATCATCAGCGAACATCCCCACTTCTGACCTTATGATGGAAGGAAGGTCATTAATGAAGCAGCTGAAGATGGCTGGGTCCAGGCACTACCCTGAGGAACTCCCGCAGTGATGTCCTTAGATATGATCCATTGGATGTGAAATCACTAGCTCTATCTACTGCTTGCTGCTTATACTATTTGATACACAAGTAGTCCTGTGTTGTAGCTTCATCAGTTTGACACCTCATTTATGCCCTCCTGCACACTTCATTGAACCAGGGTTGATCCCCTGGCTTGATGGTAATGGTAGAGTGGGGGCTATGCTGGGCCATGAGGTTATAGATTGTGTTCGAGTATAATTCTGCTGCTGCTGATGGTCCACAGCACCTCATGGCGCCCAGTCTTGAGTTGCTAGATCTGTTTGAAATCTATCCTATTTAGCACGGTGGTAGTGCCACACAACATGATGGAGGGTGATCTCAATGTGAAGACGGGACCTCATCTCCACAACAACTGTGCGGTGGTCACTCCTACCGATACTCTCACGGACAGACGCATCTGCGGCAGGCAGGTTGGTGAGGATGAGATCAAGTATGTTTTTCCCTCTTGCTGGTTCCCTCACCACCTGCTGCAGATCCAGTCAAAGCAGCTATGTCCTTTGGGACTCGGCCAGTGCAGTCAGTAGTGGTGCGGCCGAGCCCTCTTGGTGATGGACATAGAAGTTCCCCACCCAGAGTACATTCTGTGCCCTTGCCACCCTAAGTGCTTCCTCCAAGTGGTGTTCAACATGGAGGAGCACTGATTCATCAGCTGAGGGAGGGCGGTACGTGGTAATCAGCAGGAGGTTTCCTTACCCATGTTAGACCTGATGCCATGAGACTTCATGGGGTCCAGATTTGATGTTGAGGACTCCCAGGGCAACTCCCTCCTGACTGTATACCGCTATCCCATCGCCTCTGCTGGGTCTGACCTGCAGGTGGGGCAGGACATGCCCAGGATGGTGATGGTGGTGCCTGATACATGATCTGTAAGGTATGATCCTGTGAGGATGACTATGTCGGGCTGTTGCTTGACTAGTCTGTGAGACAGCTCTCCCAATTTTGGCACAAGCCCCCAGATGTTAGTAAGGAGGACTTTGCAGGGTTTACAGGGCCGAGTTTGCCGTTGTCGTTTCCGGTGCCTAGGTCGTTGCTGGGTGGTCTGTCTGGTTTCATTCCTTATTATTGACTTTGTAGCGGTTTGATACAACTGAGTGGCTTGCTAGGCCATTTCAGAGGGCATTGGTGTGCGTCTAGAGTCACATGTAAGCCAGACCAGCTAAGGACAGCAGATTTCTTTCCCTAAAGGACATTAGTGAACCAGATGGGTTTTTATGACAATCAACAATGGTTTCATAGCTATCATTAGACTTTTAATTCCAGATTTTTTATGGAGTTGAAATTCACATCTGCCATGATGTGATTCGAACCTGGGTCTCCAGAGAATTACCCCTGGGTCTCTTGATTATTAGTCCAGTGACAATACCACTATGCCACCGTCACTTTCAAACAATGTAAAATTCTATCATATTATGGTCACTCTTTCTTAAAAGGCTCCTTTACAACAAGATTATTAATTAAACCTTTTTCATTGCACAATCCTAGACTTAAAATAGCTTGTTCCCAACTTGGTTCCTCAAAGTAGAACTCTAGTAAATTATCTTGAATACATTCCAAGAATTCGTCCTCCACAACATTAGTACCGATTAGGTTTACCAGTCTATATGTAGATTGAAATCCCCCATGATTACTGTATTACCCTTGTTACACACACTCTAATTTCCTGATTTATACTGTGATTTAAATTACCATTGCTGTTTGGCGGCCTATAAACAACTTCCACCAATGTTTTCTGCCCCTTGCCATTTCTTAGTTTCACCCAAAATGATTCCACGTGTTCATCTTTAAGGTCATCTCTCACGACTGTACTAAAGCCCTCTTTAATTAACAGAGCTACCCCACCACCTTTTCCCAGCTTCCTGTCCTTCTTGAATGTCACATATCCTTAGATATTCAAGTCCCAGCTTTGGCTTCTTTTTACCCACGGCTCTGTAACAGGTATTAGGTCATAAGTATGAATTTCTATTTGAGCTGACAATTCATCTGTTTTACTGCAAAGGCAGGCATTCAGATAGACTCCTTAATTCAGTTTTTCCACTGTTTTTGTAAACTCTGCCCCTATCTGCTGGCACACTCTTAAGTTTGCAATCACTGTCCCTTCCTGTCATATCTGATTATCATTACCTTTACTGCTACCTTGAACATTTCCCTTTAATTTAGTCAATCGTCACCCCTTTTATTTAGTTCCAAGCCTGCTCTACTTCCTTAGTTATACGATTCATTAGAACACTGATCCCAGCACGATTCAAATATAGACCGTCCCAATGGTAGAGATCCCACTTTCCCTAGTACTGGTGCCAAAGCCCCACAAACCGGAACCCACTTTTTGCACACCAGTCTTTGAACCACACTTTCATCCCTCTAATTTTATTTACCCTATGCCAATTAGCACGTGGCTCAGGTAATAATCCAGAGATCTGCTTTGTAATTTAGTGCCTAGCTCCTCATACTCCCTCTGCAGAACCTCTTTCCTAGTTCTACCTATGTAGTTGGTATCTACATGAACCACAACAACTGGATCCTCCCCCTCCCACTGCAAGTTCCTCTCCAGCCCTGAGCAGGTGTCCTGAACCCTGGCACCGTCAGCCTTCTGGTTTCTCACTCGCGGCTGCAGAGAACAGAGTCTATCCCCCATCTATACTGTCCCCTACTAGCACTACGTTCCTTTTAGTTCCCCCCACTTGAATGCCTCTTTGTACCATGGTTCCATGGTCAGCCTGCTCATCCACACCGCAGCCCTCACTCTTGGCTATGCAAGCTGCAAGAACCTCAAACATGTTGGTCAGTTGCAAGGGCTGAGGCTCTTCCTCTCCCACCTTCCCGATCCCCTTAGCGGCCTGATTCACAATCACACCCTCCTGTCCCTGGCCACTGACCAAATTAGATGATGCTAACCTAAGAGTGGTGGCTGCCTTCTGCAACTAAGCCTCCATGTAACATTCCCCCTCCATGACACGTCGCACTGGCATCCAGGAGCACCCACATGCTGCAGCCGTGACACATCACCTTCCCTGCCATCTTTACTGTGTTCATTAAATAAAATTATTTTTCATAATTAAGTTATAGCTCCCCTCTTCACCGAACTCCCTCACTCACCAAACTCCCAACTTGACACTCCGTGCACTCAAAGCAGCACTGAGTGCAGACTCCTGCACTGGGAGGGGGGTCAAGGGACACATCAACTCTCCTTCATCCTCTCTCCCTCCCAGTCTGAGCTTTAAGTTGAACTCTCTGACAAGGTTCAGTATAACTATCATACCAGGCGGTACCTTAATGATTCCTTGGCAGGTGGTGAGTGGGAGGCCGACTAGGCTGGTGCCATTAATGGACATTATTTGGTCTCCAATACTGAGCTTCCCTGAGCGAGCTGCTGGTCCTGCATTCATCATATTTGCCAGGATGACAGTGGGCAGGATTGAGCCCCATCCCGATTCCACAATCACAACCCCAAAGATCTCCCCTTTTAGCTTCTCAACGTGTAGCTGTGGAAACAGTGAGAAAGACAACAAACCCCAATATTACAGAGTAAAGTACCAGTGACCAAAAATCCAAATCACATTCACAATCACATCATTAGCAGCATCATCCTGGGGGCATTGTGTACCAGGGAGAGGGTGGGGAGAGCATCCCGGGGGAGGGGTGGTTATACCCAAGGGGGCGTGTGGGGAGCATGTACCAGGGCGGAGTTTGGACCCAGTGGATGGAGGGAAAGAGTGTACTGGATGAGTATCTACCTGGGGGAGGAGGGAGGGCCAGGTGGAGTGTGTACGCAGGGAAGGCTAGTGAGGGAGAGTGTACTCGGGGAGGCGAGGGGGGAAGCAGGTACACAGGGGAGGGAAGAAAGGTACACATGGAAGGAGCAAGGGGAGAGCAGGTGTGCAGGGGGAGGAGGGAGGGCAGTGCACAATGGGGAGGAGAGAAAGGGGGAGTGTACAGAGGGAAGGTGGGAAGGGGAGTGTAAACACAGGGGAGGGGTGAGACAAAGGGATTAGGAGCAGGAGTAGGCCGTTTGGCCCTTCAAACCTGCTCCGCCATTTAATAAAGTCATGGTTTTTTTCTGATTGTGGTCTCAACTCCACTCTCCTGTCTGTCCTCCAAAACCCTTGACTCCCTCGTTAATCAAAAATCTGTCTAACTCAGCCTTGAATAAATTCAATGACCCAGCCTCCACTGTTCTCTGGGGAAGAGATTTCCACAGACTAACGACCCTCTGAGAGAAAAAAATTCTCCTCATCTCCATCTTAAAAGAAAGACCGTTTATTCTTACCCTGTGTCCCCTGGTCCTGGTCCCCAACAAAAGCAAACATCCTCCTGGCATCCACCCAATCCTCAGGATCTTGCATGTTTCAATCAGATTATCTCCAACGGGTATAACTCCAACCTGTTCAACATTCCTCACGAGATCAGCCCCTCACCCAAGTGATGACCCAGTGAACCTTCTCTAAACTGTTTCTAAAGCAATTACAGCTTTATTTAAATACGGAGATCAAAACTGACACACAATACTCCAGATTTGCTCTCACCAAGGTCCTGTACAGCCGTGGTAAAACGTCCCTGCTTTTATATTCCATTCCTCTTGCAATAGACGCCGACATTCCTTTTGCCTCCCTAATCATTTGCTGTACCTGCAAACTAACTTTATGGGCTGAACATTGCATTGTTGGGCAGCGCATGCTCGACCTGAATGAGTATAAAACGATGCGTGATGATGTCAGGTGAGTGTCCCGCTATCATCGCACACTCGCGCCATATTTCAGTTGGCAGCGTGGCCGCCAACAATTTACAGGCCTATTGAGGCCGTTTAATGTTCTAATTAAATGAAACTTTTCGCTACCCGTCCAACTTCACAGGTTGGCAGGGCAGTCGAAAAGGCCAAGCGGCCTTTGGATTTTTTGTGAAACCTCATCCACAGGCGGGACAAGGTTTCGATCCGTGATTTAAAAAAAATTTTAAATTTCCAATCGAATATGTAACATGTCCCTGCTCATGTGACAGAGTCACATGGGGGGTCATGTTATTAAAAAAGATAAAGAATTTTAAAATGTTATGTTCAAAAAGCTTCAGCTCCCTGAGGCAGCTCTGCGCCCCAGAGAGATTTTACTGCACATACCCGCGCGCAGGTGTGAACTTCTGTCCTCGCCCTCCTCCCCCCCCACCCCACCCCACCAAACCCCACCCCACAACACACACACACACACACACATACATATACAACACACACACATACAACACACACACACAACCCACACACACATACATACAACACACACACATACATACAACACACACACACACATATACAACACACACACATACAACACACACACACACATACAACACACACACACACATACAACACACACACACACATACATACAACACACACACACACATACATACAACAAACACACACACACACACACATACAACAAACACACACACACATACAACACACACACACAACCCACACACACACATACATACAACACACACACACACATACATACAACACACACACACGCATACATACAACACACACACACATACATACAACAAACACACACACACACATACAACACAACACACACACACACATACAACACACACACACACATACAACACACACACACACATACAACACACACACACACATACAACACACACACACACATACAACACACACACACACACATACAACACACACACACACACATACAACACACACACACATACAACACACACACACATACATACAACACACACACACACACATACATACAACACACACACACACATACATACAACACACACACACACATACATACAACACACACACAGGCAACACACACACATACAACACACACACATACATACAACACACACACACACGCATACATACAACACACATGCACACGCATACATACAACACACATGCACACATACAACACACACACAAAACACACACACATACAACACACATATATACAACACACACATATACAACACACACACACACACATACATACAACACACACACACACACATACAACACACACAACCCACACACACACATACATACAACACACACACACATACATACAACACACACACATACATACAACACACACACACACATACAACACACACACACACATACAACACACACACACATACATACAACACACACACACATACAACACACACACACACACACACATACATACACACACACACGCATACATACAACACACACACGCATACATACAGCAAACACACACACATACATACAACAAACACACACACACATACATACAACAAACACACACACACATACATACAACACAACACACACACACACATACATACAACATAAACACACACACATACATACAACACACACACATACATACAACACACACACACATACATACAACACACACACATACATACAACACACACACACACATACATACAACACACACACACACATACAACACACACACACATACAACACACACACACATACAACACACACACACACACACATACAACACACACACACACAACACACACACACACACACACATACATACAACACACACACACACATACATACAACACACACACAGGCAACACACACACAACACACACGCACAACACACACACATACAACACACACACAACACACACGCACAACACACACACATACAACACACACATACAACACACACACACATACATACAACACACATGCACACGCATACATACAACACACATGCACACGCATACATACAACACACATGCACACATACAACACACACACAAAACACACACATACAACACACACACATACAACACACACATATACAACACACACACACACGCAACACACACACACACATACAACACACACACACATACATACAACACACACACACACGCATACATACAACACACACACACACGCATACATACAACACACATGCACACACATACATACAACACACATGCACACATACATACAACACACATGCACACATACAACACACACACAAAACACACACACACATACAACACACACACATACAACACACACACACACACGCAACACACACACATACAACACACACACACACAACACACACACACAGGCAATACACACACACACATACAACACACACACACAACACACACAACACACACACATACAACACACACAACACACACACATACAACACACACACAACACACACGCACACATACAACACAACACACACACACATACAACACACACGCACACATACAACACACACACACACACATACAACACACACGCACACATACAACACACACACACACGCACATACAACACACACAGGCACATACCACACACATACAACACACACACATACAACACACACACACACAACACACACACGCACACACAACACACACACAACACACATGCACACATAAAACACACACACATACAACACACACACACACATACAACACACACACACATACAACACACACACACATACAACACACACATACAACACACACACACATACAACACACACACATACAACACACACACATACAACACACACACATACAACACACACACATACAACACACACACATACAACACACACACATACAACACACACACATACAACACACACATACAACACACACATACAACACACACATACAACACACACACACACACATACATACAACACACACACACATACAACACACACACACACATACATACAACACACACACACACATACATACAACACACACACACATACATACAACACACACACATACATACAACACACACACATACAACAAACACACACACATACAACACACACACACATACATACAACACACACACACATACATACAACACACACACACACACACATACATACAACACACACACACACATACATACAACACACACACACACATACATACAACACACACACAGGCAACACACACACAACACACACGCACAACACACACACATACAACACACATACAACACACACACATACATACAACACACACACACACGCATACATACAACACACATGCACACGCATACATACAACACACATGCACACATACAACACACACACAAAACACACACACATACAACACACATATATACAACACACACATATACAACACACACACACACATACATACAACACACACACACACATACATACAACACACACACACAACCCACACACACACATACATACAACACACACACACATACATACAACACACACACACACATACAACACACACACACATACATACAACACACACACGCATACATACAACACACACACGCATACATACAACACACACACGCATACATACAACAAACACACACACATACATACAACAAACACACACACACATACATACAACAAACACACACACACATACATACAACACAACACACACATACATACAACATAAACACACACACATACATACAACACACACACACATACATACAACACACACACACACATACATACAACACACACACACACATACATACAACACACACACACACATACAACACACACACACATACAACACACACACACATACAACACACACACATACACACACATACAACACACACACACATTCATACAACACACACACACAACACACACACACACACACACATACAACACACACACACACATACATACAACACACACACAGGCAACACACACACAACACACACGCACAACACACACACATACAACACACACACATACAACACACACACATACATACAACACACATGCACACGCATACATACAACACACATGCACACGCATACATACAACACACATGCACACGCATACATACAACACACATGCACACATACAACACACACACAAAACACACACACACATACAACACACACACATACAACACACACATATACAACACACACACACACGCAACACACACACACATACAACACACACACATACATACAACACACACACACACGCATACATACAACACACACACACACGCATACATACAACACACATGCACACGCATACATACAACACACATGCACACATACATACAACACACATGCACACATACAACACACACACAAAACACACATACACATACAACACACACACATACAACACACACATACAACACACACACACACACGCAACACACACACATACAACACACACACACACACACAACACACACACACACATACAACACACACACACATACAACACACACACAACACACACAACACACACACATACAACACACACAACACACACACATACAACACACACACACACAACACACACGCACACATACAACACAACACACACACACATACAACACACACGCACACATACAACACACGCACACATACAACACACACACACACGCACATACAACACACACAGGCACATACCACACACATACAACACACACACATACAACACACACACACACAACACACACACGCACACACAACACACACACGCACACACAACACACAACACACACACAACACACATGCACACATAAAACACACACACACACACATACAACACACACACACACATACAACACACACACATACATACAACACACACACACACGCATACATACAACACACACACACACGCATACATACAACACACATGCACACGCATACATACAACACACATGCACACATACATACAACACACATGCACACATACAACACACACACAAAACACACATACACATACAACACACACACATACAACACACACATACAACACACACACACACACGCAACACACACACATACAACACACACACACACACACAACACACACACACACATACAACACACACACACACATACAACACACACACAACACACACAACACACACACATACAACACACACAACACACACACATACAACACACACACACACAACACACACGCACACATACAACACAACACACACACACATACAACACACACGCACACATACAACACACGCACACATACAACACACACACACACGCACATACAACACACACAGGCACATACCACACACATACAACACACACACATACAACACACACACACACAACACACACACGCACACACAACACACACACGCACACACAACACACAACACACACACAACACACATGCACACATAAAACACACACACACACACATACAACACACACACACACATACAACACACACACACATACAACACACACATACAACACACACACATACAACACACACACACATACAACACACACACACATACAACACACACACACATACAACACACACACATACAACACACACATATACAACACACACATACAACACACACACACAACCCACACACACACACATACATACAACACACACACATACAACACACACACACATACATACAACACACACACACACATACATACAACACACACACACATACATACAACACACACACACACATACATACAACACACACACATACATACAACACACACACACACACACATACAACACATACATACAACACACATACATACAACACACACACACATACATACAACACACACACACATACATACAACACACACACATACATACAACACACACACATACATACAACACACACACACAACCCACACACACATACATACAACACACACACACATACATACATACAACACACACATACAACACACACACGCATACATACAACACACACACATACATACAACAAACACACACACACATACATACAACACAACACACACATACATACAACATACACACACACACATACATACAACACACACACACACACATACAACACACACACACATACACACAACACACACACACACATACAACACACACACACACATACAACACACACACACATACAACACACACACACATACAACACACACACACACACATACAACACACACACACACATACATACAACACACACACACACATACATACAACACACACACACACACATACAACACACACACACACACATACATACAACACACACACACATACATACAACACACACACAGGCAACACACACACAACACACACACAACACACACACATACAATACACACACACACACAACACACACACACACACAGGCATACATACAACACACATGCACACGCATACATACAACACACACGCATACATACAACACACACACAAAACACACACACACACATACAACACACACACATACAACACACATATACAACACACACACACGCAGCACACACACACATACAACACACACACACATACAACACACATATACAACACACACACACACACGCAACACACACACACATACAACACACACACACACAGGCAACACACACACATACAACACACACACACAGGCAACACACACACATACAACACACACACACACACAACACACACACATACAACACACACACAACCCACACACACACATACATACAACACACACATACATACAACACACACACATACATACAACACACACATACATACAACACACACACATACATACAACACACACACACACACACACATACAACACACACATACAACACACACACAACCCACACACACACATACATACAACACACACACACACATACATACAACACACACACACATACATACAACACACACACACATACATACAACACACACACACATACATACAACACACACACACATACATACAACACACACACATACATACAACAAACACACACACACACATACAACAAACACACACACACACATACAACAAACACACACACACACATACAACACAACACACACACATACATACAACATACACACACATACATACAACACACACATACACACACATACAACACACACACACATACATACAACACACACACATACAACACACACACACACATACAACACACACACACACACATACATACAACACACACACACATACATACAACACACACACAGGCAACACACACACAACACACACACATACAACACACATACAACACACACACACATACATACAACACACACACACAAGCATACATACAACACACATGCACACGCATACATACAACACACATGCACACATACAACACACACACAAAACACACACACACATACAACACACACATACAACACATATACAACACACACATATACAACACACACACACACACACGCAACACACACACGCAACACACACACATACAACACACACACACACACAGGCAACACACACACACACAGGCAACACACACACATACAACACACATACAACACACACACAGGCAACACACACACACACAACACACACATACAACACACACACATACAACACACATGCACCCATACAACACAACACACACACACATACAACACACACGCACACATACAACACACACACATGCACATACAACACACACACGCACATACCACACACATACAACACACACACATACAACACACACACACAACACACACACAGCACACACAACACACACACAACACACACACACACACACAACACACACACACACATAAAACACACACACACATAAAACACACACACACATAAAACACACACACACATAAAACACACACATAAAACACACACACACATACAACACACACATAAAACACACACACACATACAACACACACATAAAACACACACACACATACAACACACACATACAACACACACATAAAACACACACACACATACAACACACACATACAACACACACATACAACACACACATACAACACACACATACAACACACACACACATACAACACACACACACATACAACACACACACACACACAACACACACATACAACACACACACACACAACACACACATACAACACACACACACACAACACACACATACAACACACACACACACACATACAACACATACACACACACACACAACACATACACACACACACACACACATACACACACACACACACACATACACACACACATACAACACACACATACACACACACATACAACACACACACACACATACAACACACACACATACAACACACACACACACCACACACACACACCACACAACACACACACACACATAACACACACACACATAACACACACACATACATCACACACACACATACAACACACACACACACACAACACACACACACAACACACACAACACACACACACATACACACATACAACACACACAACACACACAACACACACACAACACACACACACAACACACACACATACAACACACACACACACATACAACACACACACACACACACACATACAACACACACACACACATACAACACACACACACATACAACACACACACACACATACAACACACACACACACATACAACACACACACACACACATACAACACACACACACACACATACAACACACACACACACACACAACACACACACATACAGCACACACAACACACACACAACACACAACACACACACATATAGCACACACGCACACATACAACACACACGCACACATACAACACACACACACACACAACACACACACATACGGCACACACAACACACACACAACACACAACACACACACATATAGCACACACGCACACATACAACACACACGCACACATACAACACACACGCACACATACAACTCACATACAACACACATACACACACACACACAGAGGCAACACTGAGCGTCACAGAGCGAGATTCACGCTGGCTGACTGTTAAGTTGTTGGCCAGTGTGAAATGGGGGTCAGAGCCCAATCACGGCCTCTCCCACTCAGCCCTGCTGAGCTCACCCAACAATCGGAAAGTCCTGGCCTACGTGATTCATGTACCAGGACATGCAGATCCCTCTGTACCACCGAGTTCTGCAACCTTTCCATTTAATTAACCTGCTGCTTTTTTTATTCTTCCTGCCAAAGTGAACAAGTTCACATTCTCCCACATTATACTCCATCTGCCAAATTATTGTCCACTCACTTAACTTCTCCATATCTCTCTGCCGACTCCTTACCTCCTCTTGACAACTTAACTTCCTCCCTATCTTGGTGTTGTTGGCAAATTTGGCTACCATACATTTGGTCCCCTGGAGTGTGTGTTTGAGGCGGGGGACGTGTGTGTGTGTACTGGGCGAGGGAGGGGAAAATGTGTAGACGGGGGGTGAGAGAGGGGGTGAGTATGACACATGAACCGAGTACGAATGACTCACCTCCTTACAATTGGCAGAATTGGAGAAATGGACGAGATCATCGTTGTACATTTCCTGCGTATTGATGATGTCACTGTACTCCTTCTGACTGAGGTCCTCAGGGTTAATCCCATTGGCTCGCAGAAACTCTTGGTAGGCAACACTAAACGCCTGTCCAATGGACTGGGCTATCAGTTGTGCCTGCACGGGTAGAAGGCACATTACTGAAAACACCAACACAACAGTTAAATATCTCACAGGCTCAGTAAATGATGAGTGCTTGTCTGATGCTGTACTGAGTCACAGAGGGCAGAAGGAGCAGCCTCAATCCCTGGTCCTTATTCACTCAACAATTAATAAAATATTCAATACTGATGAGCGGCGTGAAATTCCCCAATAATTATACCCAGAATTGACCCACTGGTAAGAAACAGGCTGTCTCCCTGAGTGATCAGCTGTTCACAGTCTTCCATGTGGCCTGTTGATGTTCTGTAAAATCAACCAGAATTCCAGGTCCCCATCACTGTCCACGTGAATGGAGCCCAGGTACCTAGTGGGTGAACAGGTCAATACATACAAACATACAAATTAAGAGCAGGAGTAGGCAACTCCGCCCTTCAAGCCTGCTCTGTCATTCAATAAGAATCATGGCTGATCCAATTTTAACCTCAGCTGCACATTCCTGCCTACTCCCTTGCTTATCAAGAATCTACCTACCTCTGTCTTAAAAATATTCAAAGACTCTGCTTCCACCGCCTTTTAAGGAAGAGAGTTCCAAAGACTCACCACTCTCAGAGAGAAAAAAAAACTTCTCCTCATCTCTGTCTTAAGTGGGTGACCCCTTATTTTTAAACAGTGACCCCAAGTTCTAGATTCTCCCACAAGAGGAAACATCCTCTTCACATCAACCCTGTCAAGACCCATCAGGATCTTAAACATTTCAATCAAGTCGTCTCTTACTCTTCTAAACTCCAGTGGATACAAGCCTAGTCTGTCCAACCTTTCCTTATAAGAAAACCTGCCCATTCCAGGTATTAGTCTGGTAAACCTTCTCCGAATTGCTTCCAATTAATTTACATCCTTTCTTGAATAAGGAGACCAATGCTGTACACAGTACTCCAGTGATCTCACCAGTGCCCTGTACAACTGAAGCATAACCCCCCTACTTTTGTATTCAATTCCCCTCGCAATAAATGACAACATTCTATTCACAGAATATCACAGAAGAGGCCCTTCAGCCCATCGAGTCTGTACCGACACGTGAGAAACACCCGACCTGCCTACCAAATCCCATTTACCAGCACTCGGCCCATAGCCTTGAATGTTATGATGTGCCAAGTGCTCATCCAGGTACTTTTTAAAGGATGTGAGGCAACCCGCCTCCTCCACCCTCTCAGGCAGTACATTCCAGACCGTCACCACCCTCTGGGTAAAAAGGTTTTTCCGCACATCCCCCCTAAACCTCCTGCCCCTCACCTTGAACTTATGTCCCCTTGTGACTGACCCTTCAACTAAGGGGAACAGCTGCTCCCTATACACCTGTCCAAGCCCCTCATAATCTTGTACACCTTGATCAGATCGTCCCTCAGTCTTCTCTGCTCCAACAAAAACAACCTAAGTCTATCCAACCTCTCTTCATTACTTAAATGTTTCATCCCAGGCAACAACCTGGTGAATCTCCTCTGTATCCCCTCCAGTGCAATCACATCCTTCCTATAATGTGGCAACAAGAACTGCACACAGTACTCCAGCTGTGGCCTCACCAAGGTTCTTTACAACTCCAACATGACCTCCCTACTTTTGTACTCTATGCCTCGATTGATAAAGACAAGTGTCTCGTATGCCTTTTTCACCCCCCCACTAACATGCCCCTCTGCCTTAACTTTCCTTTACTTGCTGTACCTGCATACTAAGTTTTGCGATTCATACACTAGGAAACCCATTTAGATAACATGCTTCTTTTTTATTTTTCCTGCCAAAATGGACAATTTCACATTTTCCCACATTATGCTCAATTTGCCATATCTTTGCCCACTCACTTAACCTATCTATATCCTTTTGTAGCCTCCTTAAGTTCTCTTCATAACTTACTTTCCTATCTATCTTTGTGTCATCAGCAAATTTAGCAACCATACCTTCGGTCCCTTCATCCAAGTCATTTATATAAAATGTAAAAAGTTGGGGCTCAACGTTGATCCCTGTGGCACACCACCTGTTACATCCTGCCAACCAAAAAATGACCCATTCATGCCAACGCTCTACCTCCTATTAACCAGCCAATCTTTTACGTATGCCAATATGTTACCTCCTACACCATGAGCTTTTATTTCCCGCAATGATCTTTGACGTGGCACCTTATCAAATGCCTTCTGAAAATCTAGGTACAGTACATCCGCTGGTTCTCCTTTATCCACAGCACATTATTTCCTCAAAGAACTCCAATAAATTGGTGAAACGTTATTTCTCTTTCACAAGACCATGTTGACTCTGTCTGATTACCTTCAATTTATCGAAGTGCCCTATTGTTTTTAACTATCGACTCAAAGTACTTCTGCTGAAGATGTGCAATGCACTCACTGTCTGCTGAGCTGGAACCGAGCAAGAGGCAGCTCATAAGGACACATCACAGGAAAAATATCTAAATACTCACATCCTCAGACTCAAAGACGTGACAGACCATCTTGTATTGTTTCTTGCCTTCCAAGCTCCCAGGTGTGCTCTCAATACAATCTTGGGAAGCTGCCCTCGGCACTCGTCTCCGAGCCATCAGAACAACAATGTTGCCGATATCTGCAATGTAGGATATTGTGCGCAATGCGTGGTCCATCATTGGCTCCTGGAACAGGAGGTACATCAAGATTAACAGCTGCTGACAGAACCACAGTTGTTTATCAACGGGGTTAGAGATATCAGAACTTCTGAACGGGCAGATCCAGAAACAGTGACCAATCCAGGAACTGGTGCTTATTCCTTTCATTATTTTTTATGTTGACGCAGATGAGGTGTCAGTGTGATTCAGTGGGTAACACTCTCTCCCACGAGTTTCAACCCCAATCCAGAGATTAGAACAGAAGCTCCAGGCTAACACTTCAGTGCAGTATCAAGGGACTGCCACACTATCCAAGGGTCAGTACTGAGGGAGCGCTGCACTGTGCGAGGGTCAGTACTGAGAGAGCGCTGCCTTGTCCCGAGGGTCAGTGCTGAGGGAGCGCCGCACCATCTGAGGGGTCAGTACTGAGGTAGTGCCACACTGTCCGAGTGTCAGTACTGAGGGAGCACCGCACTGTCCAAGTATCAGTACTGAGGGAGCACCGCACCATCTGAGGGTCAGTGCTGAGGGAGTGCCGCACTGTCCGAGGGTCAGTACTGAGGGAGCACCACACTGTCCGAGTGTCAGTACTGAGGGAGCACCGCACTGTCCAAGCGTCAGTACTGAGGAAGCACAACACCACCTGAGGGTCAGTGCTGAGGGAGCGCCGCACTGTCCGAGAGTCAGTGCTGAGGGAGCGCCGCACTGTCCGAGGGTCAGTACTGAGGGAGTGCCGCACCGTCCGAGTCAGTGCTGAGGGAGCACCACACCGTCCGAGGGTCAGTGCTGAGGGAGCGCCGCACTGTCCGAGGGTCAGTGCTGAGGGAGCGCCGCACTGTCCGAGGGTCAGTGCTGAGGGAGCGCCGCACTGTCCTAGCTTTTGTGCTGAGGGAGCACCGCATTGTCCGAGGGTCAGGAGCAACACTGTCAGAGGGCAAGTACTGCAGGAGCACCGCACTGGCGGAGGTGTTATTGAGACGTTAAAGTGTCTGCTCTCCAAGGTGGATGTAAAAGATTCCATGTAGGTATAAAAAGAGCAGTGGAGTTTTCCTGGTATCCATGACTGATACTTAGCCCTCAGATAACACCTAAAAACAAATTCTTCACCTTTCTCACGCTGCTGTTTGTGGGATCCGTTCGCATTGGCGGCTGTGTTTTCTCTACTCCACCATGACTACACTGCAAAGTACCTGATTGACTGATACTTGGAGCATTCTGGAGGTCCTGAAAGGTGCTATAAATATACAAACTTTTATTTTGCTTATTCACTCTTCTTTAACCAGGCTGATTTCTTGACGCCACAGGTTTCTTTGCACATTGCCTGTGACTGCAAACAAGATTTCTGCTCCCAACTTTTCCAATAAATGTAACGAAGGAGCTGAAGCCCCCTCACTGCTCGCTCGCTTATTTTAAGCTGCAAACTGGAATCAGCAGCGAGGAGCTCAGAGCCCTAGAGTGTTCCATTATTGGATTGCCAGCCTGCCCACCGATCCTCCTTTTTCTCTCCCCCACCACCGCCCCCGCTCATCTACCATCACTGGGGTCCGGTGCCGGGTCTCCCACACATACTGTTACCTGCGAGTCCGCATTCAGAACTTTAATCCTCTGAGTGGAGATGAAGAGATCCACTTCTGTCATTGGCTGAGAATCTCCATCAGAACCCTGAAAGAAGGAAGTTGACAGGGTCATTGCTAAAGTCTGTCTGGAAATCCAGTCCACTAACCGGGACTGTGGCTGACAGTGATTCAGTCGCCAGTTACACATCTCCGTTGAGCTTGGTATCCATTGAACTAAATGTATAATATTACACACAATTAAGCTGTCTGTGTCAGTGTCCCATTAAAACAATAAGCATAGATCAAATAATTGTCACAGGATACAGGGAAGGCTCCTGCAGGTTGGTTACTTACCCCTTTCTTCTTGGTCTTTGATGTTTTCTGCACCCTCTGAAAGCCAACAAAATATTTTAAAAATGTTAGACACTGGAGATGGCACAATAGATACTGACACACAACATCTACCCAGTCACTGTGCACTATTGGGTGGGGGTGGGGAGGCAAAGCGAGGAGGGAAGGGGGACACAATTACACCGTGCACTGTCATCTCACATTTTCACTGCCACAACATAGCTGTTTGATTCCGAGCCACACACTAACAATTGGCCTCAATACTTCCGGCTCCTGAATGTCTGGATTGTGTGTGGTGGACATTGGGTTAGGAAAGGCTCAGGACTGAGGCCTGTGAGGCCCTCCAAGATCAAATACCCCACAGACGCTCAATCTCAAAGTTCACACAGGAATGTCACAAGGAGCAGCTGAATCTCAGGGTCTGTGGAACCAGCTCCCAGAGATGGTGGGTGACAGTGGGATTACAAGATGTTATTTATAGCAGTGACTCTGAAATAGGAGCAGAAGGTCACCATTTAGCCCTTGGGCCCATTCCACTGCCATTCAATGAGATCCAGACTGATCTGCGACTGAAATCCATACTCCTTAATATCTTTGGTTAACAAAAATCTTTCAATTTCAGAAATAAAATTAACAATTGACCTCACCAATTGTCATATGCAGAAGAGAGTTTCAAACTTCTACCACTTTGTGTATAGAACTGTTTCCTAATTTCACACCTGAAAGGCCTGGATGGAGTCTTTAGATTATTGCCCCTAGTCCTCGACTTCCCCAACCAGCAGAAATAGTTTCTTTCTCTCTACCCTAACTGTCCTCCTTAATACCTTGAAAACTTTGATCAAATTAGACCTTAAACTTCTGCATTTCAGTAAATACAATCTTTGTTTGTCTAATCTTCATAATTTAACCCTAAGAGTCTAGGTGTAATTCTGGCAAATTAACACAGTACTTCCTCACAGGCCAATATATCATTTCTAAGATGTGGTGCCCAGAATTGCTCTCAGTGCTCTTGGTATGGTTTAACTAGGACTTTGCATAGAAGAAGCATGACATCTACCCTCTTCTAGTCCAATAAATATAAAGGTCAGCATTCTATTATCTTTTTTGATTATTTTTTGTATTTGTTCATCGCAATTTAATGAGCTAAGGACCTGGAACAGCAAGTCTCTTTGGTCCTCCACTGTTTCGAGTTTTTCACCATTGGGAAATCTCCAGTTTTATCTTTTTAAGGTACAAAATGGATGACCTATCATTAGCCGACACTGAAATCCATTTGCCACAGTTTTCCCCATTCATTTAACCTATCAATATCTTTTGCAATTTTATGCTTCCTTCTACACTGCTTACAGTGCCTTCTATCTTTGTATCATCAGCAAATTTGGATATGCAGTTTTCAATCTCATCATCTGAGTCGTTACAAATAATAGTGGGTGGCTGAGGCCCCAGTACAGACCTTTGCAGGAGACCACAAGCCACATACTGCCAGTTAGAGTAACTGTCCATTATCTCCACTCTGTCTCTTGTCACTCAGCCGATTTCCTAACCCAGGTCAATAATTTGCCTTCAATTCCGTGAACTTCAACTTTAACTAACTGACTATTATGAGGGGCTTCATCAAATGACTTTGTTAAGTCCTTATCATTAATGTCCATGGACATTCTCATGTCACTTCATCAAAAAATTCAATCAGATTCATGAGGGATGATCTACCCTTCATGTATCCCGTAGGTTCTCAGAGCTGAAAATTTTCAAGTTATTCAGTCACTCTATCCTTAGCTACTGAATCTAGTCATTACCCAACAAAAGAGGTTAAGCTACAAAAACAAAAAAACTGCGGATGCTGGAAATCCAAAACAAAAACAGAATTACCAGGAAAAACTCAGCAGGTCTGGCAGCATCGGCGGAGAAGAAAAGAGTTGACGTTTCAAGTCCTCATGGCCCTTCGACAGAACTGGTTCTGTTGAAGGGTCGTAAGGACTCGAAACATCAACTCTTTTCTTCTCCGCCGATGCTGCCAGACCTAAAAGAGGTTAAGCTAACTGGCCTATAATTCCCTGGTTTCCCTCTCTCAGTCAGACTTGTAAATATTATTGATGGTTACAGCGCTTTTGTGCAGTTCCTTTGCTGCTTTGACAATGCATCAGTTTGTTTCTAAACTAACATTCACACAGGTCACAGCTATAACTGCAGAATGACAGAGTTTGAACAGCAGTGAAATAAGCCGAGTTAAACAAGATACCTTGATGCGACCCACAGCCTCCTGGGCCTGCATCATGCGGATGTTTTTGGAGGGGTTTCGCTCAGATAATAGCTGTGTGGAGCCCAGGTAATTGGCTGCAAAGATGATCCCATCAATCAGATCCTCAGGCTCACAGGGACCTGGAACTTAACCAAAAACAGCACAGAATCAAAGCTCAAGAAACACCCTGAGCCCCCCTGCAAGTGACAAGGGCAGCCAACACTTCAGTTACAAGCAGACACCAAAGTCAAGTGAAAATATGAAACATCATTAGTAGAACATAGAGGGCTCAAGTGGCAATTGTAGCACAGTGTATCAGTCTCCGAGCATCTATCAGTCTCCCAGTATCGATTACTGGCCTGAGTCAGGTCTCAGGACACGCTCGTGCTGCTGGCTGGTCAGTATGAGCCTCTGTATATTAATATGTGTTATTGATATTTATTATATCCAAGTATATCTCCCCCTTTACTCACAGGCAGCTCAGGACAAGGCTTTACACAGGATTACATAGGATATAAGGTCCAGAAACAGGCCATTTGGCCCTACCACTCCCTGCTGGTGTTTGTGCTCCACTTGAGCCCTCCTCTCATCTTTCCTCATCTAAATCTATCATCATAACACTATTCCCTTCTCCCTTTTCTATGTTTGGTGATGTGGTCCTGGGGATACACCAGGCAGTGGGTTGGAATAACATCAAATTAAGCAAAATTTAGGAACATCTCGTCACACACCAGATGCAAAACATTTAATTATGTAGATCACTTGCTGATGTTATATTGTGTTTTATTGACAATGAGAAACTTCAACTAAACTATTTTTGCTGCACTGCATGACCCTTTAATAACAGAGATAAAAACAAAAAAACTGCGGATGCTGGAAATCCAAAACAAAAACAAAAACAAAAACAGAATTACCTGGAAAAACTCAGCAAGTCTGGCTATACTTCGGTGCCGCTTCATGCTCTCGTCGGGACTTGGAAAAATTTATTAATTTTGCTTCCAATCTCCACCCCTCCATCATTTTCACGTGGTCCATCTCTGACACTTCCCTTCCCTTCCTTGACCTCTCTGTCTCAATCTCTGGTGATAGACTGTCCACCAATATCCATTACAAACCCACCGACTCCCACAGCTACCTCGACTACAGCTCCTCACACCCCGCTTCCTGTAAGGACTCCATCCCATTCTCTCAGTTCCTTCACCTCCGTCGCATCTGTTCTGATGACGCTACATTCAAAAACAGTTCCTCTGACATGTCCTCCTTCTTCCTTAACCGAGGTTTTCCACCCACGGTCGTTGACAGGGCCCTCAACCGTGTCCAGCCCATCTCCCACGCATCCGCCCTCACGCCTTCTCCTCCCTCCCAGAAACATGATAGGGTCCCCCTTGTCCTCACTTATCACCCCACCAGCCTCTGCATTCAAAGGATCATCCTCCGCCATTTCCGCCAACCCCAGCATGATGCCACCACCAAACACATCTTCCCTTCACCCCCTCTATTGGCATTCCGTAGGGATCGCTCCCTCCGGGACATCCTGGTCCACTCCTCCATCACCCCCTACTCCTCAACCCCCTCCTATGGCACCACCCCATGCCCACGCAAAAGATGCAACACCTGCCCCTTCACTTCCTCTCTCCTCACCGTCCAAGGACCCAAACACTCCTTTCAAGTGAAGCAGCATTTCGCTTGCATTTCCCCCAACTTAGTCTACTGCATTCGTTGCTCCCAATGTGGTCTCCTCTACATTGGAGAGACCAAACGTAAACTGGGCGACCGCTTTGCAGAACACCTGCGGTCTGTCCGCAAGAATGACCCAAACCTCCCTGTCGCTTTTTAACACTCCACCCTGCTCTCTTGCCCACATGTCTGTCCTTGGCTTGCTGCATTGTTCCAGTGAAGCCCAACGCAAACTGGAGGAACAACACCTCATCTTCCGACTAGGGACTTTACAGCCTTCCGGACTGAATATTGAATTCAACAACTTTAGGTCGTGAGTTCCCTCCCCCATCCCCACCCCCTTTCTGCTTCCCCCTTTTTTTTTCCAATAAATTATAAAGATTTTCCTTTTCCCACCTATTTCCATTATTTAAAAAAAAACACCCCCACTAGAGCTATACCTTGAGTGCCCTACCATCCATTCTTAATTAGCACATTCGTTTAGATAATATCACCAACTTTAACTTTAACACCTATGTGTTCTTTTGTACTATTGTTGTTGACATCTTTTGATGATCTGCTTCTATCACTGCTTGTTTGTCCCTACAACCACACCCCCCCTCCACCTCTCTCTCTCTCTATCTCTCCGCCCCCCACACACACACCTTAAACCAGCTTATATTTCAACTCTTTCTTGGACTTGAACTCAAGTTCTGTCGAAGGGTCATGAGGACTCGAAATGTCAACTCTTTTCTTCTCCGCCGATGCTGCCAGACCTGCTGAGTTTTTCCAGGTAATTCTGTTTTTGTTTTTGTTTTGTGACCCTTTAATAAGGTCTCCGGCTCCAGGCAGCCTGTTTGACCAGTCATTTCCATCTGGCAATATTTGAGAAGTACTCACCATCCACAAAGTTGGGAAAGGCTGACGGTTTCTTTGTTTGCTGAAAGAGAAACTAGACATTAGCAGCTGCCCTCCCCCACAGCACCACACTAACTAAACAGCAACCAACTGCAACTCAACAAACAACGCGGACACACCCAGCACAGCTTGTCCTTACATTCAACCCCCACGATGGATCTGGTAAACTCACTATCTAGTCAGTTAGACAGATGGATGGTCAATAGGATGGCTCATGGTATAGATGAATAGATTGACAGATACAGACGGTGACACTCACTAGCGTACAGGCACTGGATGCTATGTGTGAATGAAGGTGGTGAGTATCAGAAGGACATTAAAGTCCATGAAAACATTTCAGCCCTGTCTGACACCCCTGCTCCTTCCATTTGGAGTCACTGGATAGTGACCAGGAGCACAAGTCCTGGCTGATTTTTTTTCCCTGCCTCACCCTGTGGGGTGAAACCAATTGTAGCAGCTCAAGCACCATCTCTCCTCCAACAGATTCCAGCTGATTCTGTATAGACTACGATCTCTCCCAGTCTGCCAGCCCAGTGCCACACTGGATGGTTCATTTTTCCACAGAGCCATGAGCATTGCGTCAAAGGATAAAGGTCACAGTAAAGGAGCTGAACTTACCTCAGAAAGATAGTTATTGTTAACTGGGCCATTGAGGTCGGAGCGCTGCTGTTTCCGGGGTTGCTCTATGTCAGGAGTTACCTAACGACAAAGAAATAACTTTTACAACTAGCTCTTCCAATTATCTCTCTCCTCTCTATCTGACCATCCATCAGTCAGTGAGTTCATATATCACTCAACGTCGATCTATAACCTTACATCTGTCAGTCCTTTCATCCAACCATTTTAGTCTCTCTCTCCCTCCCCCTCTCACTGTCTCATCATTCACCCATTTATCTATCCGGCTATTTATCATCTATCGATGTGACCATATATTTGTGTATACTGTCCCCATCAAACACTCCCAGGACAGGTACAGCACGGGGTTAGGTACAGAGTAAAGCCCCCTCTACACTGTCCCCATCAAACACTCCCAGGACAGGTACAGCACGGGGTTAGATACAGAGTAAAGCCCCCTCTACACTGTCCCCATCAAACACTCCCAGGGCAGGTACAGCATGGGGTTAGATACAGAGTAAAGCTCCCTCTACACTGTCCCCATCGAACACTCCCAGGACAGGTACAGCACGTGGTTAGATACAGAGTAAAGCTCTCTCTACACTGTCCCCATCGAACACTCCCAGGACAGGTACAGCACGGAGTTAGATACAGAGTAAAGCTCCCTCTACACTCTCCCCATCGAACACTCCCAGGGCAGGTACAGCACGGGGTTAGATACAGAGTAAAGCTCTCTCTACACTGTCCCCATCGAACACTCCCAGGGCAGGTACAGCACGGGGTTAGATACAGAGTAAAGCTCTCTCTACACTGTCCCCATCGAACACTCCCAGGACAGGTACAGCACAGGGTTAGGTACAGAGTAAAACTGCCTTGAGATTTTTGCATCTATGTTGCTGCTAACATGAGAAGATTGCCCCTGCTGATTCAGCTTTCCGTGAGACCCTTGGCTCAGTGTTAACATTTGGAACTATCTTGTTCTAAAATCAGCATGTTTAGGTCAAATCTGAGCTTTCCCTCTCAGTGTTGGGCAGGGCTGAAGATCAATGGGTGGGGGGAGAAAGCGCAGTGCTGAGACCACCAAAGGACGCATTTCCATATTCTCTTCCACAAGTGAGTTGTACTGAACTATCATGTCCAATCCTTTCCAAAAACTGCTTCGAGACATCCTGGAAGCAGCTATTTGATATGAATGGGGACAGTGAAATGTGAGGAATGATGCCACTAATGTCACAGGAGGGAGTGGTGAGGGAAATGGCAGCAATTGACCGAGGATTTGAACACATTCAACTGGACAATAAGACAAGACAGAGGGATGGAGGGAGTGCCATGTTACCTCTCTTTAAATATCTGGAATCACAGAACAACCCAGCAGCATTTGCTGGCACTCTAAATGTTACAGAGTACAGGATGAATGTTTAAAATATTAATTATGCTCCAGATTTTATAAATATTACTGATATATTTTAAAGCTGTTCTTATTTCAAAAAGCTATGAATAGCACCAATTTGCTAAACTATCCATTCTCTCTGAAATGTACAAACTCCAACTTAATATATTAGGGAACTTCAATCATTTTATAACTGCCATAAATAATTATAAAGACATGAGGAACTTCACTTGTTTAAATACATCACAGATGGAACTGTGTTATCATGAAAACCTCAGGGGCCCCAATAAATTTAGTTTCTCCCTTGGTTAACTATTTCTAATTTGGCAAGATCCTGACCTCTGAGCTCCACAACTGAGAGCAGCTACAGAGTGACCAGCTCAGGGCAGCTACAGAGTGACCAGCTCAGGGCAGCTACAGAGTGACCAGCTCAGGGCAGGTACAGAGTGACCAGCTCAGGGCAGCTACAGAGTGACCAGCTCAGGGCAGCTACAGAGTGACCAGCTCAGGGCAGCTACAGAGTGACCAGCTCAGGGCAGCTACAGAGTGACCAGCTCAGGGCAGCTACAGAGTGACCAGCTCAGGGCAGCTACAGAGTGACCAGCTCAGGGCAGCTACAGAGTGACCAGCTCAGGGCAGCTACAGAGTGACCAGCTCAGGGCAGCTACAGAGTGACCAGCTCAGGGCAGCTACAGAGTGACCAGCTCAGGGCAGCTACAGAGTGACCAGCTCAGGGCAGCTACAGAGTGACCAGCTCAGGCCAGGTACAGAGTGACCAGCTCAGGCCAGGTACAGAGTGACCAGCTCAGGCCAGGTACAGAGTGACCAGCTCAGGGCAGCTACAGAGTGACCAGCTCAGGGCAGCTACAGAGTGACCAGCTCAGGGCAGCTACAGAGTGACCAGCTCAGGCCAGGTACAGAGTGACCGGCTCAGGGCAGCTACAGAGTGACCAGCTCAGGGCAGGTACAGAGTGACCAGCTCAGGGCAGCTACAGAGTGACCAGCTCAGGGCAGCTACAGAGTGACCAGCTCAGGGCAGCTACAGAGTGACCAGCTCAGGCCAGGTACAGAGTGACCGGCTCAGGGCAGCTACAGAGTGACCGGCTCAGGCCAGGTACAGAGTGACCAGCTCAGGCCAGGTACAGAGTGACCAGCTCAGGCCAGGTACAGAGTGACCAGCTCAGGGCAGGTACAGAGTGACCAGCTCAGGGCAGGTACAGAGTGACCAGCTCAGGCCAGGTACAGAGTGACCAGCTCAGGCCAGGTACAGAGTGACCAGCTCAGGCCAGGTACAGAGTGACCAGCTCAGGGCAGCTACAGAGTGACCAGCTCAGGGCAGGTACAGAGTGACCAGCTCAGGGCAGCTACAGAGTGACCAGCTCAGGGCAGCTACAGAGTGACCAGCTCAGGGCAGCTACAGAGTGACCAGCTCAGGCCAGGTACAGAGTGACCAGCTCAGGGCAGCTACAGAGTGACCAGCTCAGGCCAGGTACAGAGTGACCAGCTCAGGCCAGGTACAGAGTGACCAGCTCAGGGCAGCTACAGAGTGACCAGCTCAGGGCAGCTACAGAGTGACCAGCTCAGGGCAGCTACAGAGTGACCAGCTCAGGCCAGGTACAGAGTGACCAGCTCAGGGCAGGTACAGAGTGACCAGCTCAGGGCAGATACAGAGTGACCAGATCAGGGCAGCTACAGAGTGACCAGCTCAGGCCAGGTACAGAGTGACCAGCTCAGGCCAGGTACAGAGTGACCAGCTCAGGGCAGGTACAGAGTGACCAGCTCAGGGCAGCTACAGAGTGACCAGCTCAGGGCAGCTACAGAGTGACCAGCTCAGGCCAGGTACAGAGTGACCAGCTCAGGGCAGGTACAGAGTGACCAGCTCAGGGCAGCTACAGAGTGACCAGCTCAGGGCAGGTACAGAGTGACTAGCTCAGGGCAGCTACAGAGTGACCAGCTCAGGCCAGGTACAGAGTGACCAGCTCAGGCCAGGTACAGAGTGACCAGCTCAGGCCAGGTACAGAGTGACCAGCTCAGGGCAGCTACAGAGTGACCAGCTCAGGGCAGCTACAGAGTGACCAGCTCAGGGCAGCTACAGAGTGACCAGCTCAGGGCAGCTACAGAGTGACCAGCTCAGGGCAGCTACAGAGTGACCAGCTCAGGGCAGCTACAGAGTGACCAGCTCAGGGCAGCTACAGAGTGACCAGCTCAGGCCAGGTACAGAGTGACCAGCTCAGGGCAGCGACAGAGTGACCAGCTCAGGGCAGCTACAGAGTGACCAGCTCAGGGCAGGTACAGAGTGACCAGCTCAGGGCAGATACAGAGTGACCAGCTCAGGGCAGGTAAAGAGTGACCAGCTCAGGGCAGCTACAGAGAGACCAGCTCAGGGCAGGTACAGAGCGACCAGCTCAGGCCAGGTACAGAGCGAGCAGCTCAGGCCAGGTACAGTGACCAGCTCAGGCCAGGTACAGAGTGACCAGCTCAGGCCAGGTACAGAGCGACCAGCTCAGGACAGGTACAGAGTGACCAGCTCAGGGCAGATACAGAGTGACCAGCTCAGGGCAGATACAGATTGACCAGTTCAGGGCAGCTACAGAGTGATCAGCTCAGGGCAGGTACAGAGTGACCAGCTCAGGGCAGGTACAGAGTGACCAGCTCAGGGCAGCTACAGAGTGACCAGCTCAGGCCAGGTACAGAGTGACCAGCTCAGGGCAGCTACAGAGTGACCAGCTCAGGGCAGATACAGAGTGACAGCTCAGGGCAGATACAGAGTGACAGCTCAGGGCAGATACAGAGTGACCAGCTCAGGGCAGGTACAGAGTGACCAGCTCAGGGCAGCTACAGAGTGACCATCTCTCCATTCCTCACCTTCTGCTGAGTTGATGGAGTCTGAGAAACTCATCAGCCAGGGTTCCTGCTCCTGATCCTATTCAGTGCTCCCTGCAATGTGTGTGGATGTGGAGTGGTGTAGGATCCCACCTTCCACAGTTGAATAGCCTCCCAATACTATCTTGGCTCCTACTGAATAAATGACAACTTAGGAGGGATACTGGAAAGTGAAGGGCAAAGAGCAGCTCCAGGGAAATTCCAGAATAAACCAGAACATTCAGGGGAGGAGGAGATGAAATGATCTTTAGCTGGTGAGGAAGTGTTGATTGAGCCAATGTGTACCTGCTCGGAGTTCCATTGCTTGTGTTCCTCGGGGGCTCTCAGCCCAGGCTTCTCACTGAAAGGAGCCTCGTCACTTTTTCCATCACCGGGTGATGCCTGGCAGAGTCGGGGACGGCCCTCCCCTCTCCCCTGACAGCTGGCCAGGCTTCTGTCTAACTTCCCCTTCACAGCCTCCTCCAGACTCTGCTCTCCAACACTGTTCAAGCTGCTCATACTCATACTCATTTTGATTTCAGCTACAATCTGATCGATATCCTCCTCTGCATCCTCTGCATCCACTTCCGATTTGCTGCAGTGGTGCCGGAATGTCGGAGGGGCCTGTGCAACGTGCTCAGAGGGAGAATACTCCCCAGGGGTTCCTTCACTGCTGCCAATTCCTTCGCTGCTCATTTCTGCCTGGGCTACAGTACAGTCTGACTCCTCAGGCTGACCATCCCTGTCACAACCATGGTCTTCAGATTCTTCAGTCATCGCTTGGGAGAGCCCATTAGATTCTGTCCAGGCCTCTTCTACAGCTTCCTGGCAGTCATCAGCTGCTGCTGTAGAGATAGCCTGGGTTCTGTAGCCCCCTCCGATACACCCTATGTCTTCCAGATAACTGTCTTCCTCAGGACAGTATCTGATATAATAAGTCACACCTTCCTCCTCCTCGGGCAGACCTTCATCATAATCTTCCTCTTCCTCAGATGTATTGTTTACATAGTCAGAGCTGGAGTCACCGTCTCCTGGGTTGTCACGGAGATCGGTATCCACGGCAATGGGACAGGATTCCTTGCCATCCTCCTGCCAATCTTCAGAGGGTAGATGTTTTGGTTCCTCCTGGCAGTGAGGGGGAGTGGCGCAAGGACCCACGCCAAGCTCCACCGAGCTACTCGCCATCGTCACCAGCTCTAGCCGGATACAACTGCCGTCCCTTCACATTCCAGTCCTGGTTCAGAGAGGTAATCTGCAGTAGAGAGAAGGGCGTCAGTGCATAACAGCAACAAAACATTAACACCTTTACAGAGTAAAACATGTAGTAAATAGGGATCCACCTGGAACAGAATTATCAGCTGGTGCTTCACAACACAGGCCATTATGTGCCCTTTATAAATAATACTCATTTCCAGAGCCTCCACTGCTGTCTTTCAGGGAAGGAAGCTTAATTCATCCCCTCAGCAACCAGCCAAACACCACTTTCGCAGTAATCTATGTTTATTCCTTGGTCTCCTTCAGGCACTGACTCTCACTGGGGTATGGGTCCCACACACACTGACTCTCACCGGGGTACGGGTCCCACACACACTGACTCTCACTGGGGTACGGGTCCCACACACACTGACTCTCACTGGGGTATGGGTCCCACACACATTGACTCTCACTGGGGTATGGGTCCCACACGCACTGACTCTCACTGGAGTACGGGTCCCACACACACTGACTCTCGCTGGGGTACGGGTCCCACACACACTGACTCTCGCTGGGGTACGGGTCCCACACACACTGACACTCACTGGGGTACAGGGTCCCACATACACTGACTCTCACTGGGGTACAGGTCCCACACACATTGACTCTCACTGGGGTACAGGTCCCACACACACTGGCTCTCACTGGGGTATGGGTTGCACACACACTGACTGTCATGAAGCTATTAATATATATATTATTGGAAAATATTTTTCCTTTAAAATATAGTTTTAGTCTGTGGGTGTGTCTTAATTGGATTAAAGCCAGCGAGTCTGGGTGCTTTGATGTGTACTAGTTTTGAAATGTAAGAGAGGTAGAGTGCATTGCAGTTTTTGAATAGAGCATTCAAGAAGTGGGGTGAAACCTGGCACCGAGCGAGCAGAAACCAAGCAATATGTTTATATTGCTAAGAAAATTGGGACTATGAAAGGGGTGTTATTGTTAGAAGAGGTGGGCTCAAAGAGGGTGGTGATACAATGAGAATTGACATTCAATGAGCTGTGCTAGGTATAACTTTAGAAGTTGTGTGTGTGAGACAGAAGCAATGCAAGATCAAAGCAGCTGTACGCCTCCACTGACTCCACAGCAACCAAGGTGAAGAAAACCTCATTTTGAACTCGTAAGGTGAAAATGCCTCGCCTGGTGTCTGCTTAAAAATCTATGGGTTGCTATTGCCTGAATGGAGATTAGCTTAGGAATTTGTTAAAAGTTATAATAGGAGTAATTTGTAGCCAGGTATAAGTATATAACTTGTGTAAATTAATAAAATTTAGTTTGACATAAAATCTCGAGAACTGGTGGTCTGATTCCTTAATTTAGAGTTACATCTCAAACATACCACTTAAAGATATAGGTTACGACAGTTGTTTAAAGTTTCTCTCTGGGATTTTAAAATTGCATAGCTTTGCAAAAAAGGCTGTCTCATAACACTGACTCTCACTCAGGTCAGGTCCCACACACACTGACTCTCACTCAGGTCAGGTCCCACACACACTGACTCTCACTCAGGTCAGGTCCCACACACACTGACTCTCACTCAGGTCAGGTCCCACACACACTGACTCTCACTCAGGTCAGGTCCCACACACACTGACTCTCACTCAGGTCAGGTCCCACACACACTGGTTCACACTGGGTTGCGAATCCCACACACTGAAACTCTCACCGGGTTTTAGTTCCATACACACTGACTCTCACTGGGGTACAGTTCCATACACACAGACTCTCGCTGGGGTAGAGGTTCCACACACACTGACTCTCACTGGGGTACGGGTCCCACACACACTGACTCTCACTGGGGAATGGGACCCACACACAATGACTCTCATTGGGGTCTAGTTCCACACACATTGACTCTCACTGGGGTACAGTTCCATACACACTGACTCTCACTGGGGTAGAGGTTCCACACACACTGACTCACACTGGGGTACGGGTTCCACACACACTGACTCTCACTGGGGTACGGGTTCCACACACACTGACTCTCACTGGGATATAGTCCCACACACACACTGAAACTCACTGGGGTATAGGTCCACACACACACTGAAACTCACTGGGGTATAGGTCCACACACACTGCTTCTCACTGGGATATAGTCCCACACACACTGAAACTCACTGGGGTATAGTCCCACACACACTGAAACTCACTGGGGTATAGGTTCCACACACACAGACTCTCAATGGGGTTCAGGTTCCACACACACTGACACTCATGGGGTACGGGTCTCACACACACACTGACTCTCACTGGGATACGTGTTCCCCACACAGTGACTCAAACTGGGGTATGGGTTCCACACACACTGACTCTAAATGGAGTACGTGTTCCCCACAAACTGACTCACACTGGGGTATGGGTCCCACACACACTGACTCTCACTGGGGAATGGAACACACACACTGTCTGTTACTGGGGTACGGGTCCCACACACACTGACACTCACTGGAGTACAGTTCCCCACACACACTGACACCCACTGGGGGATACTTCCACACACACTGACTCTGACTGGGGTATAGTTCCACACACACTGACTCTCACTGGGGTACGGGTCCCACTAACACTGACTCTCACTGGTGAACGGTTCCCCCACACACTGACTCTGACTGGGGTACGGGTCCCACACACTGTCTCTCACTGGGGTACAGGGTCCCACACACACTGACTCTCACTGGGGTATGGGTCCCAAACACACTGACTCTCACTGGGGTACGGGTCCCACACACACTGACTCTCACTGGGGTATGGTCCCACACACACTGACTCTCACTGGGGTACGGGTCCCGCACATACTGACTCTCACTGGGGTATGGGTCCCACACACACTGACTCATATTGGGGTTCGGGCCCCACACACACCCACTCTCACCGGGTTATGGCTCCCACACACACTGTCGCTAACTGGGGTACGGGTCCCACACACACTGACTCCCACTGGGGTGTAGATCCACAAACTCCGACACTCATTGGGGTATACTTCCAAACACATTGTCGCTCACTGGCGTACGGGTTCCACCCACACTGACTCTCACTGGGGTACGGGTTCCACGCACACTGACTCTCACTGGGGTACGGGTTCCACACACACAGACTCTCAATGGGGTTCGGGTTCCACACACACTGACACTCATTGGGGTACGGGTCTCACACACACTGACTGTCACTGGGGTATAGTTCCACACAAAAACAGAATTACCTGGAAAAACTCAGCAGGTCTGGCAGCATCGGCGGAGAAGAAAAGAGTTGACGTTTCGAGTCCTCATGACCCTTCGACAGAACTTGCGTTCGAGTCCAAGAAAGAGTTGAAATATAAGCTGGTTTAAGGTGTGTGTGTGGGGGGCGGAGAGATAGAGAGACAGAGAGGTGGGGGGGGGTGGTGGTGTGGTTGTAGGGACAAACAAACAGTGATAGAAGCAGATCATCAAAAGATGTCAACGACAATAGTACAATAGAACACATAGGTGTTAAAGTTAAAGTTGGTGATATTATCTAAACGAATGTGCTAATTAAGAATGGATGGTAGGGCACTCAAGGTATAGCTCTAGTGGGGGTTTTTTTTAATATAATGGAAATAGGTGGGAAAAGGAAAATCTTTATAATTTATTGGAAAAAAAAGGGGGAAGGGGGAAACAGAATGGGGGTGGGGATGGGGGAGGGAGCTTACGACCTAAAGTTGTTGAATTCAATATTCAGTCCAGAAGGCTGTAAAGTCCCTAGTCGGAAGATGAGGTGTTGTTCCTCCAGTTTGCGTTGGGCTTCACTGGAACAATGCAGCAAGCCAAGGACAGACATGTGGGCAAGAGAGCAGGGTGGAGTGTTGAAATGGCAAGCGACAGGGAGGTTTGGGTCATTCTTGGGCCCTCCCTCTGGATTCTTACCTTCTCTCAATCTTTTCATTGAGAACTGTCGGCGCGACATTAGTCGTCTCAATTTCTCTGCTCCTCTCACCCATTCTAACCTGTCTCTCTCTGAACTTACTGCACTCCATTCTCTCAGGTCCAACCCTGACATTGTCATCAAACCCGCTGACAAGGGTGGTGCTGTTGTTGTCTGGCGCACTAACCTCTACCTCGCGGAGGCTGAGCGTCAACTCGCAGACACTTCCTCCTACCTCTCCCTGGACCATGACCCCACCACTGAACATCAAGCCATTGTTTCCAGGACTGTCACTGACCTCATCTCCTCTGGGGATCTCCATCCCACAGCTTCCAACCTGATAGTCGCCCAACCTCGGACGGCCCGCTTCTATCTCCTACCCAAAATCCACAAACAGGTAGACCGATCATCTCAGCTTGCTCCTGCCCCACAGAACTCATTTCTCGTTATCTTGACTCCCTTCTCTCTCCCCTTGTCCAGTCCCTTCCCACCTACATCCGTGATTCCTCTGACACCTTACGTCACATCAACAATTTCCAGTTCCCTAGCCCCAACCGCTTCCTCTTCACCATGGACGTCCAATCCCTCTACACCTCCATCCCCCACCAGGATGGTCTGAGGGCCCTTAGCTTCTTCCTCGAACAGAGGCCAGAACAATCCCCATCCACCACTACTACTCTCCTCCGTCTGGCTGAACTTATTCTCACGCTGAACAATTTCTCCTTCAACTCCTCTCACTTCCTCCAAATAAAAGGTGTGGCTATGGGTACCCACATGGGCCCCAGCTATGCCTGTCTCTTTATGGGGTATGTGGAACATTCCTTGTTGCAGTCCTACTCCGGCCCCCTTCCACAACTCTTTCTCCGGTACATCGATGATTACTTCGGTGCCGCTTCATGCTCTCGTCAGGACTTGGAAAAATTTATTAATTTTGCTTCCAATCTCAACCCCTCCATCATTTTCACGTGGTCCATCTCTGACACTTCCTTTCCCTTCCTTGACCTCTCTGTCTCAATCTCTGGTGATAGACTGTCCACCAATATCCATTACAAACCCACCGACTCCCACAGCTATCTCGACTACAGCTCCTCTTACCCCACTTCCTGTAAGGACTCCATCCCATTCTCTCAGTTCCTTCGCCTCCGTCGCATCTGTTCCGATGATGCTACATTCAAGAACAGCTCCTCTGACACGTCCTCCTTCTTCCTTAACCGAGGTTTTCCACCTACGGTCGTTGACAGGGCCCTCAACCGTGTCCGGCCCATCTCCCACGCATCCGCCCTCACGCCTTCTCCTCCCTCCCAGGAACATGGTAGGAACCCCTTGTCCTCACTTATCACCCCACCAGCCTCCGCATTCAAAGGATCATCCTCCGCCATTTCCGCCAACTCCAGCATGATGCCACCACCAAACACATCTTCCCTTCACCCCCCTTATCGGCATTCCGTAGGGATCGCTCCCTCCGGGACACCCTGGTCCACTCCTCCATCACACCCTACTCCTCAACCCCCTCCTATGGCACCACCCCATGCCCACGCAAAAGATGCAACACCTGCCCCTTCACTTCCTCTCTCCTCACCGTCCAAGGACACAAACACTCCTTTCAAGTGAAGCAGCATTTCACTTGCATTTCCCCCAACTTAATCTACTGTATTCGTTGCTCCCAATGTGGTCTCCTCTACATTGGAGAGACCAAACGTAAACTGGGCGACCGCTTTGCAGAACACTTGCGGTCTGTCCGCAAGAATGACCCAAACCTCCCTGTCGCTTGCCATTTTAACACTCCACCCTGCTTTCTTGCCCACATGTCTGTCCTTGGCTTGCTGCATTGTTCCAGTGAAGCCCAACGCAAACTGGAGGAACAACACCTCATCTTCCGACTAGGGACTTTACAGCCTTCCGGACTGAATATTGAATTCAACAACTTTAGGTCGTGAGCTCCCTCCCCCATCCCCACCCCCTTTCTGTTTCCCCCTTCCCCCTTTTTTTTCCAATAAATTATAAAGATTTTCCTTTTCCCACCTATTTCCATTATATAAAAAAAAAACCCCACTAGAGCTATACATTGAGTGCCCTACCATCCATTCTTAATTAGCACATTCGTTTAGATAATATCACCAACTTTAACTTTAACACCTATGTGTTCTATTGTACTATTGTCGTTGACATCTTTTGATGATCTGCTTCTATCACTGCTTGTTTGTCCCTACAACCACACCCCACCCCCTCGACCTCTCTGTCTCTCTATCTCTCCGCCCCCCACACACACACCTTAAACCAGCTTATATTTCAACTCTTTCTTGGACTCGAACTCAAGTTCTGTCGAAGGGTCATGAGGACTCGAAACGTCAACTCTTTTCTTCTCCGCCGATGCTGCCAGACCTGCTGAGTTTTTCCAGGTAATTCTGTTTTTGTTTTGGATTTCCAGCATTCGCAGTTTTATTGTTTTTATAGTTCCACACATACTGACTATCACTGGGGTACGGGTCCCACAAACACTGACTCTCACTGGGGTACGGGTCCCACACACACTGACTCTCACTGGGGTACGTGTTCCCAAACACACTGACTCTCACTGGGTTATAGTTCCACACATACTGACTCTCACTGAGGTATGGGTCCCACACACACTGAATCTCACTGTAGTACAGGTCCCACACACACTGTCTCTCACTGGGGTACCGGTTCCCACACACACTGACTCTCACCGGGGTACGGGTCCCACAGACACTGACTCTCATTGGGGTACGGGTTCCACACACACTGACTCTCACTAGGGGATAGTTCCACACACACTGATTGTCATTGGGGAATAGTTCCCCACACACTGACTCTCACTGGGGTATGGGTTCCACACACACCGACTATCACTGGGGTACGGGTCCTACTCACACTAACTCTCACAGGGGTACAGTTTCCACCCACACTGACTCTCACTGGGGTACAGGTCCCACACACACTGACTCTAACTGGGGTACGGGTCACACACATACTGACTGTCACTGGGGTACGGGTCCCACACACACTGACTCCCACTGGGGTATAGTTGCACACACACTGAGTCACATTGGGGAATAGTTCTAAACACATTGTCTCTCACTGGGGTATGGGTTCCACCCACACTGACTCTCGCTGGGGTACGGGTTCCCAACACACTGACTCTCACTGGGGTATAGTTCCTCACACACTGACTCTCACTGGGGTACGGGTTCCCCACACACTGACTCTCGATGGGGTACGGGAAACACACACACTGACTCTCACTGGGGAATAGTTCAACGCACTCCGACTCTCATTGGGGTATAGTTCCACACACACTGACACTCGCTGGGGTACGGGTCCCACTAACACTGACTCTCACTGGGATACGGGTCCCACACACACTGACACTCGCTGGGGTACGGGTCCCACACACACTGACTCTCATTGGCGTACGGAATTCACACAAATTGACATTCACTGGGGTCAAGTTCCCCACAAACTGACTCGCACTGGGGTATAGTTCCACACACAGTGACTCTCATTGGGGAATAGTTCAACACACTCCAACTCTCATTGGGGTATAGTTCCACACACACTGACTCTCACTGGGGTACGGGTCCCACTAACACTGACTCTCACTGGCGAACGGTACCCCACACACTGACACTCACTGGGGTACGGGTCCCACACACACTGACTCTCACTGGGGTAGGGGTCCCACACTCACTGACGCTCACTGGGGTACGGGTCCCAAACACACTGACTCTCACTGGGGGATGGGTCCCACACACACTGACTCTCACTGGGTTAAGGGTTCCCCACACACACTGACGCTCACTGGGGTACGGGTCCCACACACACACTGACTCTCACTGGGATACCTGTTCCCCACACAGTGACTGACACTGGGGTATGGGTTCCACACACACTGACTCTCACTGGGGTACGGGTCCCACACACACTGACTCTCATTAGGGTAAGGGTCCCACACACACTGACTCTCACTGGGGTACGGGTTCCCCACACACTGACTCTCACTGGGGTACAGGTCCCACACACACTGACTCTCACTGGGGTACGGGTCCCACACACACTGACTCTCCTTGGGTTAAGGTTTCCCCACACACACTGACGCTCACTGGGGTACGGGTCCCACACACACTGATCTCACTGGGATACGTGTTCCCCACACAGTGACTCACACTGGGGTATGGGTTCCACACACACTGGCACTCATTGAGGGACGGGTCCCACACACACTGACTCTCACTGGGGTACGGGTTCCACACGCAGTGACTCTCACTGGGGTACGGGTTCCAAACACACTGACTCTCACTGGGGTACGGGTTCCACACGCAGTGACTCTCACTGGGTTACGGGTTCCACACACAGTGACTCTCATTGGGGTACGGGTCCCAAACACACTGACTCTCACGGGGGTACGGGTTCCCCACACACTGACTCTCACTGGGGTAGAGGTCCCACACACACTGACTCTCACTGGGATACGGGTCCCAGACACACAGACTCTCATAGAGGTATAGTTCCACACACTCCGACTCTCATTGGGGTATACTTCCACACACACTGACTCTCACTGGGATACGGGTTCCACACACACTGACTCTGACTGGGGTATAGTTCCACACACACTGACTCTCACTGGGGTATAGTTCCACACACACTGACTCTCACTGGGGTATAGTTCCACACACACTGACTCTCACTGGGGTACCGGTACCCACACACACTGACTCTCACTGGGGTACGGGTTCCACACACACTGACTCTCACTGGGGTACAGGTTCCACATACACTGACTCTCATGGGGTACGTGTCGCACACACATTGACTCTCACTGGGGTACGGGTTCCACACACACCGACTATCACTGGGGTACGGGTCCCACACACACTGACTCTCACTGGGATACGGGTCCTACACACACTAACTCTCAGTGGGGTACAGTTTCCACCCACACTGAATCACACTGGGGTATGGGTCCCACACAATCTGACTCTCACTGGGGTACGGGTCCCACACACACTAACTCTCACTAGGGTACGGGTCCCACACACACTGACTGTCACTGGGGTATGGGTCCCACACACACACTGACTATCACTGGGTTATAGCTCCCACACACACTGTCTCAAACTGGGGTACGGGTCCCACACACAGTGACTCCCACTGGGGTATAGTTGCACACACAATGAGTCACATTGGGGAATAGTTCTAAACACATTGTCTCTCACTGGGGTACGGGTTCCACCCACACTGACTCTCGCTGGGGTATAGTTCCTCACACACTGACGCTCACTGGGGTAGGGGATCCCCACACACTGACTCTCACTGGGGTACGGGTTCCACACACACACTGACTCTCACTGGGGTACAGGTCCCACACACACTGACTCTCACTGGGCTACGGGTCCCACACACACTGACTCTCATTGGGGAATAGTTCAACGCACTCCGACTCTCATTGGGGTATAGTTCCACACACACTGACTCTCACTGGGGTAAGGGTCCCACTAACACTGACTCTCACTGGGATACGGGTCCCACACACACTGACTCTCACTGGGATACGGGTCCCACACACACTGACTTCACTGGGGTATAGTTCCACACACAGTGACTCTCATTGGGGAATAGTTCAACACACTCCGACTCTCATTGGGGTATAGTTCCACACACACTGACTCTCACTGGGGTACGGGTCCCACTAACACTGACTCTCACTGGCGAACGGTTCCCCCACACAATGACACTCACTGGGGTACGGGTCCCACACACTCTGACTCTCACTGGGGTACGGGTCCCACACTCACTGACTCTCACTGGGGTAGGGGTCCCACACTCACTGACGCTCACTGGGGTAGGGGTCCCACACTCACTGACGCTCACTGGGGTAGGGGTCCCACACTCACTGACTCTCACTGGGGTAGGGGTCCCACACTCACTGAAGCTCACTGGGGTACGGGTCCCACACACACTGATGCTCACTGGGGTACGGGTCCCACACACACTGACGCTCACTGGGGTACGGGTCCCACACACACTGACTCTCACTGGGGTACGGGTCCCACACTCACTGACGGTCACTGGGGTACGGGTCCCAAACACACTGACTCTCACTGGGGTACGGGTCCCACACTCACTGACCCTCACTGGGGTATGGGTCCCACACACACTGACTCTCAACGCGGTTCGGGTCTAAAACACACTGACTCTCACTGGGTTAAGGGTTCCCCACACACACTGACGCTCACTGGGTTACGGGTCCGACACACACTGATTCTCACTGGGGTACGGGTTCCACACACACACTGACTCTCACTGGGGTACGGGTCCCACACACACTGACTCTCACTGGGTTAAGGGTCTAACACACACTGACCCTCACTGGGTTAAGGGTTCCCCACACACACTGACTCTCACTGGGATACGTGATCCCCACACAGTGACTCACACTGGGATATAGTCCCACACACTCTGAAACTCACCGGGGTATAGTTCCACATACACTGACTCTCACTGGGATATAGTCCCACACACTCTGAAACTGACTGGGGTATAGTTCCACACACACGGAGTCTCAATGGGGTACGGGTTCCACACACACAGACTCTCAATGGGGTACGGGTTCCACACACACACTGACTCTCACTGGGGTACGGGTTCCACACACACTGACTCTCACTGGGATATAGTTTCACACATACTGACTCTCACTGGGGTATAGTTCCTCACACACTGACTCTAACTGGGGTGCGGGTCCCACACACACTGACTCTCACTGGGGTACGGGTTCCCCACACACTGACTCTCACTGGGGTACTTATCCCACACACACTGACTCTCACTGGGGTAAAGTTTCCACCCACACTGACTCACACTGGGGTACGGGTACCACACACACTGACTCTCAATTGGGTACGGGTCCCACACACACGACTCTCACAGGGGTATGGATTCCACACACACTGACTCGCATATGGGTATGGGTCCTATACACACTGACTCTCATTGGGGTATAGTTCCACACACACTGACTCCGACTGGGGTCCAGGTTCCACACATACTGACTCTCACTGGGGTATAGTTCCTCACACACTGACTCTCACTGGGGTGCGGGTTCCCCACACACTGACTCTCACTGGGGTACGGGTCTAACACACACTGACTCTCACTGGGGTGCGGGTTCCCCACACACTGACTCTCACTGGGGTTTGGGTTCCACACACACTGACTCTCACTGGGGTGCGGGTTCCCCACACACTGACTCTCACTGGGGTTTGGGTTCCACACACACTGACTCTAACAAGAGTATGGGTCCCACACACACTGACTCTCACTGGGATACGGGTTCCACACACACTGACGCCCACTGGGGTACGGGTCCCACACACACTGTCTCTCACTGGGGTACGGGTTCCACACACACTGACTCTCAATGGGATACGGGTTCCACACACACTGACTCTAACAAGGGTATGGGTCCCCCACACACTGACTCTCACTGGGATACGGGTTCCACACACACTGACGCTCACTGGGGAATAGTTCAACGCACTCCGACTCTCATTGGGGTATAGTTCCACACACACTGACTCTCACTGGGGTAAGGGTCCCACTAACACTGACTCTCACTGGGATACGGGTCCCACACACACTGACTCTCACTGGGGTACGGGTTCCACACACACTGACTCTCACTGGGATACGGGTTCCACACACACTGACTCTCACTGGGATACGGGTTCCACACACACTGACTCTAACAAGGGTATGGGTCCCCCACACACTGACTCTCACTGGGATACGGGTTCCACACACACTGACTCTCATTGGGGAATAGTTCAACGCACTCCGACTCTCATTGGGGTAGAGTTCCACACACACTGACTCTCACTGGGGTAAGGGTCCCACTAACACTGACTCTCACTGGGATACGGGTCCCACACACACTGACTCTCACTGGGATACGGGTCCCACACACACTGACTTCACTGGGGTATAGTTCCACACACAGTGACTCTCATTGGGGAATAGTTCAACACACTCCGACTCTCATTGGGGTATAGTTCCACACACACTGACTCTCACTGGGGTACGGGTCCCACTAACACTGACTCTCACTGGCGAACGGTTCCCCCACACAATGACACTCACTGGGGTACGGGTCCCACACACTCTGACTCTCACTGGGGTACGGGTCCCACACTCACTGACTCTCACTGGGGTAGGGGTCCCACACTCACTGGGGTAGGGGTCCCACACTCACTGGGGTAGGGGTCCCACACTCACTGACGCTCACTGGGGTAGGGGTCCCACACTCACTGACTCTCACTGGGGTAGGGGTCCCACACTCACTGACTCTCACTGGGGTAGGGGTCCCACACACACTGACGCTCACTGGGGTACGGGTCCCACACTCACTGACGCACGGGTCCCAAACACACTGACTCTCACTGGGGTACGGGTCCCACACTCACTGACCCTCACTGGGGTATGGGTCCCACACACACTGACTCTCAACGCGGTTCGGGTCTAAAACACACTGACTCTCACTGGGTTAAGGGTTCCCCCACACAATGACACTCACTGGGGTACGGGTCCCACACACTCTGACTCTCACTGGGGTACGGGTCCCACACTCACTGACTCTCACTGGGGTAGGGGTCCCACACTCACTGGGGTAGGGGTCCCACACTCACTGACGCTCACTGGGGTAGGGGTCCCACACTCACTGACTCTCACTGGGGTAGGGGTCCCACACTCACTGACTCTCACTGGGGTAGGGGTCCCACACTCACTGACGTTCACTGGGGTACGGGTCCCACACTCACTGACGCACGGGTCCCACACTCACTGACCCTCACTGGGGTACGGGTCCCACACACACTGACTCTCACTGGGATACGTGTTCCCCACACAGGGACTCACACTGGGGTACGGGTCCCACACACACCGACAATCACTGGGGTACGGCTCCTGCACACACTAACTCTCACTGGGGTACAGAGGTCGCACACACACTGACTCTAACTGGGGTACGGGTTCCCCACACACTGACTGTCATTGTAGTACGCGTTCCACACACATTGACTCTTATTGGGGTTCGGGCCCCACACACACCCACTCTCACTGGATTATGGCTCCCACACACACTGACTCTCACTGGGGTACGGGTTCCCCACACACTGACTCCCACTGGGATATAGTTCCACAAACTCCGAATCTCATTGGGGTATACTTCCAAACACATTGTCTCTCACTGGCGTACGGGTTCCACCCACACTGACTCTCACTGGGATATAGTCCCACACACTCTGAAACTGACTGGGGTATAGTTCCACACACACTGACTCTCACTGGGGTTCGGGTTCCACACACATTGACACCCATTGGTGTACGGGTCTCACACACACTGACCCTCACTGGGGTACGGGACCCACACACACGACCCTCACAGGGGTATGGGTCCCACACACACTTGACTCTCACTGGGGTACGGGTCCCAAACACACTGCCTCTCACTGGGATATAGTTCCTCACACACTGACTCTCACTGGGGTGCGGGTCCCACACACACTGACTCTGACCCGGCTATAGTTCCTCACACACTGACTCTCACTGGGGTATAGTTCCTCACACACTGACTCTCACTGGGGTACGGGTTCCCCACACACTGACTCTCACTGGTGTACGGGTTCCCCACACACTGACTCTCACTGGGGTACGGGTCCCACACACACTGACTCTCACTGGGGTATAGTTCCACACACACTGACTCTCATGAGGGTACAGTTCCCCACACACTGACTCTCACTGGGGTAAAATCCCACGCACACTGACTATCACTGGGGTATGGGTCCCACACGCACTGACACTCACTGGGGTACGGGTCCCACTAACACTGACTCTCACTGGGGTACGGGTCCCACTAACACTGACTCTCACTGGGATACGGGTCCCACACACACTGACTCTCACTAGGGAATAGGTCAACGCACTCCGACTCTCATTGGGGTATAGTTCCACACACACTGACTCTCACTGGGGTACGGGTCCCACTAACACTGACTCTCACTGGGATACGGGTCCCACACACACTGACTCTCACTGGCGAACGGTTCCCCCACACACTGACACTCACTGGGGTATGGGTCCCTCACACACTGACTCTCACTGGGGTACGGGTCCCACACACACTGACTCTCACTGGGGTAGGGGTCCCACACTCACTGACGCCCACTGGGGTACGGGTCCCAAACACACTGACTCTCACTGGGGTACGGGTCCCACACACACTGACTCTCACTGGGGTATGGGTTCCCCACACACTGACTCTCACTGCGGGATAGTTCCACACACACTGACAGTCATTGGGGTGTAGTTCCCCACACACTGAGTCTCACTGGGGTTCGTGTCGCGCACACATTGAATCTCACTGGGGTACGGGTTCCACACACACTGACTCTCACTGGGGTACGGGTCCCAAACACACTGACTCTCACTGGGGTATAGTTCCACACATACTGACTCTCACTGGGTATAGTTCCACACATACTGACTCTCACTGGGGTATAGTTCCTCACACACTGACTCTCACTGGGGTGCGGGTCCCACACACACTGACTCTCACTGGGGTGCGGGTTCCCCACACACTGACTCTCATTGGGGTATAGCTCCACACACACTGACTCTCATGAGGGTACAGTTCCCCACACACTGACTCTCACTGGGGTAAAATCCCACGCACACTGACTATCACTGGGGTATGGGTTCCACACACACACTGACTCTCACTGGGGTACGGGTCCCTCTAACACTGACTCTCACTGGGATACGGGTCCCACACACACTGACTCTCACTGAGGTACGGGTTCCACACACACACTGACTCTCACTGGGGTACGGGTCCCACACACACTGACTCTCACTGGGGTACGGGTCCCACACACACTGACTCTCACTGGGGAATAGGTCAACGCACTCCGACTCTCATTGGGGTATAGTTCCACACACACTGACTCTCACTGGGGTACGGGTCCCACTAACACTGACTCTCACTGGTGTATGGGCCCCACACAAACTGACTCTCACTGGGGTACGGGTCCCACACACACTGACTCTCACTGGGGAATAGGTCAATGCACTCCGACTCTCCTTGGGGTATAGTTCCACACACACTGACTCTCACTGGGGTACGGGTCCCACTAACACTGACTCTCACTGGTGTATGGGCCCCACACACACTGACTCTCATTGGCGTAAGGGATTCACACAAATTGACACTCACTGGGGTAAAGTTCCCCACAGACTGACTCGCACTGGGGTATGGTTCCACACACAGTGACTCTCATTGGGGAATAGTTCAACACACTCCGACTCTCATTGGGGTATAGTTCCACACACACTGACTCTCACTGGGGTACGGGTCCCACTAACACTGACTCTCACTGGCAAACGGTTCCCCCACACACTGACACTCACTGGGGTATGGGTCCCTCACACACTGACTCTCACTGGGGTACGGGTCTAACACACACTGACTCTCACTGGGTTAAGGATTCCCCACACACACTGACGCTCACTGGGGTATGGGTCCCACACACACTGACTCTCACTGGGGTAGGGGTCCCACACTCACTGACGCTCAATGGCGTAAGGGATTCACACAAATTGACACTCACTGGGGTAAAGTTCCCCACAGACTGACTCGCACTGGGGTATAGTTCCACACACAGTGACTCTCATTGGGGAATAGTTCAACACACTCCGACTCTATTTGGGGTATAGTTCCACACACACTGACTCTCACTGGGGTATAGTTCCACACACACTGACTCTCACTGGGGTACGGGTCCCACACACACTGACTCTCACTGGGGAACGGGTCCCACACACACTGACTCTCACTGGGGTATGAGTTCCCCACACACTGATTCTCACTGGGGGATAGTTCCACACACACTGACAGTCATTGGGGTGTAGTTCCCCACACACTGAGTCTCACTGGGGTTCGTGTCGCGCACACATTGAATCTCACTGGGGTACGGCTCCTGCACACACAAACTCTCACTGGGGTACAGTTTCCACCCACACTGACTCACACTGGGATATAGTCCCACACACTCTGAAACTCACTGGGGTATAGTTCCACATACACTGACTCTCACTGGGGTACGGGTTCCACACACACGGACTCTCAATGGGGTACGGGTTCCACACACACTGACACTCATTGGGGTACGGGTCCCACACACACGACTCTCACAGAGGTATGGATTCCACACACACTGACTCGCCTATGGGTATGGGTCCCACACACACTGACTCTCATTAGGGTATAGTTCCACACACACTGACTCTGACTGGGGTCCAGGTTCCACACACACTGACTCTCATTGGGGTACGGGTCCCAAACACACTGACTCTAACTGGGGTACGGGTCCCACACACACTGACTCTCACAGGGGTATAGTTCCTCACACACTGACTCTCACTGGGATACGGGTCCCACACACACTGACTCTCACTGGGGTATAGTTCCACACACACTGACTCTAAAAAGGGTATGGGTCCCCCACACACTGACTCTCACTGGGGTACGGGTCCCACGCACACTGTCTCTCACTGGGGTACGGGTTCCACACACACTGACTCTCACTGGGGTACGGGTTCCACACACACTGACTCTCACTGGGGTATGGGTTCCACAGACAATGACTCTCACTGGGATACGGGTGCCACACACACTGACGCTCACTGGGATATAGTCCCACACTCACTGAAACTCACTGGGGTATAGTTCCACACACACTGCCTCTCAGTGGGATATAGTCCCACACACACTGTCTCTCACTGGGGTATAGTTCCACACACACTGCCTCTCAGTGGGATATAGTCCCACACACACTGACTCTCACTGGGGTATGGGTCCCACACACGCTGACTCTCAGTGGGGTACGGGTCCCACACATACTGACTCTCACTGGGGTATGGTCCCACACACACTGACTCTCACTGGGGTACGGGTCCCACACACACTGACTCTCACTGGGGTACGGGTCCCACACACACTGACGCTCACTGGGTTACGGGTCCGACACACACTGATTCTCACTGGGGTACGGGTTCCACACACACACTGACTCTCACTGGGGTACGGGTCCCACACACACTGACTCTCACTGGGTTAAGGGTCTAACACACACTGACCCTCACTGGGTTAAGGGTTCCCCACACACACTGACTCACACTGGGATACGTGATCCCCACACAGTGACTCACACTGGGGTATGGGTTCCATACACACTGACTTTCACTGGTGTACGGGTCCCACACACACTGACACTCAAAGGGGTACAGTTCCCCACACACTGACACTCACTGGGGTCTAGTTCCACACACATTGACTCTCATTGGGGTATAGTTCCACACACACTGACGCTCATTGGGGTATAATTCCACACACTCCGACTCTCATTGGGGTATACTTCCACACACACTGACTCTCATTGGGATACCGGTTCCACACACACTGACTCTGACTGGGGTAGTGGCGTATGGGATTCACACAAATTGACACTCACTGGGGTAAAGTTCCCCACAGACTGACTCGCACTGGGGTATAGTTCCACACACAGTGACTCTCATTGGGGAATAGTTCAACACACTCCGACTCTCATTGGGGTATAGTTCCACACACACTGACTCTCACTGGGGTACGGGTCCCACTAACACTGACTCTCACTGGCGAACAGTTCCCCCACACACTGACACTCACTGGGGTATGGGTCCCTCACACACTGACTCTCACTGGGGTACGGGTCCCACACTCACTGACTCTCACTGGGGTACGGGCCTAACACACATTGACTCTCACTGGGTTAAGGATTCCCCACGCACACTGACGCTCACTGGGGTACGGGTCCCACACTCACTGACGCTCACTGGGGTACCGGTCCCACACACACTGACTCTCACTGGGGTACGGGTCCCACACTCACTGACGCTCACTGGGGTACGGGTCCCAAACACACTGACTCTCACTGGGGAATGGGTCCCACACTCAAAGACCCTCACTGGGTTATGGGTCCCACACACACTGACTCTCACTGTGGTACGGGTCTAACACACACTTACTCTCACTGGGTTAAGGGTTCCCCACAAACACTGACGCTCACTGGGGTACGGGTCCCACACACACTGACTCTCACTGGGGTACGGGTCCCACACACACTGACTCTCACTGGGGTATGGGTTCCCCAAACACTGACTCTCACTGGGGGATAGTTCCACACACACTGACAGTCATTGGGGTTCGTGTCGCACACACATTGAATCTCACTGGGGTACGGGTTCCACACACACTGACTCTCACTGGGGTACGGGTTCCCCACACACTGACTCTCACTGGGGTACGGCTCCTGCACACACAAACTCTCACTGGGGTACAGTTTCCACCCACACTGACTCACACTGGGGTATGGGTCCCACACACACTGACTCTCACTGGGGTACGGGTTCCCCACACACTGACTGTTATTGGGGTTCGGGCCCCACACACACCCACTCTCACTGGATTATGGCTCCCACACACACTGTCTCTAACTGGGGTACGGGCCCCACACACACTGACTCCCACTGGGGTATAGTTCCACAAACTCCGAATCTCATTGGGGTATACTTCCAAACACATTGTCTCTCACTGGCGTACGGTTCCACCCACACTGACTCTCACTGGGATATAGTCCCACACACTCTGAAACTCACTGGGGTATAGTTCCACATACACTGACTCTCACTGGGATATAGTCCCACACACTCTGAAACTGACTGGGGTATAGTTCCACACACACGGAGTCTCAATGGGGTACGGGTTCCACACACACAGACTCTCAACGGGGTACGGGTTCCACACACACACTGACTCTCACTGGGGTACGGGTTCCACACACACTGACACTCATTGGGGTACGGGTCCCAAACACACTGACTCTCACTGGGATATAGTTTCACACATACTGACTCTCACTGGGGTATAGTTCCTCACACACTGACTCTAACTGGGGTGCGGGTCCCACACACACTGACTCTCACTGGGGTACGGGTTCCCCACACACTGACTCTCACTGGGGTACTTATCCCACACACACTGACTCTCACTGGGGTACAGTTTCCACCCACACTGACTCACACTGGGGTACGGGTCCCACACACACTGACTCTCAATTGGGTACGGGTCCCACATACACGACTCTCACAGGGGTATGGATTCCACACACACTGACTCGCATATGGGTATGGGTCCTATACACACTGACTCTCATTGGGGTATAGTTCCACACCCACTGACTCCGACTGGGGTCCAGGTTCCACACATACTGACTCTCACTGGGGTATAGTTCCTCACACACTGACTCTCACTGGGGTGCGGGTTCCCCACACACTGACTCTCACTGGCGTACGGGTCTAACACACACTGACTCTCACTGGGGTGCGGGTTCCCCACACACTGACTCTCACTGGGGTTTGGGTTCCACACACACTGACTCTCACTGGGGTGCGGGTTCCCCACACACTGACTCTCACTGGGGTTTAGGTTCCACACACACTGACTCTAACAAGGGTATGGGTCCCAAACACACTGTCTCTCACTGGGGTACGGGTTCCACACACATTGACACCCATTGGTGTACGGGTCTCACACACTGACCCTCACTGGGGTACGGGACCCACACACACGACTCTCACAGGGGTATGGGTCCCACACACACTGACTCTCACTGGGGTACGGGTCCCAAACACACTGACTCTCACTGGGATATAGTTCCTCACACACTGACTCTCACTGGGGTGCGGGTCCCACACACACTGACTCTGACCAGGCTATAGTTCCTCACACACTGACTCTCACTGGGGTATAGTTCCTCACACACTGACTCTCACTGGGGTACGGGTTCCCCACACACTGACTCTCACTGGTGTACGGGTTCCCCACACACTGACTCTCACTGGGGTACGGGTCCCACACACACTGACTCTCACTGGGGTATAGTTCCACACACACTGACTCTCATGAGGGTACAGTTCCCCACACACTGACTCTCACTGGGGTAAAATCCCACGCACACTGACTATCACTGGGGTATGGGTCCCACACGCACTGACACTCACTGGGGTACGGGTCCCACTAACACTGACTCTCACTGGGATACAGGTCCCACACACACTGACTCTCACTGGGGAATAGGTCAACGCACTCCGACTCTCATTGGGGTACGGGTCCCACTAACACTGACTCTCACTGGGATACGGGTCCCACACACACTGACTCTCACTGGCGAAAGGTTCCCCCACACACTGACACTCACTGGGGTATGGGTCCCTCACACACTGACTCTCACTGGGGTACGGGTCCCACACACACTGACTCTCACTGGGGTAGGGGTCCCACACTCACTGACGCTCACTGGGGTACGGGTCCCAAACACACTGACTCTCACTGGGGTACGGGTCCCACACACACTGACTCTCACTGGGGTATGGGTTCCCCACACACTGACTCTCACTGGGGGATAGTTCCACACACACTGACAGTCATTGGGGTGTAGTTCCCCACACACTGAGTCTCACTGGGGTTCGTGTCGCGCACACATTGAATCTCACTGGGGTACGGGTTCCACACACACTGACTCTCACTGGGGTACGGGTCCCACACACACCGACTAGCACTGGGGTACGGCTCCTGCACACACTGACTCTCACTGGGGTACAGGTTCCACACACACTGACTCTGACTGGGGTATGGGTTCCACCCACACTGACTCTCACTGGGATATAGTCCCAAACACTCTGAAACTCATTGGGGTATAGTTCCACATACACTGACTCTCACTGGGGTACGGGTTCCACACACACGGACTCTCAATGGGGTACGGGTTCCACACTCACTGACACTCATTGGGGTACGGGTCCCACACACACGACTCTCACAGGGGTATGGATTCCACACACACTGACTCGCCTATGGGTATGGGTCCTCACTGGGGTACGGCTCCTGCACACACAAACTCTCACTGGGGTACAATTTCCACCCACACTGACTCACACTGGGGTATGGGTTCCACCCACACTGACTCTCACTGGGATATAGTCCCAAACACTCTGAAACTCATTGGGGTATAGTTCCACATACACTGACTCTCACTGGGGTACGGGTTCCACACACACGGACTCTCAATGGGGTACGGGTTCCACACACACTGACACTCATTGGGGTACGGGTCCCACACACACGACTCTCACAGGGGTATGGATTCCACACACACTGACTCGCCTATGGGTATGGGTCCTATACACACTGACTCTCACTGGGGTACAGGTTCCACACACACTGACTCTGACTGGGGTCCAGGTCCCAAACACACTGACTCTCACTGGGATATAGTTTCACACATACTGACTCTCACTGGGGTATAGTTCCTCACACACTGACTCTCACTGGGGTGCGGGTCGCACACACACTGACTCTCACAGGGGTATAGTTCCTCACACACTGACTCTCACTGGGGTGCGGGTTCCCCACACACTGACTCTCACTGGGGTACGGGTCCCACACACACTGACTCTCACTGGGGTATAGTTCCACACACACTGACTCTAACAAGGGTATGGGTCCCCCACACACTGACTCTCACTGGGGTACGGGTCCCACGCACACCGTCTCTCACTGGGGTACGGGTTCCACACACACTGACTCTCACTGGGGTACGGGTTCCACACACACTGACTCTCACTGGGGTATGGGTTCCACAGACAATGACTCTCACTGGGATACGGGTGCCACACACACTGATGCTCACTGGGATATAGTCCCACACTCACTGAAACTCACTGGGGTATAGTTCCACACACACTGCCTCTCAGTGGGATATAATCCCACACACACTGTCTCTCACTGGGGTATAGTTCCACACACACTGCCTCTCAGTGGGATATAGTCCCACACACACTGACTCTCATTGGGGTATGGGTCCCACACACACTGACTCTCACTGGGGTACGGGTTCCACACACACGGACTCTCACTGGGATATAGTTTCACACATACTGACTCTCACTGGGGTATAGTTCCTCACACACTGACTCTAACTGGGGTGCGGGTCCCACACACACTGACTCTCACTGGGGTACGGGTTCCCCACACACTGACTCTCACTGGGGTACTTATCCCACACACACTGACTCTCACTGGGGTACAGTTTCCACCCACACTGACTCACACTGGGGTACGGGTCCCACACACACTGACTCTCAATTGGGTACGGGTCCCACATACACGACTCTCACAGGGGTATGGATTCCACACACACTGACTCGCATATGGGTATGGGTCCTATACACACTGACTCTCATTGGGGTATAGTTCCACACACACTGACTCCGACTGGGGTCCAGGTTCCACACATACTGACTCTCACTGGGGTATAGTTCCTCACACACTGACTCTCACTGGGGTGCGGGTTCCCCACACACTGACTCTCACTGGCGTACGGGTCTAACACACACTGACTCTCACTGGGGTGCGGGTTCCCCACACACTGACTCTCACTGGGGTTTGGGTTCCACACACACTGACTCTCACTGGGGTGCGGGTTCCCCACACACTGACTCTCACTGGGGTTTAGGTTCCACACACACTGACTCTAACAAGGGTATGGGTCCCAAACACACTGTCTCTCACTGGGGTACGGGTTCCACACACATTGACACCCATTGGTGTACGGGTCTCACACACTGACCCTCACTGGGGTACGGGACCCACACACACGACTCTCACAGGGGTATGGGTCCCACACACACTGACTCTCACTGGGGTACGGGTCCCAAACACACTGACTCTCACTGGGATATAGTTCCTCACACACTGACTCTCACTGGGGTGCGGGTCCCACACACACTGACTCTGACCAGGCTATAGTTCCTCACACACTGACTCTCACTGGGGTATAGTTCCTCACACACTGACTCTCACTGGGGTACGGGTTCCCCACACACTGACTCTCACTGGTGTACGGGTTCCCCACACACTGACTCTCACTGGGGTACGGGTCCCACACACACTGACTCTCACTGGGGTATAGTTCCACACACACTGACTCTCATGAGGGTACAGTTCCCCACACACTGACTCTCACTGGGGTAAAATCCCACGCACACTGACTATCACTGGGGTATGGGTCCCACACGCACTGACACTCACTGGGGTACGGGTCCCACTAACACTGACTCTCACTGGGATACAGGTCCCACACACACTGACTCTCACTGGGGAATAGGTCAACGCACTCCGACTCTCATTGGGGTACGGGTCCCACTAACACTGACTCTCACTGGGATACGGGTCCCACACACACTGACTCTCACTGGCGAAAGGTTCCCCCACACACTGACACTCACTGGGGTATGGGTCCCTCACACACTGACTCTCACTGGGGTACGGGTCCCACACACACTGACTCTCACTGGGGTAGGGGTCCCACACTCACTGACGCTCACTGGGGTACGGGTCCCAAACACACTGACTCTCACTGGGGTACGGGTCCCACACACACTGACTCTCACTGGGGTATGGGTTCCCCACACACTGACTCTCACTGGGGGATAGTTCCACACACACTGACAGTCATTGGGGTGTAGTTCCCCACACACTGAGTCTCACTGGGGTTCGTGTCGCGCACACATTGAATCTCACTGGGGTACGGGTTCCACACACACTGACTCTCACTGGGGTACGGGTCCCACACACACCGACTAGCACTGGGGTACGGCTCCTGCACACACTGACTCTCACTGGGGTACAGGTTCCACACACACTGACTCTGACTGGGGTATGGGTTCCACCCACACTGACTCTCACTGGGATATAGTCCCAAACACTCTGAAACTCATTGGGGTATAGTTCCACATACACTGACTCTCACTGGGGTACGGGTTCCACACACACGGACTCTCAATGGGGTACGGGTTCCACACTCACTGACACTCATTGGGGTACGGGTCCCACACACACGACTCTCACAGGGGTATGGATTCCACACACACTGACTCGCCTATGGGTATGGGTCCTCACTGGGGTACGGCTCCTGCACACACAAACTCTCACTGGGGTACAATTTCCACCCACACTGACTCACACTGGGGTATGGGTTCCACCCACACTGACTCTCACTGGGATATAGTCCCAAACACTCTGAAACTCACTGGGGTATAGTTCCACATACACTGACTCTCACTGGGGTACGGGTTCCACACACACGGACTCTCAATGGGGTACGGGTTCCACACACACTGACACTCATTGGGGTACGGGTCCCACACACACGACTCTCACAGGGGTATGGATTCCACACACACTGACTCGCCTATGGGTATGGGTCCTATACACACTGACTCTCACTGGGGTACAGGTTCCACACACACTGACTCTGACTGGGGTCCAGGTCCCAAACACACTGACTCTCACTGGGATATAGTTTCACACATACTGACTCTCACTGGGGTATAGTTCCTCACACACTGACTCTCACTGGGGTGCGGGTCGCACACACACTGACTCTCACAGGGGTATAGTTCCTCACACACTGACTCTCACTGGGGTGCGGGTTCCCCACACACTGACTCTCACTGGGGTACGGGTCCCACACACACTGACTCTCACTGGGGTATAGTTCCACACACACTGACTCTAACAAGGGTATGGGTCCCCCACACACTGACTCTCACTGGGGTACGGGTCCCACGCACACCGTCTCTCACTGGGGTACGGGTGCCACACACACTGACTCTCACTGGGGTACGGGTTCCACACACACTGACTCTCACTGGGGTATGGGTTCCACAGACAATGACTCTCACTGGGATACGGGTGCCACACACACTGATGCTCACTGGGATATAGTCCCACACTCACTGAAACTCACTGGGGTATAGTTCCACACACACTGCCTCTCAGTGGGATATAATCCCACACACACTGTCTCTCACTGGGGTATAGTTCCACACACACTGCCTCTCAGTGGGATATAGTCCCACACACACTGACTCTCATTGGGGTATGGGTCCCACACACACTGACTCTCAGTGGGGTACGGGTCCCACACACACTGACTCTCACAGGGGTATAGTTCCTCACACACTGACTCTCACTGGGGTACGGGTCCCACACACACTGACTCTCACTGGGTTAAGGGTCTAACACACACTGACTCTCACTGGGATACGTGATCCCCACACAGTGACTCACACTGGGGTATGGGTTCCACACACACTGACTCTCACTGGGGTACGGGTCTAACAAACACTGACTCTCACTGGGTTAAGGATTCCCCACGCACACTGACGCTCACTGGGGTACGGGTCCCACACACACTGACTCTCACTGGGGTACGGGTCCCACACTCACTGACGCTCACTGGGGTACGGGTCCCAAACACACTGACTCTCACTGGGGAATGGGTCCCACACTCAAAGACCCTCACTGGGTTATGGGTCCCACACACACTGACTCTCACTGTGGTACGGGTCTAACACACACTTACTCTCACTGGGTTAAGGGTTCCCCACAAACACTGACGCTCACTGGGGTACGGGTCCCACACACACTGACTCTCACTGGGGTAGGGTTCCCCACACACTGACTCTCACTGGGGGATAGTTCCACACACACTGACAGTCATTGGGGTTCGTGTCGCACACACATTGAATCTCACTGGGGTACGGGTTCCACACACACTGACTCTCACTGGGGTACGGGTTCCCTACACACTGACTCTCACTGGGGTACGGCTCCTGCACACACAAACTCTCACTGGGGTACAGTTTCCACCCACACTGACTCACACTGGGGTACGGGTTCCCCACACACTGACTGTCATTGGAGTACGCGTTCCACACACACTGACTCTTATTGGGGTTCGGGCCCCACACACACCCACTCTCACTGGATTATGGCTCCCACACACACTGTCTCTAACTGGGGTACGGGCCCCACACACTGACTCCCACTGGGGTATAGTTCCACAAACTCCGAATCTCATTGGGGTATACTTCCAAACACATTGTCTCTCACTGGCGTACGGGTTCCACCCACACTGACTCTCACTGGGATATAGTCCCACACACTCTGAAACTCACTGAGGTATAGTTCCACATACACTGACTCTCACTGGGATATAGTCCCACACACTCTGAAACTGACTGGGGTATAGTTCCACACACACGGAGTCTCAATGGGGTACGGGTTCCACACACACTGACTCTCATTGGGGTATAGTTCCACACACACTGACTCCGACTGGGGTCCAGGTTCCACACATACTGACTCTCACTGGGGTGCGGGTTCCCCACACACTGACTCTCACTGGGGTTTGGGTTCCACACACACTGACTCTAACAAGTGTATGGGTCCCCCACACACTGACACTCACTGGGGTACGGGTCCCACACACACTGACTCTCACTGGGATACGGGTTCCACACACACTGTCTCTCACTGGGGTACGGGTCCCACACACACTGACGCTCACTGGGTTAAATGTTCCCCACACACACTGACGCTCACTGGGTTACGGGTCCGACACACACTGATTCTCACTGGGGTATGGGTTCCACACACACACTCTCACTGGGTTAAGGGTCTAACACACACTGACTCTCACTGGGATACGTGTTCCCCACACAGTGATTCACACTGGGGTATGGGTTCCACTCACACTGACTCTCACTGGGGTATAGTTCCACACACACTGACTCTCACTGGGGTACGGGTTCCATACACACTGACTTTCACTGGTGTACGGCTCCTACACACACTGACACTCAAAGGGGTACAGTTCCCCACACACTGACACTCACTGGGGTCTAGTTCCACACACATTGACTCTCATTGGGGTATACTTCCACACACACTGACTGTCACTGGGATACCAGTTCCACACACACTGACTCTGACTGGGGTATAGTTCCACACACACTGACTATCACTGGGGTACGGGTCCCAAACACACTGACTCTCACAGGGTTATAGTTCCACACATACTGACTCTCACTGAGGTATGGGTCGCACACACACTGAATCTCACTGTAGTACGGGTCCCACACACACTGTCTCTCACTGGGGTACCGGTTCCCACACACACTGACTCTCACTGGGGTACGGGTCCCACAGACACTGACTCTCACTGGGCTACGGGTTCCACACACACTGACTCTCACTAGGGGATAGTTCCACACACACTGACTGTCACTGGGGAATAGTTCCCCACACACTGACTCTCACTGGGGTGCGGGTCCCACACACACTGACTCTGACCCGGCTATAGTTCCTCACACACTGACTCTCACTGGGATATAGTTCCTCACACACTGACTCTCACTGGGGTACGAGTTCCCAACACACTGACTCTCACTGGGGTGCGGGTCCCACACACAATGACTCTCACTGGGGTATAGTTCCACACACACTGACTCTAACAAGGGTATGGGTCCCCCACACACTGACTCTCACTGGGGTACGGGTTCCACACACACTGACTCTCACTGGGGTACGGGTTCCATACACACTGACTTTCACTGGTGTACGGGTCCCACACACACTGACACTCAAAGGGGTACAGTTCCCCACACACTGACACTCACTGGGGTCTAGTTCCACGCACATTGACTCTCATTGGGGTATAGTTCCACACACACTGACTCTCATTGGGGTATAATTCCACACACTCCGACTCTCATTGGGGTATACTTCCACACACACTGACTCTCACTGGGATACCGGTTCCACACACACTGAATCTGACTGGGGTATAGTTCCACACACACTGACTATCACTGGGGTACGGGTCCCACACACACTGACTCTCACTGGGTTAGAGTTCCACACATACTGACTCTCACTGAGGAATGGGTCGCACACACACTGAATCTTACTGTAGTACGGGTCCCACACACTGTCTCTCACTGGGGTACCGGTTCCCACACACACTGACACTCACTGGGGTATAGTTCCCCACACACTGACTGTCATTGGGGAATAGTTCACCACACACTGACTCTCACTGGGGTACGGGTTCCACACACATTGACTCTCATGGGGTACAGGTTCCACACACACCGACTATCACTGGGGTACGGGTTCCACACACACTGACTCTCACTGGGGTATGGGTCGTACACACACTAACTCTCAGTGGGGTACAGTTTGCACCCACACTGACTCTCACTGGGGTACGGGTCCCACACACACTGACTCTCAATGGGGTATGAGTCCCACACACACACTGACTATCACTGGGTTATAGCTCCCACACACACTGTCTCAAACTGGGGTACGGGTCCCACACACAGTGACTCCCACTGGGGTATAGTTGCACACACACTGAGTCACATTGGGGAATAGTTCTAAACACAATGTCTCTCACTGGGGTACGGGTTCCACCCACACTGACTCACGCTGTGGTGCGGGTCTCACACACTGACTCAGACTGGGCTATAGTTCTTCACACCTGACTCTCACTGCGGTATAGTTCCCCACACACTGACTCTCACTGGTGTACGGGTTCCCCTCAAACTGACTCTCACTGGGGTATGGGTTCCCCACACACTGACTCTCACTGGGTTAAGGGTTCCCCAGACACACTGACTCTCACTGGGGTACGGGTCCCACACACACACTGATGCTCACTGGGGTACGGGTCCCACACACACTGACTCTCACTGGGGTACGGGTTCCACACACACTGACACTCACTGGGGTACGGGTTCCACACACACACTGACTCTCACTGGGGTACGGGTCCCACACACACTGACTCTCACTGGGGATCGGGTCCCACACACACTGACTCTCACTGGGGTATGGGTCCCACACACACTGACTCTCACTGTGATACAGTCCCACACACACTGACTCTCACTGGGGTACGGGTCCCACACACACTGACTCTCACTGGGGTATGGTCCCACACACACTGACTCTCACTGGGGTACGGGTCCCACACACACTGATGCTCACTGGGTTAAATGTTCCCCACACACACTGACGCTCACTGGGTTACGGGTCCGACACACACTGATTCTCACTGGGGTACGGGTTCCCCACACACTGACTCTCACTGGGATATAGTCCCACACACTCTGAAACTCACTGGGGTATAGTTCCACATACACTGACTCTCACTGGGGTACGGGTTCCACACAAACGGACTCTCAATGGGGTACGGGTCCCACACACACTGACTCTCACTGGGGTACGGGTTCCACACACACTGACACTCATTGGGGTACGGGTTCCACACACACGACTCTCACAGGGGTATGCATTCCACACACACTGACTCGCATATGGGTATGGGTCCTATACACACTGACTCTCATTGGGGTATAGTTCCACACACACTGACTCTGACTAGGGTCCAGGTTCCACACATACTGACTCTCACTGGGGTATAGTTCCTCACACACTGACTCTCACTGGGGTATAGTTCCTCACACACTGACTCTCACTGGGATACGGGTCCCGCACACACTGACTTCACTGGGGTGCGGGTCCCACACACATTGACGCTCACTGGGGTGCAAGTCCCACACACACTGACTCTGACCCGGCTATAGTTCCTCACACACTGACTCTCACTGGGGTAGGGGTCCCACACTCACTGCCGCTCACTGGGGGCAGGGTCCCACACACGCTGACGCTCACTGGGGTACGGGTTACCCACACAACCTGACTCTCACTGAGGTAAGGGATTCACAATAATTGACACTCATTGGGGTAAAGTTCCCCACACACTGACTCGCACTGGGGTATAGTTCCACACACACTGACTCTCACTGGGGTACGGGTCCCACTAACACTGACTCTCACTGGGATACGGGTCCCACACACACTGACTCTCATTGGCGTAAGGGATTCACACAAATTGACACTCACTGGGGTCAAGTTCCCCACACACTGACTCGCACTGGGGTATAGTTCCACACACAGTGACTCTCATTGGGGAATAGTTCAACACACTCCGACTCTCATTGGGGTATAGTTCCACACACACTGACTCGCACTGGGGTACGGGTCCCACTAACACTGACTCTCACTGGCGAACGGTTCCGCCACACACTAACACTCACTGGGGTATGGGTCCCCCACACTCTGACTCTCACTGGGATACGGGTCCCACACTCACTGACTCTCACTGGGGTACGGGTCTAACACACACTGACTCTCACTGGGTTAAGGATTCTCCACACACACTGACGCTCACTGGGGTACGGGTCCCACAGACACTGACTCTCACTGGGGTAGGGGTCCCACACCCAATGCCGCTCACTGGGGGCAGGGTCCCACACACACTTACTCTCACTGGGGTACGGGTACCACACTCACTGACCCTCACTGGGGTATGGGTCCCACACACACTGACTCTCACTGCAGTACGGGTCTAACACACACTGACTCTCACTTGGTTTAGGGTTCCCCACACACACTGACGCTCACTGGGGTACGGGTCCCACACACACTGACTCTCACTGGGATACGTGTTCCCCACACACTGACTCTCACTGGGGTACGGGTCCCACACACACTGACTCTCACTGGGATACGTGTTCCCCACACACTGACTCTCACTGGGATACGTGTTCCCCACACACTGACTCTCACTGGGATACGTGTTCCCCACACACTGACTCTCACTAGGACACGTGTTCCCCACACGCTGACTCTCACTGGGGTACGGGTCCCACACACACTGACTCTCACTGGGGTAAGGGTCCCACACACACTGACTCTCACTGGGGTACGGGTCCCACACACACTGACTCTCACTGGGGTACGGGTCCCACACACACTGACTCTCACTGGGGTTCGTGTCGCACACACATTGAATCGCACTGGGGTACGGGTCCCAAACACACTGACTGTCATTGGCGTATGCGTTCCACACACACTGACTCTTATTGGGTTCGGGCCCCACACAGACCCACTCTCACTGGATTATGGCTCCCACACACACTGTCTCTAACTGGGGTACGGGCCCCACACACTGACTCCCACTGGGGTATAGTTCCACAAACCCCAAATCTCATTGGGGTATACGTCCAAACACATTGTCTTTCACTGGCGTACGGGTTCCACCCACACTGACTCTCACTGGGATATAGTCCCACACACTCTGAAACTCACTGGGGTATAGTTCCACATACACTGACTCTCACTGGGGTACGGGTTCCACACACACGACTCTCACAGAGGTATGCATTCCACACACACTGACTCGCATATGGGTATGGGTCCTATACACACTGACTCTCATTGGGGTATAGTTCCACACACACTGACTCTGACTGGGGTCCAGGTTCCACACATACTGACTCTCACTGGGGTACGGGTCCCACACACACTGACTCTCACTGGGGTATAGTTCCACACACACTGACTCTCACTGGGGTACAGTTCCTCACACACTGACTCTCACTGGGGTGCGGGTGCCACACACACTGACTCTCACTGGGGTGCGGGTCCCACACACACTGACTCTCACTGGGGTGCGGGTCCCACACACACTGACTCTGACCCGGCTATAGTTCCTCACACACTGACTCTCACTGGGGTATAGTTCCTCACACACTGACTCTCATTGGGGTACGGGTTCCCCCCACACTGACTCTCACTGGGGTACGTGTTCCCCACACACTGACTCTCACTGGGGTAAAATTCCACACACACTGACTCTAACAACGGTATGGGTCCCCCACACACTGACTCTCACTGGGGTACGGGTCCCATGCACACTGACTCTCACTGGGGTACGGGTCCCATGCACAGTGACTCTCACTGGAGTACGGGTTCCACACACACTGACTCTCACTGGGGTATGGGTCCCCCACACACTGACTCTCACTGGGGTACGGGTCCCACACACACTGACTCTCACTGGGGTATGGGTTCCACACACACTAAATCTCACTAGGGTATGGGTCCCCCACACAATGACTGTCACTGGGGTACGGGTCCCACACACACTGACTCTCACTGGGGTACGGGTCCCACACACACTGACTCTCACTGGGGGACGGGTTCCACACACACTGCCACTCAATGGGATATAGTCCCACAGACACTGACACTCACTGGGGGATAGTCCCACACACACTGAAACTCATCTGGGGTATAGTTCCACACACACTGCCTCTCACTGGGATATAGTCCCACACACACTGAAACTCACTCGGGTATAGTTCCACACACACTGACTCTCAGTGGGATATAGTCCCACACACACTGAAACTCACTGGGGTATAGTCCCACACACACTGAAACTCACTGGGCTACGGGTTCCACACACACTGACTCTCACTGGGGTACGTGTTCCGCACACAATGACTCTCACTGGGGTACGGGTCCCACACACTGTCTCTCACTGGGGTACAGGGTCCCACACACACTGTCTCTCACTGGGGTATGGGTCCCACACACACTGACTCTCAGTAGGGTACGGGTCCCACACACACTGACTCTCACTGGGGTATGGTCCCACACACACTGACTCTCACTGGGGTACGGGTCCCACACACACTGACTCTCACTGGGGTACGGGTCCCACACACACTGACGCTCACTGGGTGAAATGTTCCCCACACACGGACGCTCACTGGGTTACGGGTCCAACACACACTGATTCTCACTGGGGTACGGGTTCCATACACACACTGACTCTCACTGGGGTACGGGTCCCACACACACTGACTCTCACTGGGGTATGGTCCCACACACACTGACTCTCACTGGGGTACGGGTCCCACACACACAGACGCTCACTGGGTTAAATGTTCCCCACACACACTGACGCTCACTGGGTTTCGGGTCCGACACACACTGATTCTCACTGGGGTACGGGTTCCACACACACACTGACTCTCACTGGGGTACGGGTCCCACACACACACTGACTCTCACTGGGTTAAGGGTTCCCCACAAACACTGACGCTCACTGGGGTACAGGTCCCACACACACTGGCACTCATTGAGGGACGGGTCCCACACACACTGACTCTCACTGGGGTACGGTTTCCACACACACTGACTCTCACTGGGGTACGGGTTCCCCACACACTGACTCTCACTGGGGTACGGGCCCCACACACACTGACTCTCACTGGGGTACGGGTCCCACACACACTGACTCTCATTGGGGTATAGTTCCACACACACTGACTCTCACTGGGGTACGGGTTCCACACACACTGACACTCACTGGGGTACGGGTTCCATACACACTGACTTTCACAGGTGTACGGGTCCCACACACACTGACACTCAAAGGAGTACAGTTCCCCACACACTGACACTCACTAGGGTCTAGTTCCACACACATTGACTCTCATTGGGGTATAGTTCCACACACTCCGACTCTCATTGGGGTATACTTCCAGACACACTGACTCTCACTGGGATACCGGTTCCACACACACTGACTCTCACTGGGATACGGGTTCCATACACACTGACTCTCACTGGGGTACGGGTCCCACACACACTGACTCTCACTGGGGGATAGTTCCACACACACTGACTCTCAATGGGGTATAGTTCCTCACACACTGACTCTCACTGGGTTGCGGGTCCCACACACACTGACTCTCACTGGGGTGCGGGTCCCACACACACTGACTCTGACCCGGCGATAGTTCCTCACACACTGACTCTCACTGGGGTATAGTTCCTCACACACTGACTCTCACTGGGGTGCAGGTTCCCCACACACTGACTCTCACTGGGGTATGGGTCCCACACACACTGACTATCACTGGGGTATAGTTCCACATACACTGACTCTCATGAGGGTATAGTTCCCCACACACTGACTCTCACTGGAGTAAAATTCCACACACACTGACTCTAACAAGGGTACGGGTCCCCCACACACTGACTCTCACTGGGGTACGGGTCCCATGCACACTGACTCTCACTGGGGTACGGGTTCCACAGACAATGACTCTCACTGGGATACGGGTGCCACACACACTGACGCTCACTGGGATATAGTCCCACACTCACTGAAACTCACTGGGGTATAGTTCCACACACACTGACTCTCAGTGGGATATAGTCCCACACACACTGAAATTCACTGGGGAATAGTCCCACACACACTGAAACTCACTGGGATACGGGTTCCACACACAATGACTCTCACTGGGGTACGGGTCCCACACACACGGACTCTCACTGGGGTACGGGTCCCACACACACTGACGCTCACTGGGTTAAATGTTCCCCACACACACTGACGCTCACTGGGTTACGGGTACGACACACACTGATTCTCACTGGGGTACGGGTTCCACACACACACTGATTCTCACTGGGGTACGGGTTCCACACACACACTGACTCTCATTGGGGTACGGGATCCCACACACACACTGACGCTCACTGGGTTACGGGTCTAACACACACTGACGCTCACTGGGATACGTGATCCCCACACAGTGACTCACACTGGGGTATGGGTTCCACACACACTGGCACTCATTGAGGGACGGGTCCCACACACACTGACTCTCACTGGGGTACGGGTTCCACACACACTGACTCTCATTGGGGTACGGGTTCCAAACAAACTGACTCTCACTGGGGTACGGGTTCCCCACACACTGACTCTCACTGGGGTATAGTTCCACACACACTGACTCTCACTGGGGTACGGGTTCCACACACACTGACTCTCACTGGGGTATGGGGTCCCCAGACACTGACTCTCACTGGGGGATAGTTCCACACACACTGACAGTCATTGGGGTGTAGTTCCCCACACACTGACTCTCACTGGGGTACGAGTCCCACACACACCGACGATCACTGGGGTACGGCTCCTGCACACACTGACTCTCACTGGGATACAGTTTCCACCCACACTGACTCACACTGGGGTATGGGTCCCACACACACTGACACTCATTGGGGTACGGGTCCCACACACACGACTCTCACAGGGGTATGGATTCCACACACACTGACTCGCATATGGGTATGGGTCCCATACACACTGACTCTCATTGGGGTATAGTTCCACACACACTGACTCAGACTGGGGTCCAGGTTCCACACATACTGACTCTCACTGGGGTACGGGTCCCAAACACACTGACTCTCACTGGGATACAGTTTCACATATACTGACTCTCACTGGGGTATAGTTCCTCACACACTGACTCTCACTGGGGTGCGGGTCCCACACACACTGACTCTCACTGGGGTGCGGGTCCCACACACACTGACTATCACTGGGGTATAGTTCCTCACACACTGACTCTCACTGGGGTATAGTTCCTCACACACTGACTCTCACTGGGGTGCGGGTTCCCCACACACTGACTCTCACTGGGGTACGGGTCCCACACACACTGACTATCACTGGGGTATAGTTCCACATACACTGACTCTCATGAGGGTACAGTTCCCCACACACTGACTCTCACTGGAGTAAAATTCCACACACACTGACTCTAACAAGGGTACGGGTCCCCCACACACTGACTCTCACTGGGGTACGGGTCCCACGCACACTGTCTCTCACTGGGGTACGGGTTCCACACACACTGCCTCTCAATGGGATATAGTCCCACACACACTGAAACTCACTGGGGTATAGTCCCACACGCACTGAAACTCATCTGGGGTATAGTTCCACACACACTGCCTCTCACTGGGATATAGTCCCACACACACTGAAACTCACTCGGGTATAGTTCCACACACACTGCCTCTCAGTGGGATATAGTCCCACACACACTGAAACTCACTGGGGTATAGTCCCACACACACTGAAACTCACTGGGCTACGGGTTCCACACACACTGACACTCATTGGGGTACGGGTCTCACACACACTGACTCTCACTGGGGTATAGTTCCACACACACTGACTCTCACTGGGGTACGGGTTCCCCACACACTGACTCTAATTGGGGTATGGGTTGCAAACACACAGACACTAAATGGAGTACGGGTTCCACACACACTGACTCTCGCTGGGGTATGGTTCCCACACACTCTGTCTCTCACTGGGATTCAGGGTCCCACACACACTGACTCTCACTGGGGTACGGGTCCAAAACACACTGACTCTCAATGGGGTCCAGGTTCCACACACACTGACTCTCACTGGGGTATAGTTCCTCACACACTGAGTCTCACTGGGGTGCGGGTCCCACACACACTGACTCTCACTGGGGTGCGGGTCCCACACACACTGACTATCACTGGGGTATAGTTCCTCACACACTGACTCTCACTGGGGTATAGTTCCTCACACACTGACTCTCACTGGGGTGCGGGTTCCCCACACACTGACTCTCACTGGGGTACGGGTCCCACACACACTGACTATCACTGGGGAATAGTTCCACATACACTGACTCTCATGAGGGTACAGTTCCCCACACACTGACTCTCACTGGAGTAAAATTCCACACACACTCACTCTAACAAGGGTACGGGTCCCCCACACACTAACTCTCACTGGGGTACGGGTCCCACGCACACTGTCTCTCACTGGGGTACGGGTTCCACACACACTGACTCTCACTGGGGTACGGGTTCCACAGACAATGACTTTCACTGGGATACGGGTGCCACACACACTGACGCTCACTGGGATATAGTCCCACACTCACTGAAACTCACTGGGGTAGAGTTCCACACACACTGCCTCGCAGTGGGATATAGTCCCACACACACTGAAATTCACTGGGGAATAGTCCCACACACAATGAAACTCACTGGGGTACGGGTTCCCCACACAATGACTCTCACTGGGGCACGGGTCCCACACACACTGACGCTCACTGGGTTAAATGTTCCCCACAAACACTGACGCTCACTGGGTTACAGGTCCGACACACACTGTCTCTCATTGGGGTATGGGTCCCACACACACAGACTCTCATTGGGGTACGGGTCCCAAACACACTGACTCTCACTGGGGTACGGGTTCCCCACACACTGACTCTCACTGGGGTACGGGTCCCACACACGCTGACTCTCACTGGGGTACGGGTCCCACACACACTGACTCTCACTGGGGTACGGGTCCCACACACACTGACACTCAAAGGGGTACAGTTCCCCACACACTGACACTCACTGGGGTCTAGTTCCACACACATTGACTCTCATTGGGGTATTGTTCCACACACACTGACTCTCCTTGGGGTATAATTCCACACACTCTGACTCTCATTGGGGTATACTTCCACACACACTGACTCGCACTGGGATACCGGTTCCACACACACTGAATCTCACTGGGGTATTGTTCCACACACACTGACTATCACTGGGGTACGGATTCCATACACACTGACTCTCACTGGTGTACAGGTCCCACACACACTGACTCTCACTGGGGGACAGGTTCCACACACACTGACTCTCACTGGGATATAGTCCCACACACACTGAAACTCACTGGGGTATAGTCCCACACACACTGAAACTCATCTGGGGTATAGTTCCACACACACTGCCTCTCACTGGGATATACTCCCACACACACTGAAACTCACTCGGGTATAGTTCCACACACACTGCCTCTCAGTGGGATATAGTCCCACACACACTGAAACTCACTGGGGTATAGTCCCACACACACTGAAACTCATCTGGGCTACGGGTTCCACACACACTGACTCTCACTGGGGTCCGGGTTCCACAGACAATGACTCTCACTGGGATATGGGTGCCACACACACTGACGCTCACTGGGATATAGTCCCACACACACTGAAATTCACTGGGGAATAGTCCCACACACAATGAAACTCACTGGGGTACGGGTTCCCCACACAATGACTCTCACTGGGGCACGGGTCCCACACACACTGACGCTTACTGGGTTAAATGTTCCCCACAAACACTGACGCTCACTGGGTTACAGGTCCGACACACACTGTCTCTCATTGGGGTATGGGTCCCACGCACACTGACTCTCACTGGGGTACGGGTTCCACACACACTGACTCTCACTGGGGTACGGGTTCTAAACACACTGACTCTCACTGGGGTATGGGTCTCACACACACTGACTCTCACTGGGGTACGGGTCCCACACACACTGACTCTCACTGGGGTATGGGTTCCACACACACTGAATCTCACTGGGGTATGGGTCCCCCACACAATGACTCGCACTGGGGTACGGGTCCCACACACACTGACTCTCACTGGGGTACGGGTCCCACACACACTGACTCTCACTGGGGGACAGGTTCCACACACACTGACTCTCACTGGGATATAGTCCCACACACACTGAAACTCACTGGGGTATAGTCCCACACACACTGAAACTCATCTGGGCTACGGGTTCCACACACACTGACACACATTGGGGTACGGGTCTCACACACACTGACTCTCACTGGGGTATAGTTCCACACACACTGACTCTCACTGGGGTACGGGTTCCCCACACACTGACTCTAATTGGGGTATGGGTTGCAAACACACAGACACTAAATGGAGTACGGGTCCCACACACACTGACTCTCACTGGGGTACGGGTCCCACACACACTGACTCTCACTGGGGTACGGGTTCCCCACACACTGACTCTAATTGGGGTATGGGTTGCAAACACACAGACACTAAATGGAGTACGGGTTCCACACACACTGACTCTCGCTGGGGTATGGTTCCCACACACTCTGTCTCTCACTGGGATTCAGGGTCCCACACACACTGACTCTCACTGGGGTACGGGTCCAAAACACACTGACTCTCAATGGGGTCCAGGTTCCACACACACTGACTCTCACTGGGGTATAGTTCCTCACACACTGACTCTCACTGGGGTGCGGGTCCCACACACACTGACTCTCACTGGGGTGCGGGTCCCACACACACTGACTATCACTGGGGTATAGTTCCTCACACACTGACTCTCACTGGGGTATAGTTCCTCACACACTGACTCTCACTGGGGTGCGGGTTTCCCACACACTGACTCTCACTGGGGTACGGGTCCCACACACACTGACTATCACTGGGGAATAGTTTCACATACACTGACTCTCATGAGGGTACAGTTCCCCACACACTGACTCTCACTGGAGTAAAATTCCACACACACTGACTCTAACAAGGGTATGGGTCCCCCACACACTGACTCTCACTGGGGTACGGGTCCCACGCACACTGTCTCTCACTGGGGTACGGGTTCCACACACACTGACTCTCACTGGGGTACGGGTTCCACAGACAATGACTTTCACTGGGATACGGGTGCCACACACACTGACGCTCACTGGGATATAGTCCCACACACACTGAAATTCACTGGGGAATAGTCCCACACACAATGAAACTCACTGGGGTACGGGTTCCCCACACAATGACTCTCACTGGGGCACGGGTCCCACACACACTGACGCTCACTGGGTTAAATGTTCCCCACAAACACTGACGCTCACTGGGTTACAGGTCCGACACACACTGTCTCTCATTGGGGTATGGGTCCCACACACACAGACTCTCATTGGGGTACGGGTCCCAAACACACTGACTCTCACTGGGGTACGGGTTCCCCACACACTGACTCTCACTGGGGTACGGGTCCCACACACGCTGACTCTCACTGGGGTACGGGTCCCACACACACTGACTCTCACTGGGGTACGGGTCCCACACACACTGACACTCAAAGGGGTACAGTTCCCCACACACTGACACTCACTGGGGTCTAGTTCCACACACATTGACTCTCATTGGGGTATTGTTCCACACACACTGACTCTCCTTGGGGTATAATTCCACACACTCTGACTCTCATTGGGGTATACTTCCACACACACTGACTCGCACTGGGATACCGGTTCCACACACACTGAATCTCACTGGGGTATTGTTCCACACACACTGACTATCACTGGGGTACGGATTCCATACACACTGACTCTCACTGGTGTACAGGTCCCACACACACTGACTCTCACTGGGGGACAGGTTCCACACACACTGACTCTCACTGGGATATAGTCCCACACACACTGAAACTCACTGGGGTATAGTCCCACACACACTGAAACTCATCTGGGGTATAGTTCCACACACACTGCCTCTCACTGGGATATACTCCCACACACACTGAAACTCACTCGGGTATAGTTCCACACACACTGCCTCTCAGTGGGATATAGTCCCACACACACTGAAACTCACTGGGGTATAGTCCCACACACACTGAAACTCATCTGGGCTACGGGTTCCACACACACTGACTCTCACTGGGGTACGGGTTCCACAGACAATGACTCTCACTGGGATATGGGTGCCACACACACTGACGCTCACTGGGATATAGTCCCACACACACTGAAATTCACTGGGGAATAGTCCCACACACAATGAAACTCACTGGGGTACGGGTTCCCCACACAATGACTCTCACTGGGGCACGGGTCCCACACACACTGACGCTTACTGGGTTAAATGTTCCCCACAAACACTGACGCTCACTGGGTTACAGGTCCGACACACACTGTCTCTCATTGGGGTATGGGTCCCACGCACACTGACTCTCACTGGGGTACGGGTTCCACACACACTGACTCTCACTGGGGTACGGGTTCTAAACACACTGACTCTCACTGGGGTATGGGTCCCCCACACAATGACTCGCACTGGGGTACGGGTCCCACACACACTGACTCTCACTGGGGTACGGGTCCCACACACACTGACTCTCACTGGGGGACAGGTTCCACACACACTGACTCTCACTGGGATATAGTCCCACACACACTGAAACTCACTGGGGTATAGTCCCACACACACTGAAACTCATCTGGGCTACGGGTTCCACACACACTGACACACATTGGGGTACGGGTCTCACACACACTGACTCTCACTGGGGTATAGTTCCACACACACTGACTCTCACTGGGGTACGGGTTCCCCACACACTGACTCTAATTGGGGTATGGGTTGCAAACACACAGACACTAAATGGAGTACGGGTCCCACACACACTGACTCTCACTGGGGTACGGGTCCCACACACACTGACTCTCACTGGGGTACGGGTTCCCCACACACTGACTCTAATTGGGGTATGGGTTGCAAACACACAGACACTAAATGGAGTACGGGTTCCACACACACTGACTCTCGCTGGGGTATGGTTCCCACACACTCTGTCTCTAACTGGGATTCAGGGTCCCACACACACTGACTCTCACTGGGGTACGGGTCCAAAACACACTGACTCTCACTGGGGTACGTGTTCCCAAACACACTGACTCTCACTGGGTTATAGTTCCACACATACTGACTCTCACTGAGGTATGGGTCCCTCACACACTGAATCCCACACACACTGTCTCTCACTGGGGTACCGGTTCCCACACACACTGACTCTCACCGGGGTACGGGTCCCACAGACACTGACTCTCATTGGGGTACGGGTTCCACACACACTGACTCTCATTGAGGTACGGGTCCCACACACACTAACTCTCACTGGGGTACGGGTCCCACACACACTAACTCTCACTGGGGTACGGTTCCCACACACTCTGACTCTCAATGGGGTATGGGTCCCACACACACACTGACTATCACTGGGTTATAGCTCCCACACACACTGTCTCAAACTGGGGTACGGGTCCCACACACAGTGACTCCCACTGGGGTATAGTTGCACACACACTGAGTCACATTGGGGAATAGTTCTAAACACATTGTCTCTCGCTAGGGTGCGGGTCCCACACACACTGACTCTCACTGGGTTATAGTTCCTCACACACTGACTCTCACTGGGGTACAGCTTCCCCACACACTGACTGTCACTGGGGTACGGGTTCCCCTCAAACTGACTCTCACTGGGTTAAGGGTTCCCCAGACACACTGACGCTCACTGGGGTACGGATCCCACACACACTGACTCTCACTGGGGTACGGGTCCCACACACACTGACTCTCACTGGGTTATAGTTCCACACACACTGACTCTCACTGGGGTACGGGTTCCCCACACACTGACTCTCACTGGGGTACGGGTTCCCCTCAAACTGACTCTCACTGGGGTATGGGTTCCCCACACACTGACTCTCACTGGGTTAAGGGTTCCCCAGACACACTGACGCTCACTGGGGTACGGATCCCACACACACTGTCTCTCACTGGGGTACAGGTCCCACAGACACTGACACTCATTGGGGCACGGGTTCCACACACACTGACTCTCACTGGGGTACGGGTCCTACACACACTAACTCTCAGTGGGGTACAGTTTCCACCCACACTGAATCACACTGGGGTACGGGTCCCACACAACCTGACTCTTACTGGGGTACGGGTCCCACACACACTGACTCTCACTGGGTTAAAGGTTCCCCAGACACTGACTCTCACTGGGGTATGGGTCCCACACACACTGACTCTCACTGGGGAATTGGTCAACGCACTCCGACTCTCATTGGGGTATAGTTCCACACACACTGACTCTCACTGGGGTACGGGACCCACACACACTGACTCTCACTGGGATATGGGTCCCACACACACTGACTCTCACTGGGATACGGGCCCCAAACACACTGACTCTCATTGGCGTACGGGCTTCACACAAATTGACATTCACTGGGGTAAAGTTCCCCACACACTGACTCGCACTGGGGTATAGTTCCACACGCAGTGATTCTCATTGGGGAATAGTTCAACACACTCCGACTCTCATTGGGGTATAGTTCCACACACACTGACTCTCACTGGGGTATTGTTCCCCACACACTGACTCTCACTCGGGTACGGGTCCCACACACACTGACACTCATTGAGGGACGGGTCCCACACACACTGACACTCATTGAGGGACGGGTCCCACACACACTGACTCTCACTGGGGTACGGGTCCCACACACACTGACTCTCACTGGGGTACGGGTCCCACTAACACTGACTCTCACTGGCGAACGGTTCCCCCACACACTGACACTCACTGGGGTATGGGTCCCTCACACACTGAATCTCACTGGGGTACGGGTCTAACACACACTGACTCTCACTGGGTTAAGGATTCCCCACACACACTGACGCTCACTGGGGTATAGTTCAACATACACTGACTCTCATGAGGGTACAGTTCCCCACACACTGACTCTCACTGGAGTAAAATTCCACACACACTGACTCTAACAAGGGTACGGGTTCCACACACACTGACTCTCACTGGGTACGGGTTCCACACATACTGACTCTCACTGGGGTATGGGTTCGACAGACAATGACTCTCACTGGGATACGGGTGCCACACACACTGACACTCCCTGGGATATAGTCCCACACTCACTGAAACTCACTGGGGTATAGTTCCACACACACTGCCTCTCAGTGGGATATAGTCCCACACAGACTGAAATTCACTGGGGAATAGTCCCACACACACTGAAACTCACTGGGGTATGGGTTCCCCACACAATGACTCAAACTGGGATATGGGTCCCACACACACTGACTCTCACTGGGATACGGGCCCCAAACACACTGACTCTCATTGGCGTACGGGCTTCACACAAATTGACATTCACTGGGGTAAAGTTCCCCACACACTGACTCGCACTGGGGTATAGTTCCACACGCAGTGATTCTCATTGGGGAATAGTTCAACACACTCCGACTCTCATTGGGGTATAGTTCCACACACACTGACTCTCACTGGGGTATTGTTCCCCACACACTGACTCTCACTCGGGTACGGGTCCCACACACACTGACACTCATTGAGGGACGGGTCCCACACACACTGACACTCATTGAGGGACGGGTCCCACACACACTGACTCTCACTGGGGTACGGGTCCCACACACACTGACTCTCACTGGGGTACGGGTCCCACTAACACTGACTCTCACTGGCGAACGGTTCCCCCACACACTGACACTCACTGGGGTATGGGTCCCTCACACACTGAATCTCACTGGGGTACGGGTCTAACACACACTGACTCTCACTGGGTTAAGGATTCCCCACACACACTGACGCTCACTGGGGTATAGTTCAACATACACTGACTCTCATGAGGGTACAGTTCCCCACACACTGACTCTCACTGGAGTAAAATTCCACACACACTGACTCTAACAAGGGTACGGGTTCCACACACACTGACTCTCACTGGGTACGGGTTCCACACATACTGACTCTCACTGGGGTATGGTTTCGACAGACAATGACTCTCACTGGGATACGGGTGCCACACACACTGACACTCACTGGGATATAGTCCCACACTCACTGAAACTCACTGGGGTATAGTTCCACACACACTGCCTCTCAGTGGGATATAGTCCCACACAGACTGAAATTCACTGGGGAATAGTCCCACACACACTGAAACTCACTGGGGTACGGGTTCCCCACACAATGACTCTCACTGGGGTATGGGTCCCACACACACTGACTATCACCGGGGTATAGTTCCACATACACTGACTGTCATGAGGGTACAGTTCCCCACATACTGACTCTCACTGGAGTAAAATTCCACACACACTGACTCTAACAAGGGTACGGGTCCCCCACACACTGACTCTCACTGGGGTACGGGTCCCACGCACACTGTCTCTCACTGGGGTACGGGTTTCACACACACTGACTCTCACTGGGGTACAGGTTCCACAGACAATGACTCTCACTGGGATACGGGTGCCACACACACTGACGCTCACTGGGATATAGTCCCACACTCACTGAAACTCACTGGGGTATAGTTCCACACACACTGCCTCGCAGTGGGATATAGTCGCACACACACTGAAATTCACTGGGGAATAGTCCCACACACAATGAAACTCACTGGGGTACGGGTTCCCCACACAATGACTCTCACTGGGGCACGGGTCCCACACACACTGACGCTCACTGGGTTAAATGTTCCCCACAAACACTGACGCTCACTGGGTTACGGGTCCGACACACACTGTCTCTCATTGGCGTATGGGTCCCACACACACAGACTCTCATTGGGGTACGGTTCCCAAACACACTGACTCTCACTGGGGTACGGGTTCCCCACACACTGACTCTCTCTGGGGTACGGGTCCCAAACACACTGACTCTCACTGGGGTACGGGTCCCACACACGCTGACTCTCACTGGGGTACGGGTCCAACACACGCTGACTCTCACTGGGGTACGGGTCCCACACACACTGACTCTCACTGGGGTATAGTTCCACACACACTGACTCTCATTGGGGTACGGGTTCCACACACACTGACTCTCACTGGGGTACGGGTTCCACACACACTGACTCTCACTGGGGTATAGTTCCACACACACTGACTCTCACTGGGGTACGGGTTCCATACACACTGACTTTCACTGGTGTACGGGTCCCACACACATTGACACTCAAAGGGGTACAGTTCCCCACACACTGACACTCATTGGGGTATAGTTCCACACACAATGACTCTCATTGGGGTATAATTCCACACACTCCGACTCTCATTGGGGTATACTTCCACACACACTGACTCTCACTGGGATACCGGTTCCACACACACTGACTCTGACTGGGGTATAGTTCCACACACACTGAATCTCACTGGGGTATGGGTCCCCCACACAATGACTCGCACTGGGGTACGGGTCCCACACACACTGACTCTCACTGGGGTACGGGTCCCACACACACTGACTCTCACTGGGGGACGGGTTCCACACACACTGCCTCTCAATGGGATATAGTCCCACACACACTGAAACTCACTGGGGTATAGTCCCACACACACTGAAACTCATCTGGGGTATAGTTCCACACACACTGCCTCTCACTGGGATATACTCCCACACACACTGAAACTCACTCGGGTATAGTTCCACACACACTGCCTCTCAGTGGGATATAGTCCCACACACACTGAAACTCACTGGGGTATAGTCCCACACACACTGAAACTCACTGGGCTACGGGTTCCACACACACTGACACTCATTGGGGTACGGGTCTCACACACACTGACTCTCACTGGGGTATAGTTCCACACACACTGACTCTCACTGGGGTACGGGTTCCCCACACACTGACTCTAATTGGGGTATGGGTTGCACACACACAGACACTAAATGGAGTACGGGTTCCACACACACTGACTCTCGCTGGGGTGTGGTTCCCACACACTGTCTCTCACTGGGATTCAGGGTCCCACACACACTGACTCTCACTGGGGTACGGGTCCAAAACAAACTGACTCTCACTGGGTTACAGGTCCGACACACACTGTCTCTCATTGGGGTATGGGTCCCACACACACAGACAATCATTGGGGTACGGGTCCCAAACACACTGACTCTCACTGGGGTACGGGTTCCCCACACACTGACTCTCACTGGGGTACGGGTCCCACACACGCTGACTCTCACTGGGGTACGGGTCCCACACACACTGTCTCTCACTGGGGTACGGGTCCCACACACACTGACACTCAAAGGGGTACAGTTCCCCACACACTGACACTCACTGGGGTCTAGTTCCACACACATTGACTCTCATTGGGGTATATTTCCACACACACTGACTCTCATTGGGGTATAATTCCACACACTCCGACTCTCATTGGGGTATACTTCCACACACACTGACTCTCACTGGGATACCGGTTCCACACACACTGACTCTGACTGGGGTATTGTTCCACACACACTGACTATCACTGGGGTACGGGTTCCACACACACTGACTCTCACTGGGGTACGGGTTCCATACACACTGACTCTCACTGGTGTACGGGTCCCACACACACTGACACTCAAAGGGGTACAGTTCCCCACACACTGACACTCACTGGGGTATAGTTCAACATACACTGACTCTCATGAGGGTACAGTTCCCCACACACTGACTCTCACTGGAGTAAAATTCCACACACACTGACTCTAACAAGGGTACGGGTCCCCCACACACAGACTCTCACTGGGGTACGGGTTCCACGCACACTGTCTCTCACTGGGGTACGGGTTCCACACACACTGACTCTCACTGGGGTACGGGTTCCACACACACTGACTCTCACTGGGGTACGGGTTCGACAGACAATGTCTCTCACTGGGATACGGGTGCCACACACACTGACACTCACTGGGATATAGTCCCACAATCACTGAAACTCACTGGGGTATAGTTCCACACACACTGCCTCTCAGTGGGATATAGTCCCACACACACTGAAATTCACTGGGGAATAGTCCCACACACACTGAAACTCACTGGGGTACGGGTTCCCCACACAATGACTCTCACTGGGGTACGGGTCCCACACACTGACTCTCACTGGGGTACGGGTCCCACACACACTGACTATCACTGGGGTATAGTTCCACATACACTGACTCTCATGAGGGTACAGTTCCCCACACACTGACTCTCACTGGAGTAATATTCCACACACACTGACTCTAACAAGGGTACGGGTCCCCCACACACTGACTCTCACTGGGGTACGGGTCCCACGCACACTGAAACTCACTGGGGTACAGGTTCCACAGACAATAACTCTCACTGGGATACGGGTGCCACACACACTGACGCTCACTGGGATATAGTCCCACACTCACTGAAACTCACTGGGGTATAGTTCCACACACACTGCCTCGCAGTGGGATATAGTCGCACACACACTGAAATTCACTGGGGAATAGTCCCACACACAATGAAACTCACTGGGGTACGGGTTCCCCACACAATGACTCTCACTGGGGCACGGGTCCCACACACACTGACGCTCACTGGGTTAAATGTTCCCCACAAACACTGACGCTCACTGGGTTACGGGTCCGACACACACTGTCTCTCATTGGCGTATGGGTCCCACACACACAGACTCTCATTGGGGTACGGGTCCCAAACACACTGACTCTCACTGGGGTACGGGTTCCCCACACACTGACTCTCTCTGGGGTACGGGTCCCAAACACACTGACTCTCACTGGGGTACGGGTCCCACACACGCTGACTCTCACTGGGGTACGGGTCCAACACACGCTGACTCTCACTGGGGTACGGGTCCCACACACACTGACTCTCACTGGGGTATAGTTCCACACACACTGACTCTCATTGGGGTACGGGTTCCACACACACTGACTCTCACTGGGGTACGGGTTCCACACACACTGACTCTCACTGGGGTATAGTTCCACACACACTGACTCTCACTGGGGTACGGGTTCCATACACACTGACTTTCACTGGTGTACGGGTCCCACACACATTGACACTCAAAGGGGTACAGTTCCCCACACACTGACACTCATTGGGGTATAGTTCCACACACAATGACTCTCATTGGGGTATAATTCCACACACTCCGACTCTCATTGGGGTATACTTCCACACACACTGACTCTCACTGGGATACCGGTTCCACACACACTGATTCTGACTGGGGTATAGTTCCACACACACTGAATCTCACTGGGGTATGGGTCCCCCACACAATGACTCGCACTGGGGTACGGGTCCCACACACACTGACTCTCACTGGGGTACGGGTTCCCCACACACTGACTCTAATTGGGGTATGGGTTGCACACACACAGACACTAAATGGAGTACGGGTTCCACACACACTGACTCTCGCTGGGGTGTGGTTCCCACACACTGTCTCTCACTGGGATTCAGGGTCCCACACACACTGACTCTCACTGGGGTACGGGTCCAAAACAAACTGACTCTCACTGGGGTACGGGTCCCACACACACTCACTCTCATTGGGGTATGTGTCCCAAATACACTGACACTCACTGCGTTACGGGTTCCACACACACACTGATTCTCACTGGGATACGCGTTCCCCACACAGTGACTCACAATGGGATAGGGGTTCCACACACACTGACACTCATTGAGGGACGGGTCCCACACATACTGACACTCACTGGGGTACGGGTCCAACACACACTGACTCTCACTGGGTACCGGTTCCACACACACTGACTCTCACTGGGGTACGGGTCCCAAACACACTGACTCTCACTGGGGTACGGGTCCCAAACACACTGACTCTCACTGGGGTACGGGTTCCCCACACACTGACTCTCACTGGGGTACGGGTCCCAAACACACTGACTCTCACTGGGGTACGGGTCCCACACACGCTGACTCTCACTGGGGTACGGGTCCAACACACGCTGACTCTCACTGGGGTACGGGTCCCACACACACTGACTCTCACTGGGGTATAGTTCCACACACACTGACTCTCATTGGGGTACGGGTTCCACACACACTGACTCTCACTGGGGTACGGGTTCCATACACACTGACTTTCACTGGTGTACGGGTCCCACACACATTGACACTCAAAGGGGTACAGTTCCCCACACACTGACACTCATTGGGGTATAGTTCCACACACAATGACTCTCATTGGGGTATAATTCCACACACTCCGACTCTCATTGGGGCATACTTCCACACACACTGACTCTCACTGGGATACCGGTTCCACACACACTGACTCTGACTGGGGTATAGTTCCACACACACTGAATCTCACTGGGGTATGGGTCCCCCACACAATGACTCGCACTGGGGTATGGGTCCCACACACACTGACTCTCACTGGGGTACGGGTCCCACACACACTGACTCTCACTGGGGGACGGGTTCCACACACACTGCCTCTCAATGGGATATAGTCCCACACACACTGAAACTCACTGGGGTATAGTCCCACACACACTGAAACTCACTGGGGTATAGTTCCACACACACTGCCTCTCACTGGGATATAGTCCCACACACACTGAAACTCACTCGGGTATAGTTCCACACACACTGCCTCTCAGTGGGATATAGTCCCACACACACTGAAACTCACTGGGCTACGGGTTCCACACACACTGACACTCATTGGGGTACGGGTCTCACACACACTGACTCTCACTGGGGTATAGTTCCACACACACTGACTCTCACTGGGGTACGGGTTCCCCACACACTGACTCTAATTGGGGTGTGGGTTGCACACACACAGACACTAAATGGAGTACGGGTTCCACACACACTGACTCTCGCTGGGGTGTGGTTCCCACACACTCTGTCTCTCACTGGGATTCAGGGTCCCACACACACTGACTCTCACTGGGGTACGGGTCCAAAACAAACTGACTCTCACTGGGGTACGGGTCCCACACACATTCACTCTCATTGGGGTATGTGTCCCAAATACACTGACACTCACTGCGTTACGGGTTCCACACACACACTGATTCTCACTGGGATACGTGTTCCCCACACAGTGACTCACAATGGGATAGGGGTTCCACACACACTGACACTCATTGAGGGACGGGTCCCACACATACTGACACTCACTGGGGTACGGGTCCAACACACACTGACTCTCACTGGGTACCGGTTCCACACACACTGTCTCTCACAGGGGTACCGGGTCCCACACACACAGACTCTCACTAGGGTACGGGTCCCACACACACTGACTCTGACCCGGCTATAGTTCCTCACACAATGACTCTCACTGGGGTATAGTTCCTCACACACTGACTCTCACTGGGGTACGGGTTCCCCAAACAATGACTCTCACTGGGGTACGAGTTCCCCACACCCTGACTCTCACTCGGGTATGGGTCCCATACACACTGACTCTCACTGGGTTATAGTTCCACACACACTGACTCTCATGAGGGTACAGTTCCCCACACACACTCTCACTGGGGTAAAATTCCACACACACTGACTCTAACAAGGGAATGGGTCCCCCACACACTGACTCTCACTGGGGTACGGGTCTCAAACACACTGACTCTCACTGGGGTACGGGTCCCACACACGCTGACTCTCACTGGGGTATGGGTCCAACACACGCTGACTCTCACTGGGGTACGGGTCCCACACACACTGACTCTCACTGGGGTATAGTTCCACACACACTGACTCTCATTGGGGTACGGGTTCCACACACACTGACTCTCACTGGGGTACGGGTTCCACACACACTGACTCTCACTGGGGTATAGTTCCACACACACTGAAACTCACTGGGGTACGGGTTCCACACACACTGACTCTCACTGGGGTACGGGTCCCACACACACTGACACTCACTGGGGTACGGGTTCCACACACACTGCCTCTCAGTGGGATATAGTCCCACACACACTGAAACTCACTGGGGTATAGTCCCACACACACTGAAACTCACTGGGGTATAGTCCCACACACACTGAAACTCACTGGGGTATAGTCCCACACACGCTGAAACTCACTGGGGTACGGGTCTCACACACACTGACTCTCACTGGGGTATAGTTCCACACACACTGACTCTCACTGGGGGACGGGTTCCCCACACACTGATTCTACCTGGGGTACAGGTTGCACACACACAGACTCTAAATGGAGTACGGGTCCCCCACACACTGACTCTCACTGGGATATAGTTCCACAGACACTGACTCTCGCTGGGCTATGGTTCCCACACATTCTGTCTCTCACTGGGATTCAGGGTCCCACACACACTGTCTCTCACTGGTATTCAGGGTCCCACACACACTGACTCTCACTGGGGTACGGGTCCCACACACACTGACTCTCACTGGGGTACGGGATCCCCACACACTGACTCTCACTGGGGTATGGGTCCCACACACACAGACTCTCACTGGGGTATGGGACCCACACACAGTCTCTCATAGAGGTATATTTCCACACACTCTGACTCTCATTGGGGTATAGTTCCTCACACACTGACTCTCATTGGGGTATGGGTTCCACACACACTGACTCTCACTGGGGTATAGTTCCACACACACTGACTCTCACTGGGGTACGGGTTCCTCACACACTGACTCTCGCTGGGGTATAGTTCCTCACACACTGACTCTCACTGGGGTGCGGGTTCCCCACACACTGACTCTCACTGGGGTACGGGTCCCACACACACTGACTATCACTGGGGAATAGTTCCACATACACTGACTCTCATGAGGGTACAGTTCCCCACACACTGACTCTCACTGGAGTAAAATTCCACACACACTGACTCTAACAAGGGTACGGGTCCCCCACACACTGACTCTCACTGGGGTACGGGTCCCACACACACTGTCTCTCACTGGGGTACGGGTTCCACACACACTGACTCTCACTGGGGTACGGGTTCCACAGACAATGACTCTCACTGGGATACGGGTGCCACACACACTGACGCTCACTGGGATATAGTCCCACACTCATTGAAACTCACTGGGGTATAGTTCCACACACACTGCCTCGCAGTGGGATATAGTCCCACACACACTGAAATTCACTGGGGAATATTACCACACACAATGAAACTCACTGGGGTACGGGTTCCCCACACAATGACTCTCACTGGGGCACGGGTCCCACACACACTGACGCTCACTGGGTTAAATGTTCCCCACAAACACTGACGCTCACTGGGTTACAGGTCCGACACACACTGTCTCTCATTGGGGTATGGGTCCCACACACACAGACAATCATTGGGGTACGGGTCCCAAACACACTGACTCTCACTGGGGTACGGGTTCCCCACACACTGACTCTCACTGGGGTACGGGTCCCACACACGCTGACTCTCACTGGGGTACGGGTCCCACACACACTGTCTCTCACTGGGGTACGGGTCCCACACACACTGACACTCAAAGGGGTACAGTTCCCCACACACTGACACTCACTGGGGTCTAGTTCCACACACATTGACTCTCATTGGGGTATATTTCCACACACACTGACTCTCATTGGGGTATAATTCCACACACTCCGACTCTCATTGGGGTATACTTCCACACACACTGACTCTCACTGGGATACCGGTTCCACACACACTGACTCTGACTGGGGTATTGTTCCACACACACTGACTATCACTGGGGTACGGGTTCCACACACACTGACTCTCACTGGGGTACGGGTTCCATACACACTGACTCTCACTGGTGTACGGGTCCCACACACACTGACACTCAAAGGGGTACAGTTCCCCACACACTGACACTCACTGGGGTATAGTTCAACATACACTGACTCTCATGAGGGTACAGTTCCCCACACACTGACTCTCACTGGAGTAAAATTCCACACACACTGACTCTAACAAGGGTACGGGTCCCCCACACACAGACTCTCACTGGGGTACGGGTTCCACGCACACTGTCTCTCACTGGGGTACGGGTTCCACACACACTGACTCTCACTGGGGTACGGGTTCCACACACACTGACTCTCACTGGGGTACGGGTTCGACAGACAATGTCTCTCACTGGGATACGGGTGCCACACACACTGACACTCACTGGGATATAGTCCCACAATCACTGAAACTCACTGGGGTATAGTTCCACACACACTGCCTCTCAGTGGGATATAGTCCCACACACACTGAAATTCACTGGGGAATAGTCCCACACACACTGAAACTCACTGGGGTACGGGTTCCCCACACAATGACTCTCACTGGGGTACGGGTCCCACACACTGACTCTCACTGGGGTACGGGTCCCACACACACTGACTATCACTGGGGTATAGTTCCACATACACTGACTCTCATGAGGGTACAGTTCCCCACACACTGACTCTCACTGGAGTAATATTCCACACACACTGACTCTAACAAGGGTACGGGTCCCCCACACACTGACTCTCACTGGGGTACGGGTCCCACGCACACTGAAACTCACTGGGTACAGGTTCCACAGACAATAACTCTCACTGGGATACGGGTGCCACACACACTGACGCTCACTGGGATATAGTCCCACACTCACTGAAACTCACTGGGGTATAGTTCCACACACACTGCCTCGCAGTGGGATATAGTCGCACACACACTGAAATTCACTGGGGAATAGTCCCACACACAATGAAACTCACTGGGGTACGGGTTCCCCACACAATGACTCTCACTGGGGCACGGGTCCCACACACACTGACGCTCACTGGGTTAAATGTTCCCCACAAACACTGACGCTCACTGGGTTACGGGTCCGACACACACTGTCTCTCATTGGCGTATGGGTCCCACACACACAGACTCTCATTGGGGTACGGGTCCCAAACACACTGACTCTCACTGGGGTACGGGTTCCCCACACACTGACTCTCTCTGGGGTACGGGTCCCAAACACACTGACTCTCACTGGGGTACGGGTCCCACACACGCTGACTCTCACTGGGGTACGGGTCCAACACACGCTGACTCTCACTGGGGTACGGGTCCCACACACACTGACTCTCACTGGGGTATAGTTCCACACACACTGACTCTCATTGGGGTACGGGTTCCACACACACTGACTCTCACTGGGGTACGGGTTCCACACACACTGACTCTCACTGGGGTATAGTTCCACACACACTGACTCTCACTGGGGTACGGGTTCCATACACACTGACTTTCACTGGTGTACGGGTCCCACACACATTGACACTCAAAGGGGTACAGTTCCCCACACACTGACACTCATTGGGGTATAGTTCCACACACAATGACTCTCATTGGGGTATAATTCCACACACTCCGACTCTCATTGGGGTATACTTCCACACACACTGACTCTCACTGGGATACCGGTTCCACACACACTGATTCTGACTGGGGTATAGTTCCACACACACTGAATCTCACTGGGGTATGGGTCCCCCACACAATGACTCGCACTGGGGTACGGGTCCCACACACACTGACTCTCACTGGGGTACGGGTTCCCCACACACTGACTCTAATTGGGGTATGGGTTGCACACACACAGACACTAAATGGAGTACGGGTTCCACACACACTGACTCTCGCTGGGGTGTGGTTCCCACACACTGTCTCTCACTGGGATTCAGGGTCCCACACACACTGACTCTCACTGGGGTACGGGTCCAAAACAAACTGACTCTCACTGGGGTACGGGTCCCACACACACTCACTCTCATTGGGGTATGTGTCCCAAATACACTGACACTCACTGCGTTACGGGTTCCACACACACACTGATTCTCACTGGGATACGCGTTCCCCACACAGTGACTCACAATGGGATAGGGGTTCCACACACACTGACACTCATTGAGGGACGGGTCCCACACATACTGACACTCACTGGGGTACGGGTCCAACACACACTGACTCTCACTGGGTACCGGTTCCACACACACTGACTCTCACTGGGGTACGGGTCCCAAACACACTGACTCTCACTGGGGTATGGGTCCCAAACACACTGACTCTCACTGGGGTACGGGTTCCCCACACACTGACTCTCACTGGGGTACGGGTCCCAAACACACTGACTCTCACTGGGGTACGGGTCCCACACACGCTGACTCTCACTGGGGTACGGGTCCAACACACGCTGACTCTCACTGGGGTACGGGTCCCACACACACTGACTCTCACTGGGGTATAGTTCCACACACACTGACTCTCATTGGGGTACGGGTTCCACACACACTGACTCTCACTGGGGTACGGGTTCCATACACACTGACTTTCACTGGTGTACGGGTCCCACACACATTGACACTCAAAGGGGTACAGTTCCCCACACACTGACACTCATTGGGGTATAGTTCCACACACAATGACTCTCATTGGGGTATAATTCCACACACTCCGACTCTCATTGGGGCATACTTCCACACACACTGACTCTCACTGGGATACCGGTTCCACACACACTGACTCTCACTGGGGTATAGTTCCACACACACTGAATCTCACTGGGGTATGGGTCCCCCACACAATGACTCGCACTGGGGTATGGGTCCCACACACACTGACTCTCACTGGGGTACGGGTCCCACACACACTGACTCTCACTGGGGGACGGGTTCCACACACACTGCCTCTCAATGGGATATAGTCCCACACACACTGAAACTCACTGGGGTATAGTCCCACACACACTGAAACTCACTGGGGTATAGTTCCACACACACTGCCTCTCACTGGGATATAGTCCCACACACACTGAAACTCACTCGGGTATAGTTCCACACACACTGCCTCTCAGTGGGATATAGTCCCACACACACTGAAACTCACTGGGGTATAGTCCCACACACACTGAAACTCACTGGGCTACGGGTTCCACACACACTGACACTCATTGGGGTACGGGTCTCACACACACTGACTCTCACTGGGGTATAGTTCCACACACACTGACTCTCACTGGGGTACGGGTTCCCCACACACTGACTCTAATTGGGGTGTGGGTTGCACACACACAGACACTAAATGGAGTACGGGTTCCACACACACTGACTCTCGCTGGGGTGTGGTTCCCACACACTCTGTCTCTCACTGGGATTCAGGGTCCCACACACACTGACTCTCACTGGGGTACGGGTCCAAAACAAACTGACTCTCACTGGGGTACGGGTCCCACACACATTCACTCTCATTGGGGTATGTGTCCCAAATACACTGACACTCACTGCGTTACGGGTTCCACACACACACTGATTCTCACTGGGATACGTGTTCCCCACACAGTGACTCACAATGGGATAGGGGTTCCACACACACTGACACTCATTGAGGGACGGGTCCCACACATACTGACACTCACTGGGGTACGGGTCCAACACACACTGACTCTCACTGGGTACCGGTTCCACACACACTGTCTCTCACAGGGGTACCGGGTCCCACACACACAGACTCTCACTAGGGTACGGGTCCCACACACACTGACTCTGACCCGGCTATAGTTCCTCACACAATGACTCTCACTGGGGTATAGTTCCTCACACACTGACTCTCACTGGGGTACGGGTTCCCCAAACAATGACTCTCACTGGGGTACGAGTTCCCCACACCCTGACTCTCACTCGGGTATGGGTCCCATACACACTGACTCTCACTGGGTTATAGTTCCACACACACTGACTCTCATGAGGGTACAGTTCCCCACACACACTCTCACTGGGGTAAAATTCCACACACACTGACTCTAACAAGGGAATGGGTCCCCCACACACTGACTCTCACTGGGGTACGGGTCTCAAACACACTGACTCTCACTGGGGTACGGGTCCCACACACGCTGACTCTCACTGGGGTATGGGTCCAACACACGCTGACTCTCACTGGGGTACGGGTCCCACACACACTGACTCTCACTGGGGTATAGTTCCACACACACTGACTCTCATTGGGGTACGGGTTCCACACACACTGACTCTCACTGGGGTACGGGTTCCACACACACTGACTCTCACTGGGGTATAGTTCCACACACACTGACTCTCACTAGGGTACGGGTCCCACACTCACTGACCCTCACTGGGGTACGGGGTCCCACACAACTGACCCTCAATAGGGTACTGATTCCACACACACTGACTCTCAGTGGGATATAGTCCCCACACACACTGAAACTCACTGGGGTATAGTCCCACACACACTGAAACTCACTGGGGTATAGTCCCACACACACTGAAACTCACTGGGGTATAGTCCCACACACGCTGAAACTCACTGGGGTACGGGTCTCACACACACTGACTCTCACTGGGGTATAGTTCCACACACACTGACTCTCACTGGGGGACGGGTTCCCCACACACTGATTCTACCTGGGGTACAGGTTGCACACACACAGACTCTAAATGGAGTACGGGTCCCCCACACACTGACTCTCACTGGGATATAGTTCCACAGACACTGACTCTCGCTGGGCTATGGTTCCCACACATTCTGTCTCTCACTGGGATTCAGGGTCCCACACACACTGTCTCTCACTGGTATTCAGGGTCCCACACACACTGACTCTCACTGGGGTACGGGTCCCACACACACTGTCTCTCACTGGGGTACGGGTCCCACACACACTGACACTCAAAGGGGTACAGTTCCCCACACACTGACACTCACTGGGGTCTAGTTCCACACACATTGACTCTCATTGGGGTATATTTCCACACACACTGACTCTCATTGGGGTATAATTCCACACACTCCGACTCTCATTGGGGTATACTTCCACACACACTGACTCTCACTGGGATACCGGTTCCACACACACTGACTCTGACTGGGGTATTGTTCCACACACACTGACTATCACTGGGGTACGGGTTCCACACACACTGACTCTCACTGGGGTACGGGTTCCATACACACTGACTCTCACTGGTGTACGGGTCCCACACACACTGACACTCAAAGGGGTACAGTTCCCCACACACTGACACTCACTGGGGTATAGTTCAACATACACTGACTCTCATGAGGGTACAGTTCCCCACACACTGACTCTCACTGGAGTAAAATTCCACACACACTGACTCTAACAAGGGTACGGGTCCCCCACACACAGACTCTCACTGGGGTACGGGTTCCACGCACACTGTCTCTCACTGGGGTACGGGTTCCACACACACTGACTCTCACTGGGGTACGGGTTCCACACACACTGACTCTCACTGGGGTACGGGTTCGACAGACAATGTCTCTCACTGGGATACGGGTGCCACACACACTGACACTCACTGGGATATAGTCCCACAATCACTGAAACTCACTGGGGTATAGTTCCACACACACTGCCTCTCAGTGGGATATAGTCCCACACACACTGAAATTCACTGGGGAATAGTCCCACACACACTGAAACTCACTGGGGTACGGGTTCCCCACACAATGACTCTCACTGGGGTACGGGTCCCACACACTGACTCTCACTGGGGTACGGGTCCCACACACACTGACTATCACTGGGGTATAGTTCCACATACACTGACTCTCATGAGGGTACAGTTCCCCACACACTGACTCTCACTGGAGTAATATTCCACACACACTGACTCTAACAAGGGTACGGGTCCCCCACACACTGACTCTCACTGGGGTACGGGTCCCACGCACACTGTCTCTCACTGGGGTACGGGTTCCACACACACTGACACTCACTGGGGTACAGGTTCCACAGACAATAACTCTCACTGGGATACGGGTGCCACACACACTGACGCTCACTGGGATATAGTCCCACACTCACTGAAACTCACTGGGGTATAGTTCCACACACACTGCCTCGCAGTGGGATATAGTCCCACACACACTGAAATTCACTGGGGAATAGTCCCACACACAATGAAACTCACTGGGGTACGGGTTCCCCACACAATGACTCTCACTGGGGCACGGGTCCCACACACACTGACGCTCACTGGGGTACGGGTCCCACACACATTGACACTCAAAGGGGTACAGTTCCCCACACACTGACACTCACTGGGGTATAGTTCCACACACATTCACTCTCATTGGGGTATAGTTCCACACACAATGACTCTCATTGGGGTATAATTCCACACACTCCGACTCTCATTGGGGTATACTTCCACACACACTGACTCTCACTGGGATACCGGTTCCACACACACTGACTCTCACTGGGGTATAGTTCCACACACACTGACTATCACTGGGGTATAGTTCCACACACACTGACTCTCATGAGGGTACAGTACCCCACACACTGACTCTCACTGGAGTAAAATTCCACACACACTGACTCTAACAAGGGTACGGGTCCCCCACACACTGACTCTCACTGGGGTACGGGTTCCACACACACTGACTCTCACTGGGGTACGGGTCCCACACACTGTCTCTCACTGGGGTACAGGGTCCCACACACACTGTCTCTCACTGGGGTATGGGTCCCACACACACTGACTCTCAGTGGGGTACAGGTCCCACACACACTGACTCTCACTGGGGTACGGGTCCCACACACACTGGCTCTCACTGGGGTACGGGTTCCCCACACAACCTGACTCTCACTGGGGTAATGGATTCGCAAAAATTGACACTCACTGGGGTAAAGTTCCCCACACACTGACTCGCACTGGGGTATAGTTCCACACACACTGACTCTCACTGGGGAATATTTCAACGAACTCCGACTCTCATTGGGGTATAGTTCCACACACACTGACTCTCACTGGGGTACGGGTCCCACTAACACTGACTCTCATTGGCGTAATGGATTCACACAAATTGACACTCACTGCGGTAAAGTTCCCCACACACTGACTCGCACTGGGGTATAGTTCCACACACAGTGACACTCATTGGGGAATAGTTCAACACACTCCGACTCTCATTGGGGTATAGTTCCACACACACTGACTCTCACTGGGGTACGGGTCCCACACTCACTGACTCTCACTGGGGTACGGGTCTAACACACACTGACTCTCACTGGGTTAAGGATTCCCCACACACACTGACTCTCACTGGGATAGGGGTCCCACACTCACTGCCGCTCACTGGGGGCAGGGTCCCACACACACTGACTCTCAATGGGGTACGGGTGACCCACACAACCTGACTCTCACTGGGGTAAGGGATTCACAAAAATTGACACTCATTGGGGTATAGTCCCACACACACTGACTCTCACTGGGATATGGGTCCCACACACACTGACTCTCACTGGGGTATGGGCCCCACACACACTGACTCTCATTGGCGTAAGGGATTCACACAAATTGACACTCACTGGGGTCAGGTTCCCCACACACTGACTTGCACAGGGGTATAGTTCCACACACAGTGACTCTCATTGGGGAATAGTTCAACACACACCGACTCTCATTGGGGTATAGTTCCACACACACTGACTCTCACTGGGGTACGGGTCCCACTAACACTGACTCTCACTGGCGAACGGTTCCCCCACACACTAACACTCACTGGGGTATGGGTCCCTCACACTCTGACTCTCACTGGGATACGGGTCCCACACTCATTGACTCTCACTGGGGTACAGGTCTAACACACACTGACTCTCACTGGGTTAAGGATTCCCCACACACACTGACGCTCACTGGGGTACGGGTCCCACACACACTGACTCTCACTGGGGTAGGGGTCCCACAGCCACTGCCGCTCACTGGGGGCATGGTCCCACACACACTGACTCTCACTGGGGTACGGGTCCCACACTCACTGACCCTCACTGGGGTATGGGTCCCACACACACTGACTCTCACTGGGTTATAGTTCCACACACACTGACTCTCATGAGGGTACAGTTCCCCACACACTGACTCTCACTGGGGTAAAATTCCACACACACTGACTCTAACAAGGGAATGGGTCCCCCACACACTGACTCTAACTGGGGTACGGGTTCCACACACACTGACTCTCGCTGGGGTATGGGTCTCACACACACTGACTCTCACTGGGGTAAAATTCCACACACACTGACTCTAACAAGGGAATGGGTCCCCCACACACTGACTCTAACTGGGGTACGGGTTCCACACACACTGACTCTCGCTGGGGTACGGGTCCCACACACACTGACTCTCACTGGGGTACGGGTCCTAAACACACTAACTCTCAGTGGGGTACAGTTTCCACCCACACTGAATCACACTGGGGTATGGGTCCCACACAACCTGACTCTCACTGGGGTACGGGTCCCACACACACTGACTCTCACTGGGGTACGGGTCCTACACACACTGACTCTCACTGGGGTACGGGTCCCACACACACTGACTGTCACTGGGGTATGGGTCCCACACACACACTGACTATCACTGGGTTATAACTCCCACACACACTGTCTCAAACTGGGGTACGGGTCCCACACACAGTGACTCCCACTGGGGTATAGTTGCACACACACTGAGTCACATTGGGGAATAGTTCTTAACACATTGTCTCTCACTGGGGTACGGGTTCCACCCACACTGACTCTCGCTGGGGTGCGGGTCTCACACACTGACTCTGACTGGGCTATAGTTCCTCACACCTGACTCTCACTGGGGTACGGGTTCCCCACACACTGACTCTCACTGGGGTACGGGTTCCCCTCAAACTGACTCTCACTGGGGTATGGGTTCCCCACACACTGACTCTCACTGGGTTAAGGGTTCCCCAGACACACTGACGCTCACTGGGGTACGGGTCCCACACACACTGACGCTCACTGGGGTACGGGTCCCACACACACTGACTCTCACTGGCGTATGCGTTCCACACACACTGACTCTTATTGGGGTTCGGGCCCCACACACACCCACTCTCACTGGATTATGGCTCCCACACACACTGTCTCTAACTGGGGTACGGGCCCCACACACTGACTCCCACTGGGGTATAGTTCCACAAACCCCGAATCTCATTGGGGTATACTTCCAAACACGTTGTCTCTCACTGGCGTACGGGTTCCACCCACACTGACTCTCACTGGGATATAGTCCCACACACTCTGAAACTCACTGGGGTATAGTTCCACATACACTGACTCTCACTGGTGTACGCGTTCCACACAAACGGACTCTCAATGGGGTACGGGTTCCACACACACGACTCTCACAGAGGTATGGATTCCACACACACTGACTCGCATATGGGTATGGGTCCTATACACACTGACTCTCATTGGGGTATAGTTCCACACACACTGACTCTGACTGGGGTCCAGGTTCTACACATACTGACTCTCACTGGGGTATGGGTCCCACACACACTGACTCTTACTGGGGTACGGGTCCCACACACACTGAATCTCACTGGCGTACGGGTTCCACACACACTGACTCTCACTGGGGTATGGGTACCCCAAACACTGACTCTCACTGGGGTACGGGTCCCACACACACTGACTCTCACTGGGGTACGGGTCCCACTAACACTGACTCTCACTGGCGAACGGTTCCCCCACACACTAACACTCACTGGGGTATGGGTCCCTCACACTCTGACTCTCACTGGGATACGGGTCCCACACTCATTGACTCTCACTGGGGTACGGGTCTAACATACACTGACTTTCACTGGGTTAAGGATTCCCCACACACACTGACGCTCACTGGGGTACGGGTCCCACACACACTGACTCTCACTGGGGTAGGGGTCCCACAGCCACTGCCGCTCACTGGGGGCAGGGTCCCACACACACTGACTCTCACTGGGGTACGGGTTCCACACACACTGACTCTCGCTGGGGTATGCGTCTCACACACACTGACTCTAACTGGGGTAAAATTCCACACACACTGACTCTAACAAGGGAATGGGTCCCCCACACACTGACTCTAACTGGGGTACGGGATCCACACACACTGACTCTCGCTGGGGTACGGGTCCCACACACACTGACTCTCACTAGGGTACGGGTCCTAAACACACTAACTCTCAGTGGGGTACAGTATCCACCCACACTGAATCACACTGGGGTATGGGTCCCACACAACCTGACTCTCACTGGGGTACGGGTCCCACACACACTGACTCTCACTGGGGTACGGGTTCCACACACACTGACTCTCACTGGGGTACAGGTCCTACACACACTGACTCTCACTGGGGTACGGGTCCCACACACACTGACTGTCACTGGGGTATGGGTCCCACACACACACTGACTATCACTGGGTTATAGCTCCCACACAAACTGGTTCAAACTGGGGTACGGGTCCCACACACAGTGACTCCCACTGGGGTATAGTTGCACACACACTGAGTCACATTGGGGAATAGTTCTAAACACATTGTCTCTCACTGGGGTACGGGTTCCACCCACACTGACTCTCGCTGGGGTGCGGGTCTCACACACTGACTCTGACTGGGCTATAGTTCCTCACACCTGACTCTCACTGGGGTACGGGTTCCCCACACACTGACTCTCACTGGGGTACGGGTTCCCCTCAAACTGACTCTCACTGGGGTATGGGTTCCCCACACACTGACTCTCACTGGGTTAAGGGTTCCCCAGACACACTGATGCTCACTGGGGTACGGGTCCCACACACACTGACTCTCACTGGGTTATAGTTCCACACACACTGACTCTCATGAGGGTACAGTTCCCCACACACTGACTCTCACTGGGGTAAAATTCCACACACACTGACTCTAACAAGGGAATGGGTCCCCCACACACTGACTCTAACTGGGGTACGGGTTCCACACACACTGACTCTCACTGGGGTATGGGTCTCACACACACTGACTCTCACTGGGGTACGGGTCCCACACACACTGACACTCACTGGGGTACGGGTTTCACACACACTGCCTCTCACTGGGATATAGTCCCACACACACTGAAACTCACTCGGGTATAGTTCTACACACACTGCCTCTCAGTGGGATATAGTCGCACACACACTGAAACTCACTGGGGTATAGTCCCACACACACTGAAACTCACTGGGGTATAGACCCACACACACTGAAACTCACTGGGGTATAGTCCCACACACGCTGAAACTCACTGGGGTACGGGTCTCACACACACTGACTCTCACTGGGGTATGGGTCCCACACACACTGACTCTCACTGGGGTACGGGTCCCACACACACTGACTCTCACTGCGTTACGGGTTTCACACACACTGACTCTCACTGGGATACGTGTTCCCCACACAGTGACTCAGACGTACGGGTTCCACACACACACTGACTCTCACTGGGGTACGGGTTCCACACACACTGACTCTCACAGGGGTAAAGGGTTCCACACACACTGACTCTCACTGGGGTACGGGTTCCACACACACTCTCACTGGGTTACGGGATCCCCACACACTGACTCTCACTGGGGTATGGGTCCCACACACACAGACTCTCACTGGGGTATGGGACCCACGCACACAGTCTCTCATAGAGGTATATTTCCACACACTCCGACTCTCATTGGGGTATATTCCTCACACACTGACTCTCATTGGGGTATGGGTTCCACACACACTGACTCTCACTGGGGTACGGGTTCCATACACACTGACTCTCACTGGGGTACGGGTTCCACACACACTGTCTCTCACTGGGGTACAGGGTCCCACACACACTGTCTCTCACTGGGGTACGGGTCCCACACACACTGCCGCTCACTGGGGGCAGGGTCCCACACACACTGACTCTCACTGGGGTACGGGTCCCACACTCACTGACCCTCACTGGGGTATGGGTCCCACACACACTGACTCTCACTGGGTTATAGTTCCACACACACTGACCCTCATGAGGGTACAGTACCCGACACACTGACTCTCACTGGGGTAAAATTCCACACACACTGACTCTAACAAGGGAATGGGTCCCCCACACACTGACTCTAACTGGGGTACGGGTTCCACACACACTGACTCTCGCTGGGGTATGCGTCTCACACACACTGACTCTCACTGGGGTAAAATTCCACACACACTGACTCTAACAAGGGAATGGGTCCCCCACACACTGACTCTAACTGGGGTACGGGTTCCACACACACTGACTCTCGCTGGGGTACGGGTCCCACACACACTGACTCTCACTAGGGTACGGGTCCTAAACACACTAACTCTCAGTGGGGTACAGTTTCCACCCACACTGAATCACACTGGGGTATGGGTCCCACACAACCTGACTCTCACTGGGGTACGGGTCCCACACACACTGACTCTCACTGGGGTACGGGTCCCACACACACTGACTCTCACTGGGGTACAGGTCCTACACACACTGACTCTCACTGGGGTACGGGTCCCACACACACTGACTGTCACTGGGGTATGGGTCCCACACACACACTGACTATCACTGGGTTATAGCTCCCACACAAACTGGCTCAAACTGGGGTACGGGTCCCACACACAGTGACTCCCACTGGGGTATAGTTGCACACACACTGAGTCACATTGGGGAATAGTTCTAAACACATTGTCTCTCACTGGGGTACGGGTTCCACCCACACTGACTCTCGCTGGGGTGCGGGTCTCACACACTGACTCTGACTGGGCTATAGTTCCTCACACCTGACTCTCACTGGGGTATGGGTTCCCCACACACTGACTCTCACTGGGGTACGGGTTCCCCTCAAACTGACTCTCAGTGGGGTATGGGTTCCCCACACACTGACTCTCACTGGGTTAAGGGTTCCCCAGACACACTGATGCTCACTGGGGTACGGGTCCCACACACACTGACGCTCACTGGGGTACGGGTCCCACACACACTGACTCTCACTGGCGTACGCGTTCCACACACACTGACTCTTATTGGGGTTCGGGCCCCACACACACCCACTCTCACTGGATTATGGCTCCCACACACACTGTCTCTAACTGTGATACGGGCCCCACACACTGACTCCCACTGGGGTATAGTTCCACACACACTGAAACTCACTGGGGTATAGTTCCACATACACTGAATCTCACTGGGGTACGGGTTCCACACAAACGGACTCTCAATGGGGTACGGGTTCCACACACACGACTCTCACAGAGGTATGGATTCCACACACACTGACTCGCATATGGATATGGGTCCTATACACACTGACTCTCATTGGGGTATAGTTCCACACACACTGACTCTGACTGGGGTCCAGGTTCCACACATACTGACTCCCACTGGGGTATGGGTCCCCCAAACACTGACTCTCACTGGGGTATGCGTCCCACACACACTGACTCTCACTGGGGTACGGGTCCCACACACACTGACTCTCACTGGGGTACGGGTCACACACACACTGACTCTCACTGGGGTACGGGTCCCACACTCACTGACTCTCACTGGGGTACGGGTCCCACACACACTGACTCTCACTGGGGTACGGGTCACACACACACTGACTCTCACTGGGGTACGGGTCCCACACACTGACTCTCACTAGGGGACGGGCTGCACACACACTGACTCTCACTGGGATATAGTCCCACACACACTGAAACTCACTGGGGTATAGTTCCACACACACTGCCTCTCAATGGGATATAGTCCCACACACACTGAAACTCACTGGGGTATAGTCCCACACACACTGAAACTCATCTGGGGTATAGTTCCACACACACTGCCTCTCACTGGGATATAGTCCCACACACACTGAAACTCACTCGGGTATAGTTCCACACACACTGCCTCTCAGTGGGATATAGTCCCACACACACTGAAACTCACTGGGGTATAGTCCCACACACACTGAAACTCACTGGGCTACGGGTTCCACACACACTGACACTCATTGGGGTACGGGTCTCACACACACTGACTCTCACTGGGGTATAGTTCCACACACACTGACTCTCACTGGGGTACGGGTTCCCCACACACTGACTCTAATTGGGGTATGGGTTGCACACACACAGACACTAAATGGAGTACGGGTTCCACACACATTGACTCTCGCTGGGGTGTGGTTCCCACACACTCTGTCTCTCACTGGGATTCAGGGTCCCACACACACTGACTCTCACTGGGGTACGGGTCCAAAACACACTGACTCTCACTGGGGTACGGGTCCCACACACACTCACTCTCATTGGGGTGTGTGTCCCAAATACACTGACACTCACTGCGTTACGGGTTCCACACACACACTGATTCTCACTGGGATACGTGTTCCCCACACAGTGACTCACAATGGGATAGGGGTTCCACACACACTGACACTCATTGAGGGACGGGTCCCACACATACTGACTCTCACTGGGGTATAGTTCCTCACACACTGCCTCTCACTGGGGTACGGGTTCCCCACACACAGACTCTCACTGGGGTATGGGTTCCCCACACCCTGACTCTCACTCGGGTATGGGTCCCACACACACTGACTCTCACTGGGTTATAGTTCCACACACACTGACTCTCATGAGGGTACAGTTCCCCACACACTGACTCTCACTGGGGTAAAATTCCACACACACTGACTCTAACAAGGGAATGGGTCCCCCACACACTGACTCTAACTGGGGTACGGGTTCCACACACACTGACTCTCACTGGGGTATGGGTCTCACACACACTGACTCTCACTGGGATACGTGTTCCCACACACACTGACACTCACTGGGGTACGGGTTTCACACACACTGCCTCTCACTGGGATATAGTCCCACACACACTGAAACTCACTCGGGTATAGTTCTACACACACTGCCTCTCAGTGGGATATAGTCCCACACACACTGAAACTCACTGGGGTATAGTCCCACACACACTGAAACTCACTGGGGTATAGACCCACACACACTGAAACTCACTGGGGTATAGTCCCACACACGCTGAAACTCACTGGGGTACGGGTCTCACACACACTGACTCTCACTGGGGTATGGGTCCCACACACACTGACTCTCACTGGGGTACGGGTCCCACACACACTGACTCTCACTGCGTTACGGGTTTCACACACACTGACTCTCACTGGGATACGTGTTCCCCACACAGTGACTCAGACTGGGGTACGGGTTCCACACACACACTGACTCTCACTGGGGTACGTGTTCCCCACACAGTGACTCTCACTGGGGTACGGGTTCCACACACACTGACTCTCACAGGGGTAAAGGGTTCCACACACACTGACTCTCACTGGGGTACGGGTTCCACACACACTCTCACTGGGTTACGGGATCCCCACACACTGACTCTCACTGGGGTATGGGTCCCACACACACAGACTCTCACTGGGGTATGGGACCCACGCACACAGTCTCTCATAGAGGTATATTTCCACACACTCCGACTCTCATTGGGGTATAGTTCCTCACACACTGACTCTCATTGGGGTATGGGTTCCACACACACTGACTCTCACTGGGGTACGGGTTCCATACACACTGACTCTCACTGGGGTACGGGTCCCACACACACTGTCTCTCACTGGGGTACAGGGTCCCACACACACTGTCTCTCACTGGGGTATGGGTCCCACACACACTGACTCTCACTGGGGTACGGGTCCCACACACACTGACTCTCACTGGGGTATGGTCCCACACACACTGACTCTCACTGGGGTACGGGTCCCACACACACTGACGCTCACTGGGTTAAATGTTCCCCACAAACACTGACGCTCACTGGGGTAGAGGTCCCACACACACTGGCACTCATTGAGGGACGGGTCGCACACACACTGACTCTCACTGGGGTACGGGTCCCACTAACACTGACTCTCACTGGCGAACGGTTCCCCCACACACTAACACTCACTGGGGTATGGGTCCCTCACACTCTGACTCTCACTGGGATACGGGTCCCACACTCATTGACTCTCACTGGGGTACGGGTCTAACATACACTGACTTTCACTGGGTTAAGGATTCCCCACACACACTGACGCTCACTGGGGTACGGGTCCCACACACACTGACTCTCACTGGGGTAGGGGTCCCACAGCCACTGCCGCTCACTGGGGGCAGGGTCCCACACACACTGACTCTCACTGGGGTACGGGTCCCACACTCACTGACCCTCACTGGGGTATGGGTCCCACACACACTGACTCTCACTGGGTTATAGTTCCACACACACTGACCCTCATGAGGGTACAGTACCCGACACACTGACTCTCACTGGGGTAAAATTCCACACACACTGACTCTAACAAGGGAATGGGTCCCCCACACACTGACTCTAACTGGGGTACGGGTTCCACACACACTGACTCTCACTGGGGTACGGGTCCCACACACACTGACTCTCACTGCGTTACGGGTTTCACACACACTGACTCTCACTGGGATACGTGTTCCCCACACAGTGACTCAGACTGGGGTACGGGTTCCACACACACACTGACTCTCACTGGGGTACGTGTTCCCCACACAGTGACTCTCACTGGGGTACGGGTTCCACACACACTCTCACTGGGTTACGGGATCCCCACACACTGACTCTCACTGGGGTATGGGTCCCACACACACAGACTCTCACTGGGGTATGGGACCCACGCACACAGTCTCTCATAGAGGTATATTTCCACACACTCCGACTCTCATTGGGGTATAGTTCCTCACACACTGACTCTCATTGGGGTATGGGTTCCACACACACTGACTCTCACTGGGGTACGGGTTCCATACACACTGACTCTCACTGGGGTACGGGTCCCACACACACTGTCTCTCACTGGGGTACAGGGTCCCACACACACTGTCTCTCACTGGGGTATGGGTCCCACACACACTGACTCTCACTGGGGTACGGGTCCCACACACACTGACTCTCACTGGGGTATGGTCCCACACACACTGACTCTCACTGGGGTACGGGTCCCACACACACTGACGCTCACTGGGTTAAATGTTCCCCACACACACTGACGCTCACTGGGTTACGGGTCCGACACACACAGATTCTCACTGGGGTACGGGTCCCACACGCACTGACTCTCACTGGGTTAAGGGTTCCCCACAAACACTGACGCTCACTGGGGTAGAGGTCCCACACACACTGACTCTCACTGGAAAACGTGTTCCCCACACAGTGACTCACACTGGGGTATGGGTTCCACACACACTGGCACTCATTGAGGGACGGGTCGCACACACACTGACTCTCACTGGGGTACGGGTTCCACACACACTGACTCTCATTGGGGTACGGGTCCCAAACACACTGACTCTCATTGGGGTACGGGTTCCCCACACACTGACTCTGACCCGACTATAGTTCCTCACACACTGACTCTCACTGGGGTATAGTTCCTCAAACACTGACTCTCACTGGGGTGCGGGTCCCACACACACTGACTCTCACTGGGGTGCGGGTCCCACACACACTGACTCTGACCCGGCTATAGTTCCTCACACACTGACTCTGACTGGGGTAAAATTCCACACACACTGACTCTCACTGGGGTATGGGTCCCCCACACACTGACTCTCACTGGGATATAGTCCCACACACACTGAAACTCACTGGGGTATAGTTCCACATACACTGAATCTCACTGGGGTACGGGTTCCACACAAACGGACTCTCAATGGGGTACGGGTTCCACACACACGACTCTCACAGAGGTATGGATTCCACACACACTGACTCGCATATGGATATGGGTCCTATACACACTGACTCTCATTGGGGTATAGTTCCACACACACACTGACTCTGACTGGGGTCCAGGTTCCACACATACTGACTCTCACTGGGGTATAGTTCCTCACACACTGACTCTCACTGGGGTATGGGTCCCACACACACTGACTCTCACTGGGGTACGGGTCCCACACACACTGACTCTCACTGGGGTACGGGTCACACACACACTGACTCTCACTGGGGTACGGGTCCCACACACACTGACTCTCACTGGGGTACGGGTCCCACACACACTGACTCTCACTGGGGTACGGGTCACACACACACTGACTCTCACTGGGGTACGGGTCCCACACACACTGACTCTCACTAGGGGACGGGCTGCACACACACTGACTCTCACTGGGATATAGTCCCACACACACTGAAACTCACTGGCGTATAGTTCCACACACACTGCCTCTCAATGGGATATAGTCCCACACACACTGAAACTCACTGGGGTATAGTCCCACACACACTGAAACTCATCTGGGGTATAGTTCCACACACACTGCCTCTCACTGGGATATACTCCCACACACACTGAAACTCACTCGGGTATAGTTCCACACACACTGCCTCTCAGTGGGATATAGTCCCACACACACTGAAACTCACTGGGGTATAGTCCCACACACACTGAAACTCACTGGGCTACGGGTTCCACACACACTGACACTCATTGGGGTACGGGTCTCACACACACTGACTCTCACTGGGGTATAGTTCCACACACACTGACTCTCACTGGGGTACGGGTTCCCCACACACTGACTCTAATTGGGGTATGGGTTGCACACACACAGACACTAAATGGAGTACGGGTTCCACACACACTGACTCTCGCTGGGGTGTGGTTCCCACACACTCTGTCTCTCACTGGGATTCAGGGTCCCACACACACTGACTCTCACTGGGGTACGGGTCCAAAACACACTGACTCTCACTGGGGTACGGGTCCCACACACACTCACTCTCATTGGGGTGTGTGTCCCAAATACACTGACACTCACTGCGTTACGGGTTCCACACACACACTGATTCTCACTGGGATACGTGTTCCCCACACAGTGACTCACAATGGGATAGGGGTTCCACACACACTGACACTCATTGAGGGACGGGTCCCACACATACTGACTCTCACTGGGGTATAGTTCCTCACACACTGCCTCTCACTGGGGTACGGGTTCCCAACACACAGACTCTCACTGGGGTATGGGTTCCCCACACCCTGACTCTCACTCGGGTATGGGTCCCACACACACTGACTCTCACTGGGTTATAGTTCCACACACACTGACTCTCATGAGGGTACAGTTCCCCACACACTGACTCTCACTGGGGTAAAATTCCACACACACTGACTCTAACAAGGGAATGGGTCCCCCACACACTGACTCTAACTGGGGTACGGGTTCCACACACACTGACTCTAACTGGGGTATGGGTCTCACACACACTGACTCTCACTGGGGTACGGGTCCCACACACACTGACACTCACTGGGGTACGGGTTTCACACACACTGCCTCTCACTGGGATATAGTCCCACACACACTGAAACTCACTCGGGTATAGTTCTACACACACTGCCTCTCAGCGGGATATAGTCCCACACACACTGAAACTCACTGGGGTATAGACCCACACACACTGAAACTCACTGGGGTATAGTCCCACACACGCTGAAACTCACTGGGGTACGGGTCTCACACACACTGACTCTCACTGGGGTACGGGTCCCACACACACTGACACTCACTGCGTTACGGGTTTCACACACACTGACTCTCACTGGGATACGTGTTCCCCACACAGTGACTCAGACTGGGGTACGGGTTCCACACACACTGTCTCTCACAGGGGTACCGGGTCCCACACACACAGCCTCTCACTGGGGTATGGGTCCCACACACGCTGACTCTCACTGGGGTACGGGTCCCACACACACTGACTCTCACTGGGGTACTTGTCCCACACACACTGACTCTCATTGGGGTACGGGTCCCACACACACTGACACTCACTGCGTTACGGGTTTCACACACACACTGACTCGCACTGGGGTACGTGTTCCCCACACAGTGACTCAGACTGGGGTACGGGTTCCACACACACACTGACTCTCACTGGGGTACGTGTTCCCCACACAGTGACTCTCACTGGGGTACGGGTTCCACACACACTGACTCTCACAGGGGTAAAGGGTTCCACACACACTGACTCTCACTGGGGTACGGGTTCCACACACACTCTCACTGGGGTACGGGATCCCCACACACTGACTCTCACTGGGGTATGGGATCACACACACAGACTCTCACTGGGGTATGGGACCCACGCACACAGTCTCTCATAGAGGTATATTTCCACACACTCCGACTCTCATTGGGGTATAGTTCCTCACACACTGACTCTCATTGGGGTATGGGTTCCACACACACTGACTCTCACTGGGGTACGGGTTCCATACACACTGACTCTCACTGGGGTACGGGTCCCACACACACTGTCTCTCACTGGGGTACAGGGTCCCACACACACAGTCTCTCACTGGGGTATGGGTCCCACACACACTGACTCTCACTGGGGTATAGTTCCACACACACTGACTCTCACTGGGGTACGGGTTCCCCACACACTGACTCTAATTGGGGTATGGGTTGCACACACACAGACACTAAATGGAGTACGGGTTCCACACACACTGACTCTCGCTGGGGTGTGGTTCCCACACACTCTGTCTCTCACTGGGATTCAGGGTCCCACACACACTGACTCTCACTGGGGTACGGGTCCAAAACACACTGACTCTCACTGGGGTACGGGTCCCACACACACTCACTCTCATTGGGGTATGTGTCCCAAATTTACTGACACTCACTGCGTTACGGGTTCCACACACACACTGATTCTCACTGGGATACGTGTTCTCACACAGTGACTCACAATGGGATAGGGGTTCCACACACACTGACACTCATTGAGGGACGGGTCTCACATACTGACACTCACTGGGGTACGGGTCCAACACACACTGACTCTCACTGGGTACCGGTTCCACACACACTGTCTCTCACAGGGGTACCGGGTCCCACACACACAGACTCTCACTAGGGTACGGGTCCCACACACACTGACTCTGACCCGGCTATAGTTCCTCACACAATGACTCTCACTGGGGTATAGTTCCTCACACACTGACTCTCACTGGGGTATGGGTTCCCCACACACAGACTCTCACTGGGGTACGGGTTCCCCACACCCTGATTCTCACTCGGGTATGGGTCCCACACACACTGACTCTCACTGGGTTGTGGTTCCACACACACTGACTCTCATGAGGGTACAGTTCCCCACACACTGACTCTCACTGGGGTAAAATTCCACACACACTGACTCTAACAAGGGTACGGGTCCCCCACACACTGACTCTCACTGGGTTATAGTTCCACACATACTGACTCTCACTGAGGTATGGGTCGCACACACACTGAATCTCACTGTAGTACGGGTCCCACACACACTGTCTCTCACTGGGGTACCGTTTCCCACACACACTGACTCTCACTGGGGTACGGGTCCCACAGACACTGACTCTCACTGGGGTACGGGTTCCACACACACTGACTCTCACTAGGGGATAGTTCCCCACACACTGACTCTCACTGGGGTATAGTTCCACACACACTGACTCTCACTGGGGTACGGGTTCCACACACATTGACTCTCATGGGGTACGTGTCGCACACACACCGACTATCACTGGGGTACGGGTCCTACACACACTAACTCTCAGTGGGGTACAGTTTCCACCCACACTGAATCACACTGCGGTATGGGTCCCACACACACACTGACTATCACTGGGTTATAGCTCCCACACACACTGTCTCAAACTGGGGTACGGGTCCCACAAAACGTGACTCCCACTGGGGTATAGTTGCACACACACTGAGGCACATTGGGGAATAGTTCTAAACACATTGTCTCTCACTGGGGTACGGGTTCCATCCACACTGACTCTCGCTGGGGTGCGGGTCTCACACACTGACTCTGACTGGGCTATAGTTCCTCACATCTGACTCTCACTGGGGTATAGTTCCTCACACACTGACTCTCACTGGGGTACGGGTTCCCCACACACTGACTCTCACTGGGGTACGGGTTCCCCTCAAACTGACTCTCACTGGGGTATGGGTTCCCCACACACTGACTCTCACTGGGTTAAGGGTTCCCCAGACACACTGACGCTCACTGGGGTACGGGTCCCACACACACACTGACGCTCACTGGGGTACGGGTCCCACACACACTGACTCTCACTGGGGTACGCGTTCCACACACACTGACTCTTATTGGGGTTCGGGCGCCACACACACCCACTCTCACTGGATTATGGCTCCCACACACACTGTCTCTAACTGGGGTACGGGCCCCACACACACTGACTCCCACTGGGGTATAGTTCCACAAACCCCGAATCTCATTGGGGTATACTTCCAAACACATTGTCTCCCACTGGGGTACGGGCTCCACCCACACTGACTCTCACTGGGATATAGTCCCACACACTCTGAAACTCACTGGGGTATAGTTCCACATACACTGACTCTCACTGGGGTACGGGTTCCACACAAACGGACTCTCAATGGGGTACGGGTTCCACACACACTGACTCGCATATGGGTATGGGTCCTATACACACTGACTCTCATTGGGGTATGGGTCCCAAACACACTGACTCTCACTGGGGTATAGTTCCTCACACACTGACTCTCACTGGGGTGCGGGTCCCACACACACTGACTCTGACCCGGCTATAGTTCCTCACACACTGACTCTCACTGGGGTATAGTTCCTCACACACTGACTCTCACTGGGGTACGTGTTCCCCACACACTGACTCTCACTGGGGTACGTGTTCCCCACACACTGACTCTCACTGGGGTACGTGTTCCCCACACACTGACTCTCACTGGGGTACGTGTTCCCCACACACTGACTCTCACTGGGGTAAAATTCCACACACACTGACACTCACTGGGGTACGGGTCCAACACACACTGACTCTCACTGGGTACGGGTTCCACACACACTGTCTCTCACAGGGGTACCGGGTCCCACACACATTGACTCTGACCCGGCTATAGTTCCTCACACAATGACTCTCACTGGGGTAAAATTCCACTCACACTCACTCTAACAAGGGAATGGGTCCCCCACACACTGACTCTAACTGGGGTACGGGTTCCACACACACTGACTCTCACTGGGGTATGGGTCTCACACACACTGACTCTCACTGGGGTACGGGTCCCACACACACTGACTCTCACTGGGGTATGGGTCCCACACACACTGACTCTCACTGGGGTATGGGTCCCACACACACTGACACTCACTGTGATACAGTCCCACACACACTGACTCTCACTGGGGTGCGTGTCCCACACACACTGACTCTCATTGGGGTTCGGGTCACACACACACTGACTCTAACTGGGATATAGTCCCACACACACACTGAAACTCACTGGGGTATAGTTCCACACACACTGCCTCTCAATGAGATATAGTCCCACACACACTGAAACTCACTGGGGTATAGTCCCACACACACTGAAACTCATCTGGGGTATAGTTCCACACACACTGCCTCTCACTGGGATATACTCCCACACACACTGAAACTCACTCGGGTATAGTTCCACACACACTGCCTCTTAGTGGGATATAGTCCCACACACACTGAAACTCACTGGGGTATAGTCCCACACACACTGAAACTCACTGGGCTACGGGTTCCACACACACTGACACTCATTGGGGTACGGGTCTCACACACACTGACTCTCACTGGGGTATAGTTCCACACACACTGACTCTCACTGGGGTACGGGTTCCCCACACACTGACTCTAATTGGGGTATGGGTTGCACACACACAGACACTAAATGGAGTACGGGTTCCACACACACTGACTCTCGCTGGGGTGTGGTTCCCACACACTCTGTCTCTCACTGGGATTCAGGGTCCCACACACACTGACTCTCACTGGGGTACGGGTCCAAAACAAACTTACTCTCACTGGGGTACGGGTCCCACACACACTCACTCTCATTGGGATATGTGTCCCAAATACACTGACACTCACTGCGTTACGGGTTCCACACACACACTGATTCTCACAGGGATAGGTGTTCCCCACACAGTGACTCACAATGGGATAGGGGTTCCACACACACTGACACTCATTGAGGGACGGGTCCCTCACATACTGACACTCACTGGGGTACGGGTCCAACACACACTGACTCTCACTGGGTACCGGTTCCACACACACTGTCTCTCACAGGGGTACCGGGTCCCACACACACAGACTCTCACTAGGGTACGGGTCCCACACACACTGACTCTGACCCGGCTATAGTTCCTCACACAATGACTCTCACTGGGGTATAGTTCCTCACACACTGACTCTCACTGGGGTACGGGTTCCCCACACACTGACTCTCACTGGGGTACGGGTTCCCCACACCCTGACTCTCACTCGGGTACGGGTCCCACACACACTGACTCTCACTGGGTTATAGTTCCACACACACTGACTCTCATGAGGGTACAGTTCCACACACACTGAGTCTCACTGGGGTAAAATTCCACACACACTGACTCTAACAAGGGAATGGGTCCCCCACACACTGACTCTAACTGGGGTACGGGTTCCACACACACTGACTCTCACTGGGGTATGGGTCTCACACACACTGACTCTCACTGGGGTACGGGTCCCACACACACTGACACTCACTGGGGTACGGGTTCCACACACACTGACTCTCACTGGGATATAGTCCCACACACACTGAAACTCACTCGGGTATAGTTCTACACACACTGCCTCTCAGTGGGATATAGTCCCACACACACTGAAACTCACTGGGGTATAGTCCCACACACACTGACTCTCACTGGGGGACGGGTTCCCCACACACTGATTCTACCTGGGGTACGGGTTGCACACACACTGACTCTAAATGGAGTACGGGTCCCCCACACACTGACTCTCACTGGGATATAGTTCCACAGACACTGACTCTCGCTGGGGTATGGTTCCCACACATTCTGTCTCTCACTGGGATTCAGGGTCCCACACACACTGACTCTCACTGGGGTATGGGTCCCACACACACTGACTCTCACTGGGGTACGGGTCCCACACACACTGACACTCACTGCGTTACGGGTTTCACACACATACTGACTCTCACTGGGATACGTGTTCCCCACACAGTGACTCACACTGGGGTACGGGTTCCACACACACTTTCTCTCACAGGGGTACCGGGTCCCACACAGACAGACTCTTACTGGGGTATGGGTCCCACACACGCTGACTCTCACTGGGGTACGGGTCCCACACACACTGACTCTCACTGGGGTACGGGATCCCCTCACACTGACTCTCACTGGGGTATGGGTCCCACACACACAGACTCTCACTGGGGTATGGGACCCACGCACACAGTCTCTCATAGAGGTATATTTCCACACACTCAGACTCTCATTGGGGTATAGTTCCTCACACAATGACTCTCACTGGGGTATGGGTTCCACACACACTGACTCTCACTGGGGTACGGGTTCCATACACAATGACTCTCACTGGGGTATGGGTCCCACACACACTGACTCTCAGTGGGGTACGGGTCCCACACACACTGACTCTCACTGGGGTATGGTCCCACACACACTGACTCTCACTGGGGTACGGGTCCCACACACACTGTCTCTCACTGGGGTACAGGGTCCCACACACACTGTCTCTCACTGGGGTATGGGTCCCACACACACTGACTCTCAGTGGGGTACGGGTCCCACACACACTGACTCTCACTGGGGTATGGTCCCACACACACTGACTCTCACTGGGTTACCTGTCCGACACACACTGATTCTCACTGGGGTACGGGTTCCACACACACACTGACTCTCACTGGGGTATGGGTCCTCCACACACTGACTCTCACTGGGTTAAGGGTTCCCCACAAACTCTGACGCTCACTGGGGTACAGGTCCCACACAAACTGACTCTCACTGGGATACGTGTTCCCCACACAGTGACTCACACTGGGGTATGGGTTCTACACACACTGGCACTCATTGAGGGACGGGTCGCACACACACTGACTCTCACTGGGGTACGGGTTCCACACACACTGACTCTCATTGGGGTACGGGTCCCAAACACACTGACTCTCACTGGGGTACGGGGTTCCCCACACACTGACTCTGACCCGACTATAGTTCCTCACACACTGACTCTCACTGGGGTATAGTTCCTCACACACTGATTCTCACTGGGGTGCGGGTCCCACACACACTGACTCTGACCCGGCTATAGTTCCTCACACACTGACTCTCACTGGGGTAAAATTCCACACACACTGACTCTCACTGGGGTATGGGTCCCCCACACACTGACTCTCACTGGGGTACGGGTCCCACACACACTGACTCTCACTGGGGTATGGGTCCCCCAAACACTGACTCTCACTGGGGTACGGGTCCCACACACACTGACTCTCACTGGGGTACGGGTTCCACACACACTGACTCTCACTGGGGTATGGGTCCCCCACACACTGACTCTCACTGGGGTATGGGTCCCCCACACACTGACTCTCACTGGGGTACGGGTCCCACACACACTGACTCTCACTGGGGTACGGGTCCCACACACACTGGCTCTCACTGGGGTACGGGTTCCCCACACAACCTGACTCTCACTGGGGTAATGGATTCGCAAAAATTGACACTCACTGGGGTAAAGTTCCCCACACACTGACTCGCACTGGGGTATAGTTCCACACACACTGACTCTCACTGGGGAATATTTCAACGAACTCCGACTCTCATTGGGGTATAGTTCCACACACACTGACTCTCACTGGGGTACGGGTCCCACTAACACTGACTCTCATTGGCGTAAGGGATTCACACAAATTGACACTCACTGCGGTAAAGTTCCCCACACACTGACTCTGACCCGACTATAGTTCCTCACACACTGACTCTCACTGGGGTATAGTTCCTCACACACTGATTCTCACTGGGGTGCGGGTCCCACACACACTGACTCTGACCCGGCTATAGTTCCTCACACACTGACTCTCACTGGGGTAAAATTCCACACACACTGACTCTCACTGGGGTATGGGTCCCCCACACACTGACTCTCACTGGGGTACGGGTACCACACACACTGACTCTCACTGGGGTATGGGTCCCCCAAACACTGACTCTCACTGGGGTACGGGTCCCACACACACTGACTCTCACTGGGGTACGGGTTCCACACACACTGACTCTCACTGGGGTATGGGTCCCCCACACACTGAATCTCACTGGGGTATGGGTCCCCCACACACTGACTCTCACTGGGGTACGGGTCCCACACACACTGACTCTCACTGGGGTACGGGTCCCACACACACTGACTCTCACTGGGATATAGTCCCACACACACACTGAAACTCACTGGGGTATAGTTCCACACACACTGCCTCTCAATGGGATATAGTCCCACACACACTGAAACTCACTGGGGTATAGTCCCACACACACTGAAACTCATCTGGGGTATAGTTCCACACACACTGCCTCTCACTGGGATATACTCCCACACACACTGAAACTCACTCGGGTATAGTTCCACACACACTGCCTCTCAGTGGGATATAGTCCCACACACACTGAAACTCACTGGGGTATAGTCCCACACACACTGAAACTCACTGGGGCATAGTCCCACACACACTGAAACTCACTGGGCTACGGGTTCCACACACACTGACACTCATTGGGGTACGGGTCTCACACACACTGACTCTCACTGGGGTATAGTTCCACACACACTGACTGCCACTGGGGTACGGGTCTCACACACACTGACTCTCACTGGGGTACGGGTCCCACACACATTGACACTCACTGGGGTACGGGTTCCACACACACTGCCTCTCACTGGGATATAGTCCCACACACACTGAAACTCACTCGGGTATAGTTCTACACACACTGCCTCTCAGTGGTATATAGTCCGACACACACTGAAACTCACTGGGGTACGGGTCTCACACACACTGAAACTCACTGGGGTATAGTCCCACACACGCTGAAACTCACTGGGGTACGGGTCTCACACACACTGACTCTCACTGGGGTATAGTTCCACACACACTGACTCTCACTGGGGGACGGGTTCCCCACACACTGATTCTACCTGGGGTACGGGTTGCACACACACAGACTCTAAATGGAGTACGGGTCCCCCACACACTGACTCTCACTGGGATATAGTTCCACAGACACTGACTCTCGCTGGGGTATGGTTCCCACACATTCTGTCTCTCACTGGGATTCAGGGTCCCACACACACTGTCTCTCACTGGGATTCAGGGTCCCACACACACTGACTCTCACTGGGGTACGGGATCCCCACACACTGACTCTCACTGGGGTATGGGTCCCACACACACTGACTCTCACTGGGGTACGTGTTCCCAAACACACTGACTTTCACTGGGTTATAGTTTCACACATACTGACTCTCACTGAGGTATGGGTCGCACACACACTGTCTCTCACTGTACTACGGGTCCCACACACACTGTCTCTCACTAGGGTACGGGTCCCACAGACACTTATTCTCATTGGGGTACGAGTTCCTCACACACTGACTCTCACTAGGGGATAGTTCCACACACACTGACTCTCACTAGGGTACAGGTTCCATACACACTGACTTTCACTGGTGTACGGGTCCCACACACACTGACACTCAAAGGGGTACAGTTCCCCACACACTGACACTCACTGGGGTCTAGTTCCACACACATTGACTCTGACTGGGGTATAGTTCCACACACACTGACTCTCACTGGGGTACGTGTTCCCAAACACACTGACTCTCACTGGGTTATAGTTCCACACATGCTGACTCTCACTGAGGTATGGGTCGCACACACACTGAATCTCACTGTAGTACTGGTCCCACACACACTGACTCTCACTGGGGTACGGGTCCCACACACACTGTCTCTCACTGGGGTACCGGTTCCACACACACTGACTATCACTGGGTTATAGCTCCCAAACACTGTCTCAAGCTGGGGTACAGGTCCCACACGCAGTGACTCTCACTGGGGTATAGTTGAACACACACTGAGTCACATTGGGGAATAGTTCTAAACACATTGTCTCTCACTGGGGTGCGGGTTCCACCCACACTGACTCTCGCTGGGGTGCGGGTCTCACACACTGACTCTGACTGGGCAATAGTTCCTCACACCTGACTCTCACTGGGGTACGGGTTCCCCACACACTGACTCTCACTGGGGTACGGGTTCCAAACACACACTGACACTCACTGGGGTACGGGTTACACACACACACTGACTCTCACTGGGGTACGGGTTCCCCACACAACCTGACTCTCACTGGGGTAAGGGATTCACAAAAATTGACACTCACTGGGGTAAATTTCCCCACACACTGACTCGCACTGGGGTACGGGTCCCACTAACACTGACTCTCACTGGGGTACGGGCCCCACACACACTGACTCTCATTGGCGTAAGGGATTCACACAAATTGACACTCACTGGGGTAAAGTTCCCCACACACTGACTCGCACTGGGGTATAGTTCCACACACACTGACTCTCATTGGGGAATAGTTCAACACACTCCGACTCTCATTGGGGTATAGTTCCACACACACTGACTCTCACTGGGGTACGGGTCCCACTAACACTGACTCTCACTGGCGAACGGTTCCCCCACACACTGACACTCACTGGGGTATGGGTCCCTCACACTCTGACTCTCACTGGGGTACGGGTCCCACACTCACTGACTCTCACTGTGGTACGGGTCTAACACACACTGACTCTCACTGGGTTAAGTATTCCCCACACACAGTGACGCTCACTGGGGTACGGGACCCACACACACTGACTCTCACTGGGGTAGGGGTCCCACACTCACTGCCGCTCAATGGGGGCAGGGTCCCACACACACTGACTCTCACTGGGGTACGGGTCCCACACTCACTGACCCTCACTGGGGTATGGGTCCCACACACACTGACTCTCACTGCGGTACGGGTCTAACACACACTGACTCTCACTGGGTTTAGGGTTCCCCACACACACTGACGCTCACTGGGGTACGGGTCCCACACACACTGGCTCTCACTGCGGTACGGGTCTAACACACACTGACTCTCACTGGGTTTAGGGTTCCCCACACACACTGACTCTCACTGGGGTACGGGTTCCACACACACTGACACTCACTGGGGTACGGGTCCCACACCCGCTGACTCTCACTGGGGTACGGGTCCCACACACACTGACTCTCACTGGGGTATGGGTCCCACACACACTGTCTCTAACTGGGGTACGGGCCCCACACACTGACTCCCACAGGGGTATAGTTCCACACACACTGACTCTCACTGGGGTACGGGTTCCCCACACACTGACTCTAATTGGGGTATGGGTTGCACACACACAGACACTAAATGGCGTACGGGTTCCACACACACTGACTCTCGCTGGGGTATGGTTCCCACACACTCTGTCTCTCACTGGGATTCAGGGTCCCACACACACTGACTCTCAGTGGGGTACGGGTCCAAAACACACTGACTCTCACTGGGGTACGGGTCCCACCCACACTCACTCTCACTAGGTTACGGATTCCACACACATACTCTCTTACAGGGGTACGGGTCGCACAAACACTGTCTCTCACTGGGGTATAGTTCCACACACACTGACTCTCACTGGGATATAGTTCCACACACACTGACTCTCACTGGGGTACGGGTTCCACACACATTGACTCTCACTGGCGTACGGTTTCCACACACACACTGACTCTCACTGGGGTACGGGTCCCACACACACTGACTCTCACTGGGGTACGGGTTCCACACACATTGACTCTCACTGGCGTACGGTTTCCACACACACACTGACTCTCACTGGGGTACGGGTCGCACACACACTGACTCTCACGCGGGTACGGGTCCCACACACACTGACACTTACGGGGATATAGTTCCACACACACTGATACTCATTGGGGTACGGGTTTCACACACAGTGACAGTAACTGGAGTACAGTTCCCCACACACTGACTCTCACTGGGGTATAGTTCCACACACACTGACACTCACTGGGGTACAGTTCCCCGCACACACTGACATTCACTGGGGTACGGGTCCTACACACACTGACTCTCACTGGGGTACGGGTTTCACACACAGTGACACTCACTGGAGTACAATTCATCACAAACTGACTCTCACTGGGGTATACTTCCACACACACTGACTCTCACTGGGGTACGGGTACCACACACACTGACTCTCACTGGGGTACGAGTCCCACAAACACTGACTCTCATTGGGGTATAGTTCCCCACACACACTGACTCTCACTGGGATACGAGTTCCCCACACACTGACTCTCACTGTGATACGTGTTCCCCACACACTGACTATCACTGAGATATGGGTCCCACGCACACTGACTCTCACTGGGGTACAGGTCCCACACATACTGACTCTCACAGGGGTACAGATTCCACACACACCGACTCTCACTGGGGGACGGGTTCCACACACACTGACTATCACTGGGGTACAGATTCCACACACACTGACTCTCACTGGGGTATAGTTCCACACACACTGACACTCACTGGGGTACAGTTCCCCGCACACACTGACATTCACTGGGGTACGGGTCCTACACACACTGACTCTCACTGGGGTACGGGTTTCACACACAGTGACACTCACTGGAGTACAATTCATCACAAACTGACTCTCACTGGGGTATACTTCCACACACACTGACTCTCACTGGGGTACGGGTACCACACACACTGACTCTCACTGGGGTACGAGTTCCCCGCACACTGACTCTCACTGTGATACGGGTTCCCCACACACTGACTATCACTGAGATATGGGTCCCACGCACACTGACTCTCACTGGGGTACAGGTCCCACACATACTGACTCTCACAGGGGTACAGATTCCACACACACCGACTCTCACTGGGGGACGGGTTCCACACACACTGACTATCACTGGGGTACAGATTCCGCACACACTGACTCTCACTGGGGGACGGGTCCACACATACTGACTCTCACTGGGGTACAGATTCCACACACACTGACTCTCACTGGGGTACGGGTCCCACAGACACTGACTCTCACTGGGCTACGGGTTCCACACACACTGACTCTCACTAGGGGATAGTTCCACACACACTGACTGTCACTGGGGAATAGTTCCCCACACACTGACTCTCACTGGGGTGCGGGTCCCACACACACTGACTCTGACCCGGCTATAGTTCCTCACACACTGACTCTCACTGGGGTACGAGTTCCCCACACACTGACTATCACTGAGATATGGGTCCCACGCACACTGACTCTCACTGGGGTACAGGTCCCACACATACTGACTCTCACAGGGGTACAGATTCCACACACACCGACTCTCACTGGGGGACGGGTTCCACACACACTGACTATCACTGGGGTACAGATTCCACACACACTGACTCTCACTGGGGTACGGGATCCCCACACACTGACTCTCACTGGGGTATGGGTCCCACACACACTGACTCTCACTGGGGTACGTGTTCCCAAACACACTGACTTTCACTGGGTTATAGTTTCACACATACTGACTCTCACTGAGGTATGGGTCGCACACACACTGTCTCTCACTGTACTACGGGTCCCACACACACTGTCTCTCACTAGGGTACGGGTCCCACAGACACTTATTCTCATTGGGGTACGAGTTCCTCACACACTGACTCTCACTAGGGGATAGTTCCACACACACTGACTCTCACTAGGGTACAGGTTCCATACACACTGACTTTCACTGGTGTACGGGTCCCACACACACTGACACTCAAAGGGGTACAGTTCCCCACACACTGACACTCACTGGGGTCTAGTTCCACACACATTGACTCTAACTGGGGTATAGTTCCACACACACTGACTCTCACTGGGGTACGTGTTCCCAAACACACTGACTCTCACTGGGTTATAGTTCCACACATGCTGACTCTCACTGAGGTATGGGTCGCACACACACTGAATCTCACTGTAGTACTGGTCCCACACACACTGACTCTCACTGGGGTACGGGTCCCACACACACTGTCTCTCACTGGGGTACCGGTTCCACACACACTGACTATCACTGGGTTATAGCTCCCAAACACTGTCTCAAGCTGGGGTACAGGTCCCACACGCAGTGACTCTCACTGGGGTATAGTTGAACACACACTGAGTCACATTGGGGAATAGTTCTAAACACATTGTCTCTCACTGGGGTGCGGGTTCCACCCACACTGACTCTCGCTGGGGTGCGGGTCTCACACACTGACTCTGACTGGGCAATAGTTCCTCACACCTGACTCTCACTGGGGTACGGGTTCCCCACACACTGACTCTCACTGGGGTACGGGTTCCAAACACACACTGACACTCACTGGGGTACGGGTTACACACACACACTGACTCTCACTGGGGTACGGGTTCCCCACACAACCTGACTCTCACTGGGGTAAGGGATTCACAAAAATTGACACTCACTGGGGTAAATTTCCCCACACACTGACTCGCACTGGGGTACGGGTCCCACTAACACTGACTCTCACTGGGGTACGGGCCCCACACACACTGACTCTCATTGGCGTAAGGGATTCACACAAATTGACACTCACTGGGGTAAAGTTCCCCACACACTGACTCGCACTGGGGTATAGTTCCACACACACTGACTCTCATTGGGGAATAGTTCAACACACTCCGACTCTCATTGGGGTATAGTTCCACACACACTGACTCTCACTGGGGTACGGGTCCCACTAACACTGACTCTCACTGGCGAACGGTTCCCCCACACACTGACACTCACTGGGGTATGGGTCCCTCACACTCTGACTCTCACTGGGGTACGGGTCCCACACTCACTGACTCTCACTGTGGTACGGGTCTAACACACACTGACTCTCACTGGGTTAAGTATTCCCCACACACAGTGACGCTCACTGGGGTACGGGACCCACACACACTGACTCTCACTGGGGTAGGGGTCCCACACTCACTGCCGCTCAATGGGGGCAGGGTCCCACACACACTGACTCTCACTGGGGTACGGGTCCCACACTCACTGACCCTCACTGGGGTATGGGTCCCACACACACTGACTCTCACTGCGGTACGGGTCTAACACACACTGACTCTCACTGGGTTTAGGGTTCCCCACACACACTGACGCTCACTGGGGTACGGGTCCCACACACACTGGCTCTCACTGCGGTACGGGTCTAACACACACTGACTCTCACTGGGTTTAGGGTTCCCCACACACACTGACTCTCACTGGGGTACGGGTTCCACACACACTGACACTCACTGGGGTACGGGTCCCACACCCGCTGACTCTCACTGGGGTACGGGTCCCACACACACTGACTCTCACTGGGGTATGGGTCCCACACACACTGTCTCTAACTGGGGTACGGGCCCCACACACTGACTCCCACAGGGGTATAGTTCCACACACACTGACTCTCACTGGGGTACGGGTTCCCCACACACTGACTCTAATTGGGGTATGGGTTGCACACACACAGACACTAAATGGCGTACGGGTTCCACACACACTGACTCTCGCTGGGGTATGGTTCCCACACACTCTGTCTCTCACTGGGATTCAGGGTCCCACACACACTGACTCTCAGTGGGGTACGGGTCCAAAACACACTGACTCTCACTGGGGTACGGGTCCCACCCACACTCACTCTCACTAGGTTACGGATTCCACACACATACTCTCTTACAGGGGTACGGGTCGCACAAACACTGTCTCTCACTGGGGTATAGTTCCACACACACTGACTCTCACTGGGATATAGTTCCACACACACTGACTCTCACTGGGGTATGGGTCCCACACACACTGTCTCTCACTGGGGTACAGGGTCCCACACACATTGTCTCTCACTGGCGTATGGGTCCCACACACACTGACTCTCATTGGGGTTCGGGTCCCACACACACTGGCTCTCACTGCGGTACGGGTCTAACACACACTGACTCTCACTGGGTTTAGGGTTCCCCACACACACTGACTGTCACTGGGGAATAGTTCCCCACACACTGACTCTCACTGGGGTGCGGGTCCCACACACACTGACTCTGACCCGGCTATAGTTCCTCACACACTGACTCTCACTGGGGTACGAGTTCCCCACACACTGACTATCACTGAGATATGGGTCCCACGCACACTGACTCTCACTGGGGTACAGGTCCCACACATACTGACTCTCACAGGGGTACAGATTCCACACACACCGACTCTCACTGGGGGACGGGTTCCACACACACTGACTATCACTGGGGTACAGATTCCACACACACTGACTCTCACTGGGTACGGGATCCCCACACACTGACTCTCACTGGGGTATGGGTCCCACACACACTGACTCTCACTGGGGTACGTGTTCCCAAACACACTGACTTTCACTGGGTTATAGTTTCACACATACTGACTCTCACTGAGGTATGGGTCGCACACACACTGTCTCTCACTGTACTACGGGTCCCACACACACTGTCTCTCACTAGGGTACGGGTCCCACAGACACTTATTCTCATTGGGGTACGAGTTCCTCACACACTGACTCTCACTAGGGGATAGTTCCACACACACTGACTCTCACTAGGGTACAGGTTCCATACACACTGACTTTCACTGGTGTACGGGTCCCACACACACTGACACTCAAAGGGGTACAGTTCCCCACACACTGACACTCACTGGGGTCTAGTTCCACACACATTGACTCTGACTGGGGTATAGTTCCACACACACTGACTCTCACTGGGGTACGTGTTCCCAAACACACTGACTCTCACTGGGTTATAGTTCCACACATGCTGACTCTCACTGAGGTATGGGTCGCACACACACTGAATCTCACTGTAGTACTGGTCCCACACACACTGACTCTCACTGGGGTACGGGTCCCACACACACTGTCTCTCACTGGGGTACCGGTTCCACACACACTGACTATCACTGGGTTATAGCTCCCAAACACTGTCTCAAGCTGGGGTACAGGTCCCACACGCAGTGACTCCCACTGGGGTATAGTTGAACACACACTGAGTCACATTGGGGAATAGTTCTAAACACACTGTCTCTCACTGGGGTGCGGGTTCCACCCACACTGACTCTCGCTGGGGTGCGGGTCTCACACACTGACTCTGACTGGGCAATAGTTCCTCACACCTGACTCTCACTGGGGTACGGGTTCCCCACACACTGACTCTCACTGGGGTACGGGTTCCAAACACACACTGACACTCACTGGGGTACGGGTTACACACACACACTGACTCTCACTGGGGTACGGGTTCCCCACACAACCTGACTCTCACTGGGGTAAGGGATTCACAAAAATTGACACTCACTGGGGTAAATTTCCCCACACACTGACTCGCACTGGGGTATAGTTCCACACACACTGACTCTCACTGGGGTACGGGTCCCACTAACACTGACTCTCACTGGGGTACGGGCCCCACACACACTGACTCTCATTGGCGTAAGGGATTCACACAAATTGACACTCACTGGGGTAAAGTTCCCCACACACTGACTCGCACTGGGGTATAGTTCCACACACACTGACTCTCATTGGGGAATAGTTCAACACACTCCGACTCTCATTGGGGTATAGTTCCACACACACTGACTCTCACTGGTGTACGGGTCCCACTAACACTGACTCTCACTGGCGAACGGTTCCCCCACACACTGACACTCACTGGGGTATGGGTCCCTCACACTCTGACTCTCACTGGGGTACGGGTCCCACACTCACTGACTCTCACTGTGGTACGGGTCTAACACACACTGACTCTCACTGGGTTAAGTATTCCCCACACACAGTGACGCTCACTGGGGTACGGGACCCACACACACTGACTCTCACTGGGGTAGGGGTCCCACACTCACTGCCGCTCAATGGGGGCAGGGTCCCACACACACTGACTCTCACTGGGGTACGGGTCCCACACTCACTGACCCTCACTGGGGTATGGGTCCCACACACACTGACTCTCACTGCGGTACGGGTCTAACACACACTGACTCTCACTGGGTTTAGGGTTCCCCACACACACTGACGCTCACTGGGGTACGGGTCCCACACACACTGGCTCTCACTGCGGTACGGGTCTAACACACACTGACTCTCACTGGGTTTAGGGTTCCCCACACACACTGACTCTCACTGGGGTACGGGTTCCACACACACTGACTCTCACTGGGGTACGGGTCCCACACCCGCTGACTCTCACTGGGGTACGGGTCCCACACACACTGACTCTCACTGGGGTATGGGTCCCACACACACTGTCTCTAACTGGGGTACGGGCCCCACACACTGACTCCCACAGGGGTATAGTTCCACACACACTGACTCTCACTGGGGTACGGGTTCCCCACACACTGACTCTAATTGGGGTATGGGTTGCACACACACAGACACTAAATGGCGTACGGGTTCCACACACACTGACTCTCGCTGGGGTATGGTTCCCACACACTCTGTCTCTCACTGGGATTCAGGGTCCCACACACACTGACTCTCAGTGGGGTACGGGTCCAAAACACACTGACTCTCACTGGGGTACGGGTCCCACACACACTCACTCTCACTAGGTTACGGATTCCACACACATACTCTCTTACAGGGGTACGGGTCGCACAAACACTGTCTCTCACTGGGGTATAGTTCCACACACACTGACTCTCACTGGGATATAGTTCCACACACACTGACTCTCACTGGGGTATGGGTCCCACACACACTGTCTCTCACTGGGGTACAGGGTCCCACACACATTGTCTCTCACTGGCGTATGGGTCCCACACACACTGACTCTCATTGGGGTTCGGGTCCCACACACACTGGCTCTCACTGCGGTACGGGTCTAACACACACTGACTCTCACTGGGTTTAGGGTTCCCCACACACACTGACTCTCACTGGGGTACGGGTTCCACACACACTGACTCTCACTGGGGTACGGGTCCCACACCCGCTGACTCTCACTGGGGTACGGGTCCCACACACACTGACTCTCACTGGGGTACGGGTTCCACACACATTGACTCTCACTGGCGTACGGTTTCCACACACACACTGACTCTCACTGGGGTACGGGTCGCACACACACTGACTCTCACGCGGGTACGGGTCCCACACACACTGACACTTACGGGGATATAGTTCCACACACACTGATACTCATTGGGGTACGGGTTTCACACACAGTGACAGTAACTGGAGTACAGTTCCCCACACACTGACTCTCACTGGGGTATAGTTCCACACACACTGACACTCACTGGGGTACAGTTCCCCGCACACACTGACATTCACTGGGGTACGGGTCCTACACACACTGACTCTCACTGGGGTACGGGTTTCACACACAGTGACACTCACTGGAGTACAATTCATCACAAACTGACTCTCACTGGGGTATACTTCCACACACACTGACTCTCACTGGGGTACGGGCCCCACACACACTGACTCTCATTGGCGTAAGGGATTCACACAAATTGACACTCACTGGGGTAAAGTTCCCCACACACTGACTCGCACTGGGGTATAGTTCCACACACACTGACTCTCATTGGGGAATAGTTCAACACACTCCGACTCTCATTGGGGTATAGTTCCACACACACTGACTCTCACTGGTGTACGGGTCCCACTAACACTGACTCTCACTGGCGAACGGTTCCCCCACACACTGACACTCACTGGGGTATGGGTCCCTCACACTCTGACTCTCACTGGGGTACGGGTCCCACACTCACTGACTCTCACTGTGGTACGGGTCTAACACACACTGACTCTCACTGGGTTAAGTATTCCCCACACACAGTGACGCTCACTGGGGTACGGGACCCACACACACTGACTCTCACTGGGGTAGGGGTCCCACACTCACTGCCGCTCAATGGGGGCAGGGTCCCACACACACTGACTCTCACTGGGGTACGGGTCCCACACTCACTGACCCTCACTGGGGTATGGGTCCCACACACACTGACTCTCACTGCGGTACGGGTCTAACACACACTGACTCTCACTGGGTTTAGGGTTCCCCACACACACTGACGCTCACTGGGGTACGGGTCCCACACACACTGGCTCTCACTGCGGTACGGGTCTAACACACACTGACTCTCACTGGGTTTAGGGTTCCCCACACACACTGACTCTCACTGGGGTACGGGTTCCACACACACTGACTCTCACTGGGGTACGGGTCCCACACCCGCTGACTCTCACTGGGGTACAGGTCCCACACACACTGACTCTCACTGGGGTACGGGTCCCACACACACTGACTCTCACTGGGGTATGGGTCCCACACACACTGTCTCTAACTGGGGTACGGGCCCCACACACTGACTCCCACAGGGGTATAGTTCCACGCACACTGACTCTCACTGGGGTACGGGTTCCCCACACACTGACTCTAATTGGGGTATGGGTTGCACACACACAGACACTAAATGGCGTACGGGTTCCACACACACTGACTCTCGCTGGGGTATGGTTCCCACACACTCTGTCTCTCACTGGGATTCAGGGTCCCACACACACTGACTCTCAGTGGGGTACGGGTCCAAAACACACTGACTCTCACTGGGGTACGGGTCCCACACACACTCACTCTCACTAGGTTACGGATTCCACACACATACTCTCTTACAGGGGTACGGGTCGCACAAACACTGTCTCTCACTGGGGTATAGTTCCACACACACTGACTCTCACTGGGATATAGTTCCACACACACTGACTCTCACTGGGGTATGGGTCCCACACACACTGTCTCTCACTGGGGTACAGGGTCCCACACACATTGTCTCTCACTGGCGTATGGGTCCCACACACACTGACTCTCACTGGGGTTCGGGTCCCACACACACTGAGTCTCAATGGGGTACGGGTCCCACACATACTGACTCTCACTGGGGTACGGGTCCCACACACACTGACTCTCACTGGGGTACGGGTTCCACACACATTGACTCTCACTGGCGTACGGTTTCCACACACACACTGACTCTCACTGGGGTACGGGTCGCACACACACTGACTCTCACGCGGGTACGGGTCCCACACACACTGACACTTACGGGGATATAGTTCCACACACACTGATACTCATTGGGGTACGGGTTTCACACACAGTGACAGTAACTGGAGTACAGTTCCCCACACACTGACTCTCACTGGGGTATAGTTCCACACACACTGACACTCACTGGGGTACAGTTCCCCGCACACACTGACATTCACTGGGGTACGGGTCCTACACACACTGACTCTCACTGGGGTACGGGTTTCACACACAGTGACACTCACTGGAGTACAATTCATCACAAACTGACTCTCACTGGGGTATACTTCCACACACACTGACTCTCACTGGGGTACGGGTACCACACACACTGACTCTCACTGGGGTACGAGTCCCACAAACACTGACTCTCATTGGGGTATAGTTCCCCACACACACTGACTCTCACTGGGATACGAGTTCCCCACACACTGACTCTCACTGTGATACGTGTTCCCCACACACTGACTATCACTGAGATATGGGTCCCACGCACACTGACTCTCACTGGGGTACAGGTCCCACACATACTGACTCTCACAGGGGTACAGATTCCACACACACCGACTCTCACTGGGGGACGGGTTCCACACACACTGACTATCACTGGGGTACAGATTCCACACACACTGACTCTCACTGGGGTATAGTTCCACACACACTGACACTCACTGGGGTACAGTTCCCCGCACACACTGACATTCACTGGGGTACGGGTCCTACACACACTGACTCTCACTGGGGTACGGGTTTCACACACAGTGACACTCACTGGAGTACAATTCATCACAAACTGACTCTCACTGGGGTATACTTCCACACACACTGACTCTCACTGGGGTACGGGTACCACACACACTGACTCTCACTGGGGTACGAGTTCCCCGCAGACTGACTCTCACTGTGATACGGGTTCCCCACACACTGACTATCACTGAGATATGGGTCCCACGCACACTGACTCTCACTGGGGTACAGGTCCCACACATACTGACTCTCACAGGGGTACAGATTCCACACACACCGACTCTCACTGGGGGACGGGTTCCACACACACTGACTATCACTGGGGTACAGATTCCGCACACACTGACTCTCACTGGGGGACGGGTCCACACATACTGACTCTCACTGGGGTACAGATTCCACACACACTGACTCTCACTGGGGTACGGGTCCCACAGACACTGACTCTCACTGGGCTACGGGTTCCACACACACTGACTCTCACTAGGGGATAGTTCCACACACACTGACTGTCACTGGGGAATAGTTCCCCACACACTGACTCTCACTGGGGTGCGGGTCCCACACACACTGACTCTGACCCGGCTATAGTTCCTCACACACTGACTCTCACTGGGGTACGAGTTCCCCACACACTGACTATCACTGAGATATGGGTCCCACGCACACTGACTCTCACTGGGGTACAGGTCCCACACATACTGACTCTCACAGGGGTACAGATTCCACACACACCGACTCTCACTGGGGGACGGGTTCCACACACACTGACTATCACTGGGGTACAGATTCCACACACACTGACTCTCACTGGGGGACGGGTCCACACATACTGACTCTCACTGGGGTACAGATTCCACACACACTGACTCTCACTGGGGTGCGGGTCCCACACACACTGACAGTCACTGGGGTACAGTGTCCCACACACACTGACTCTCACTGGGGAACGGGTTCCACACACACTGACTCTCACTAGGGTACGGGTCCCACACACACTGACTCTCACTGGGGTATGGGTCCCACACACAGTGACTCTCACTGGGGTACGGGTCCCACACACACTGACTCTCACTGGGGTACGGGTTCCACACAAATTGACTCTCACTGGCGTACGGTTTCCACACACACACTGACTCTCACTGGGGTACGGGTCGCACACACACTGACTCTCACTCGGGTATGGGTCCCACACACACTGACTCTCACTGGGGTACGTGTCCCACACACACTGACTCTCACTGGGGTAAGGGTTCGCCACACACACTGACATTCACTGGGGTACGAGTCCCACAAACACTGACTCTCATTGGGGTATAGTTCCCCACACACGCTGTCTCTCACTGGGATACGAGTTCCCCACACACTGACTCTCACTGAGATATGGGTCCCACGCACACTGACTCTCACTGGGGTACAGATTCCACACACACTGACTCTCACTGGGGGACGGGTTCCACACACACTGACTATCACTGGGGGACGGGTCCCACACACACTGACTCTCACTGGGGTATGGGTTCCACACACACTGACTCTCACTGGGGGACGGGTTCCACACACACTGTCTCTCACTGGGGTATGGGTCCCACACACACTGACTCTCACTGGGGCACGGGTCCCACACACACTGACTCTCACTCGGGTACGGGTCCCAAACACACTGACACTCACGGGGATATAATTCCACACAAACTGACACTCATTGGGGTATGGGTTTCACACACACTGACTCTCACTGGGGTACGGGTTCCCCACACACTGACTCTCACTGGGGTACGGGTTCCACAGGCACTGACACCCACTGGGGTACAGGTCCCACATACATTGACTCTCACTGGGGTAAGGGTTCCCCACACACACTGACACTCACTGGGGTACGGGTTCCACACACACTGACACTCACTGGGGTACGGGTCCCACACACACTGACACTCACAGGACTACAGTTCCCCACACACACTGACACTCACTGGGATACGGGTCCCACACACTGACTCGCACTGGGTTTTGCTTTACACACACTGACTCTCATTGGGGTATAGATCCCCACACACTGACTCTCACTGGGGTACGGGTCCCACACACACTGACTCTCACTCGGGTACGGGTCCCAAACACACTGACACTCACGGGGATATAGTTCCACACAAACTGACACTCATTGGGGTACGCGTTTCACACACAGTGACACTCACTGGAGTACAGTTCCCCACACACTGACTCTCACTGGGGTATGGGTTTCACACACAGTGACACTCACTGGAGTACAGTTCCCCACACACTGACTATCACTGGGGTATAGTTCCACACACACTGACGCTCACTGGGATATAGTTCCACACACACTGACACTCACAGGGGTACAGTTCCCCGCACACACTGACATTCACTGGGGTACGGGTCCTACACACACTGACTCTCATTAGTGTACGGGTTTCACACACACTGACACTCACTGGGGTACGGGTCCTACACACACTGACTCTCATTGGCGTACGGGTTTCACACACAGTGACACTCACTGGAGTACAATTCCCCACACACTGACTCTCACTGGGGTACGGGTTCCACACACACTGACTCTCACTGGGGTACGGTTTCCACACACACTGACTCTCACTGGGGTATAGTTCCACACACACTGACACTCACTGGGGTACAGTTCCCCGCACACACCGACATTCATGGGGTACAGGTCCTACACACACATTGACTCTCACTGGGGTATACTTCCACACACACTGACTCTCACTTGGGTATGGGTCCCACACACACTGTCTCTCACTGGGGTACGGGTCCCACACACACTGAATCTCACTGGAGTACGGGTTCCACACACACTGACTCTCACTGGGGTACGGGTTCCACACACACTGACTCTCACTGGGGTACGGGTTCCTCACACACTGACTCTCACTGGGGTACGGGTTCCCCACACACTGACTCTCACTGGGGTACGGGTTCCCCACACACTGACTCTCACTGGGGTACGGGTTCCCCACACACTGACTCTCACTGGGGTACGGGTTCCCCACACACTGACTCTCACTGGGGTACGGGTTCCCCACACACTGACTCTCACTGGGGTACAGGTTCCCCACACACTGACTCTCACTGGGGTACGGGTTCCCCACACACTGACTCTCACTGGGGTACGGGTTCCCCACACACTGACTCTCACTGGGGTACGGGTTCCACACACACTGACTCTCAATGGGGCACGTGTTCCACACACACTGACTCTCACTGGGGTACGAATCCCACACACACTGACTCTAACTGGGGTACGGGTCCCACACACACTGACGCTCACTAGGGTACGGGTAACAAACAAAAAGACTCTCACTAGGGTACGGGTCCCAAACACACTGACTGTCACTAGGGTACGGGTTCCACACACACTGACTCTCACTGGGATACGGGTTTCACACACACTGACTCTCACTGGGGTATGGGTTTCACACACAGTGACACTCACTGGAGTACAATTCCCCACACACTGACTCTCACTGGGGTACGGGTCCCACACACATTGACTCTCACTGGGGTACAGTTCCCCGCACACACCGACATTCATGGGGTACAGGTCCTACACACACATTGACTCTCACTGGGGTATACTTCCACACACACTGACTCTCACTTGGGTATGGGTCCCACACACACTGTCTCTCACTGGGGTACGGGTCCCACACACACTGAATCTCACTGGGGTACGGGTTCCACACACACTGACTCTCACTGGGGTACGGGTTCCACACACACTGACTCTCATTGGGGTATAGTTCCCCACACACATTGACTCTCACTGGGATACGGGTTCCCCACACACTGTCTCTCACTAGGGTACGGGTCCCACACACAATGACTCTCACTGGGGTACGGGTCCCACACACACTGACTCTCACTGGGATATAGTTCCACACACACTGACATTCACTGGAGTACGGGATTCACACACAATGACTCTCACTGGGATATAGTTCCACACACACTGACATTCACTGGGGTACGGGTCCCACACACACTGACTCTCACTGGGGTATGGGTTTCACTCACAGTGACACTCACTGGAGTACAGTTCACCACACACTGACTATCACTGGGGTATAGTTCCACACACACTGATGCTCACTGGGATATAGTTCCACACACACTGACACTCACAGGGGTACAGTTCCCCGCACACACTGACATTCACTGGGGTACGGGTCCTACACACACTGACTCTCATTAGTGTACGGGTTTCACACACACTGACACTCACTTGAGTATGGGTCCCACACACACTGTCTCTCACTGGGGTACAGGTCCCACACACACTGACTCTCACTGGGGGACGGGTCCCACACACACTGACTCTCACTGGGGTACGGGTTCCACACACACTGACTCTCACTGGGGTATGGGTTCCCCACACACACTGACTCTCACTGGGATACGGGTTCCCCACACACTGACTCTCACTGGGATACGGGTTCCCCACACACTGACGCTCACTGGGGAACAGGTCCCACACACACTAACTCTCACTGGGATATAGTTCCACACACACTGACATTCACTGGAGTACGGGATTCACACACAATGACTCTCACTGGGATATAGTTCCACACACACTGACATTCACTGGGGTACGGGTCCCACACACACTGACTCTCACTGGGGTATGGGTTTCACACACAGTGACACTCACTGGAGTACAGTTCCCCACACACTGATTCTCACTGGGTAAGGGTCCCCCATACACTGACTCTCACTGGGGTACGGGTTCCACGCACACTGACTCTCACTCGGGTACGGGTCCCACACACACTGACTCTCACTGGGGTATGGGTCCCACACACACTGACTCTCACTGGGGTACAGGTCCCAAACACACTGACTCTCACTGGGGTTCGGGCCCCACACACACTGACTCTCATTGGGGTTCGGGTCACACACACACTGACTCTAACTGGGGAACGGGTTCCACACACGCTAACTCTCACGGGGTTACGGATTCCCCACACACACTCTCTCAATGACGTACGGGTCCCACACACACTGACGCTCACTGGTGTATAGTTCCACACACACTGACTCTCATTGGAGTATATTTCCCCACACACTGACTCTCACTGGTGTGCGGGTCCCACACACACTGACTCTAACTGGGGTACGGGTCCCACACACACTGAAACTCATTGGGGTATTGTTCCACACACACTGACAATCACTGGGGTACAGGTTCCACACACACTGAGTCTCAATGGGGTTCAGGTTCCATACACACTGACTCTCACTGGGGTACGGGTCCCACACACACACTGACTCTCACTGGGGTATGGGTCCCACACACACTGACTCTCACTGGGGTACGGGTCCCACACACACTGACTCTCACTGCGGTACGGGTTGCACACACACTGACTCTCACTCGGGTACGGGTCCCACACACACTGACACTCACGGGGATATAGTTCCACACACACTGACACTCGTTGGGGTACGGGTTTCACACACAGTGACAGTAACTGGAGTACAGTTCCCCACACACTGACTCTCACTGGGGTATAGTTCCACACACACTGACACTCACTGGGGTACAGTTCCCCGCACACACTGACATTCACTGGGGTACGGGTCCTACACACACTGACTCTCACTGGATACGGGTTTCACACACAGTGACACTCACTGGAGTACAATTCATCACACACTGACTCTCACTAGGGTACGGGTTCCACACACACTGAATCTCGCTGGGATACGGGTCACACAGAAACTGACTCTCACGGGGGTACGGGTCCCACACACACTGACTCTCACTAGGGTACGGGTCCCACACACACTGGCTCTCACTAGGGTACAGGTCCCACACACACTGACTCTCACTGGCGTACGGGTCCCACACACACTGACTCTCACTAGGGTACGGGTCCCACACACACTAACTCTCACTGGGATATAGTTCCACACACACACTGACATTCACTGGGGTACGGGTCCCACACACACTGACTCTCATTGGGGTAATGGTCCCACATACACTGACTCTCACTGGGGTATGGGTTTCACACACAGTGACACTCACTGGAGTACAGTTCCCCACACACTGACTATCACTGGGGTATAGTTCCACACACACTGATGCTCACTGGGATATAGTTCCACACACACTGACACTCACAGGGGTACAGTTCCCCGCACACACTGACATTCACTAGGGTACGGGTCCTACACACACTGACTCTCATTAGTGTACGGGTTTCACACACACTGACACTCACTTGGGTATGGGTCCCACACACACTGTCTCTCACTGGTGTACAGGTCCCACGCACACTGACTCTCACTGGGGTACGGGTTCCACACACACTGAATCTCACTGGGGTATAGTTCCCGACACACATTGACTCTCACTGGGATACGGGTTCCCCACACACTGACTCTCACTGGGGTATGGGTTCCCCACACACACTGACTCTCACTGGGATACGGGTTGCCCACACACTGACTCTCATTAGGGTAAGGGTCCCACACACACTGACTCTCAATGGGGCACGTGTTCCACACACAGTGACTCTCACTGAGGTACGGGTCCCACACACACTGACTCTCACTAGGGTACGGGTCCCACACACACTGGCTCTCACTAGGGTACAGGTCCCACACACACTGAATCTCACTGGCGTACGGGTCCCACAAACACTGACATTCACTGGGGTACGGGTTCCCCACACACTGACTCTCACTGGGGTACGGGTTTCACACACACTGACTCTCACTGGGGTACGGGTTTCACACACACTGACTCTCACTGGGGTATGGGTTTCACACACAGTGACACTCACTGGAGTACAGTTCCCCACACACTGATTCTCACTGGGTAAGGGTCCCCCATACACTGACTCTCACTGATGTACGGGTTCCACACCCACTGACTCTCATTGGAGTACGGGTCCCACACACACTGACTCTCACTGGGGTACGGGTCCCACACACACTGACTCTCACTCGGGTACGGGTCCCACACACACTGAGTCTCACTGGGGTACGGGTCCCACACACACTGACTCTCACTCGGGTACGGGTCCCACACACACTGACTCTCACTCGGGTACGGGTCCCACACACACTGACTCTCATTGGGGTTCGGGTCCCACACACACTGACTCTCACTGGCGAACGGTTCCCCCACACACTAACACTCACTGGGGTATGGGTCCCTCACTCTCTGACTCTCACTGGGATACGGGTCTAACACACACTGACTCTCACTGGGTTAAGGATTCCCCACACACACTGACGCTCACTGGGGTACGGGTCCCACACACACTGACTCTCACTGGGGTAGGGGTCCCACAGCCACTGCCGCTCACTGGGGGCAGGGTCCCACACACACTGACTCTCACTGGGGTACGGGTCCCACACTCACTGACCCTCACTGAGGTATGGGTCCCACACACACTGACTCTCACTGGGTTATAGTTCCACACACACTGACTCTCATGACGGTACAGTTCCCGACACACTGACTCTCACTGGGGTAAAATTCCACACACACTGACTCTAACAAGGGAATGGGTCCCCCACACACTGACTCTAACTGGGGTACGGGTTCCACACACACTGACTCTCACTGGAGTATGGGTCTCACACACACTGACTCTCACTGGGGTAAAATTCCACACACACTGACTCTAACAAGGGAATGGGTCCCCCACACACTGACTCTCACTGGGGTATGGGTCCCCCAAACACTGACTCTCACTGGGGTACGGGTCCTACACACACTGACTCTCACTGGGGTACGGGTCCCACACACACTGACTGTCACTGGGGTATGGGTCCCACACACACACTGACGATCACTGGGTTATAGCTCCCACACACACTGTCTCAAACTTGGGTACGGGTCCCACACACAGTGACTCCCACTGGGGTATAGTTGCACACACACTGAGTCACATTGGGGAATAGTTCTAAACACATTGTCTCTCACTGGGGTACGGGTTCCACCCACACTGACTCTCGCTGGGGTGCGGGTCTCACACACTGACTCTGACTGGGCTATAGTTTCTCACACCTGACTCTCACTGGGGTAGGGGTTCCCCACACACTGACTCTCACTGGGGTACGGGTTCCCCTCAAACTGACACTCACTGGGGTATGGGTTCCCCACACACTGACTCTCACTGGGTTAAGGGTTCCCCAGACACACTGACGGTCACTGAGGTACGGGTCCCACACACACTGACTCTCACTGGGGTACGGGTTCCCCACACAACTGACTGTCATTGGCGTACGCGTTCAACACACACTGACTCTTATTGGGGTTCGGGCCCAACACACACCCACTCTCACTGGATTATGGCTCCCACACACACTGTCTCTAACTGGGGTACGGGTTCCAACCACACTGACTCTCACTGGGATATAGTCCCACACACTCTGAAACTCACTGGGGTACGGGTCCCACACACACTGACTCTCACTGGGGTACGGGTTCCACACAAACGGACTATCAATGGGGTACGGTTTACACACACACGACTCTCACAGAGATATGGATTCCACACGCACTGACTCGCATATGGGTATGGGTCCTATACACACTGACTCTCATTGGGTTATAGTTCCACACACACTGACTCTGACGGGGGTCCAGGTTCCACACATACTGACTCTCCCTGGGGTATGCGTCCCACACACACTGACTCTCACTGGGGTACGGGTTCCACACACACTGACTCTCACTGGGGTATGGGTCCCCCAAACACTGACTCTCACTGGGGTACGGGTCCCACACACACTGACTCTCACTGGGGTACGGGTTCCACACACACTGACTCTCACTGGGGTACGGGTCCCACACACACTGGCTCTCACTAGGGGACGGGTTCCACACACACTGACACTCACTGGGATATAGTCCCACACACACACTGAAACTCACTGGGGTATAGTTCCACACACACTGCCTCTCAATGGGATATAGTCCCACACACACTGAAACACACTGGGGTATAGTCCCACACACACTGAAACTCATCTGGGGTATAGTTCCACACACACTGCCTCTCACTGGGATATAGTCCCACACACACTGAAACTCACTCGGGTATAGTTCCACACACACTGCCTCTCAGTGGGATATAGTCCCAAATACACTGACACTCACTGCGTTACGGGTTCCACACACACACTGATTCTCACTGGGATACGTGTTCCCCACACAGTGACTCACAATGGGATAGGGGTTCCACACACACTGACACTCATTGAGGGACGGGTCCCACACATACTGACACTCACTGGGGTACGGGTCCAACACACACTGACTCTCACTGGGTACCGGTTCCCCACACACTGTCTCTCACAGGGGTACCGGGTCCCACACACACAGACTCTCACTAGGGTACGGGTCCCACACACACTGACTCTGACCCGGATATAGTTCCTCACACAATGACTCTCACTGGGGTATAGTTCCTCACACACTGACTCTCACTGGGGTACGGGTTCCCCACACACAGACTCTCACTGGGGTACGGGTTCCCCACACCCTGACTCTCACTCGGGTATGGGTCCCACACACACTGGCTCTCACTGGGTTATAGTTCCACATACACTGACTCTCATGAGGGTACAGTTCCCCACACACTGACTCTCACTGGGGTAAAATTCCACACACACTGACTCTAACAAGGGAATGGGTCCCCCACACACTGACTCTAACTGGGGTACGGGTTCCACACACACTGACTCTCACTGTGGTATGGGTCTCACACACACTGACTCTCACTGGGGTACGGGTCCCACACACATTGACACTCACTGGGGTACGGGTTCCACACACACTGCCTCTCACTGGTATATAGTCCCACACACACTGAAACTCACTCGGGTATAGTTCTACACACACTGCCTCTCAGTGGGATATAGTCCCACACACACTGAAACTCACTGGGGTATAGTCCCACACACACTGAAACTCACTGGGGTATAGTCCCACACACACTGAAACTCACTGGGGGACGAGTTCCCCACACACTGATTCTACCTGGGGTACAGGTTGCACACACACAGACTCTAAATGGAGTACGGGTCCCCCACACACTGACTGTCACTGGGATATAGTTCCACAGACACTGACTCTCGCTGGGGTATGGTTCCCACACATTCTGTCTCTAACTGGGATTCAGGGTCCCACACACACTGACTCTCACTGGGGTATGGGTCCCACACACACTGACTCTCAATGGGGTACGGGTCCCACACACACTGACACTCACTGCGTTACGGGTTTCACACACACACTGACTCTCACTGGGATACGTGTTCCCCACACAGTGACTCACACTGGGGTACGGGTTCCACACACACTGTCTCTCACAGGGGTACCGGGTCCCACACACACTGACTCTCACTGGGGTACGGGTCCCACACACACTGACTCTCACTGGGGTACTTGTCCCACACACACTGACTCTCATTGGGGTACGGGTCCCACACACACTGACACTCACTGCGTTACGGGTTTCACACACACACTGACTCTCACCGGGGTACGTGTTCCCCACACAGTGACTCTCACTGGGGTACGGGTTCCACACACAATGACTCTCACAGGGGTACGGGTTCCACACACACTGACTCTCACTGGGGTACGGGATCCCCACACACTGACTCTCACTGGGGTATGGGTCCCACACACACAGACTCTCACTGGGGTATGGGACCCACACACACAGTCTCTCATAGAGGTATATTTCCACACACTCCGACTCTCATTGGGGTATAGTTCCTCACACACTGACTCTCATTGGGGTATGGGTTCCACACACACTGACTCTCACTAGGGTACGGGTTCCACACACACTGACTCTCACTGGGGTACGGGTCCCACACACACCGACTCTCAGTGGGGTACGGGTCCCACACACACTGACTCTCACTGGGGTATGGTCCCACACACACTGACTCTCACTGGGGTACGGGTCCCACACACACTGACGCTCACTGGGTTAAATGTTCCCCACACACACTGACGCTCACTGGGGTACAGGTCCCACACACACTGACTCTCACTGGGATACGTGTTCCCCACACAGTGACTCACACTGGGGTATGGTTTCCACACACACTGGCACTCATTGAGGGACGGGTCGCACACACACTGACTCTCACTGGGGTACGGGTACCCCACACACTGACTCTGACCCGACTATAGTTCCTCACACACTGACTCTCACTGGGGTATAGTTCCTCACACACTGACTCTCAATGGGGTGCGGGTCCCACACACACTGACTCTGACCCGGCTATAGTTCCTCACACACTGACTCTCACTGGGGTATGGGTCCCCCAAACACTGACTCTCACTGGGGTACGGGTCCCACACACACTGACTCTCACTGGGGTACGGGTCCCACACACACTGACTCTCACTGGGGTACGGGTCCCACACACACTGACTCTCACTGGGATACGGGTTCCACACACACTGACTCTCACTGGGATATAGTCCCACACACACTGAAACTCACTCGGGTATAGTTCCACACACACTGCCTCTCAATGGGAAATAGTCCCACACACACTGAAACTCACTGGGCTACGGGTTCCACACACACTGACACTCATTGGGGTACGTACGGGTCTCACACACACTGACTCTCACTGGGGTATAGTTCCTCACACACTGACTCTCACTGCGGTATAGTTCCTCACACACTGACTCTCACTGGGGTACGGGTCCCACACATACTGACACTCACTGGGGTACGGGTCCAACAAACACTGACTCTCACTGGGTACGGGTTCCACACACACTGTCTCTCACAGGGGTACCGGGTCCCACACACACTGACTCTGACCCGGCTATAGTTCCTCACACAATGACTATCACTGGGGTAAAATTCCACACACACTGACTCTAACAAGGGAATGGGTCCCCCACACACTGACTCTAACTGGGGTACGGGTTCCACACACACTGACACTCACTGGGGGATGGGTCTCACACACACTGACTCTCACTGGGGTACGGGTCCCACACACATTGACACTCACTGGGGTACGGGTTCCACACACACTGCCTCTCACTGGGATATAGTCCCACACACACTGAAAAACACTCGGGTATAGTTCTACACACACTGCCTCTCAGTGGGATATAGTCCCACACACACTGAAACTCACTGGGGTATAGTCCCACACACACTGAAACTCACTGGGGTATAGTCCCACACACACTGAAACTCACTGGGGTATAGTCCCACACACACTGAAACTCACTGGGGTATAGTCCCACACACGCTGAAACTCACTGGGGTACGGGTCTCACACACACTGACTCTCACTGGGGTATAGCTCCACACACACTGACTCTCACTGGGGGACGGGTTCCCCACACACTGATTCTACCTGGGGTACGGGTTGCACACACACAGACTCTAAATGGAGTACGGGTCCCCCACACACTGACTCTCACTGGGATATAGTTCCACAGACACTGACTCTCGCTGGGGTATGGTTCCCACACATTCTGTCTCTCACTGGGATTCAGGGTCCCACACACACTGACTCTCACTGGGGTATGGGTCCCACACACACTGACTCTCACTGGGGTACGGGTCCCACACACACTGACACTCACTGCGTTACGGGTTTCACACACACACTGACTCTCACTGGGATACGTGTTCCCCACACAGTGACTCACACTGGGGCACGGGTTCCACACACACTGTCTCTCACAGGGGTACCGGGTCCCACACACACAGACTCTCACTGGGGTATGGGTCCCACACACGCTGACTCTCACTGGGGTACGGGTCCCACACACACTGACTCTCACTGGGGTACTTGTCCCACACACACTGACTCTCACTGGGGTACGTGTTCCCCACACAGTGACTCTCACTGGGGTACAGGTTCCACACACACTGACTCTCACTGGGGTATGGGTTCCACACACACTGACTCTCACTGGGGTACGGGATCCCCACACACTGACTCTCACTGGGGTATGGGTCCCACACACACAGACTCTCACTGGGGTATGGGACCCACACACACAGACTCTCACTGGGGTACGGGTCCCACACACTGTCTCTCACTGGGGTACAGGGACCCACACACACTGTCTCTCACTGGGGTATGGGTCCCACACACACTGACTCTCAGTGGGGTACGGGTCCCACACACACTGACTCTCACTGGGGTATGGTCCCACACACACTGACTCTCACTGGGGTACGGGTCCCACACATACTGACGCTCACTGGGTTAAATGTTCCCCACACACACTGACGCTCACTGGGTTACGGGTCCGACACACCCTGATTCTCACTGGGGTACGGGTTCCACACACACACTGACTCTCACTGGGGTACGGGTCCCACACACACTGACTCTCACTGGGGTACGGGTCCCACACACACTGACTCTCACTGGGGTACGGGTCTAACACACACTGACTCTCACTGGGTTAAGGGTTCCCCACACACACTGACGCTCACTGGGGTACGGGTCCCACACACACTGACACTCACTGGGGTACGGGTCCCACACACACTGACTCTCACTGGGGTACGGGTTCCACACACACTGACTCTCATTGGTGTACGGGTCCCACACACACTGACTCTCACTGGGTTAAGGGTTCCCCACACACACTGACGCTCACTGGGGTACAGGTCCCACACACACTGACTCTCACTGGGGTACAGTTCCCCACACACTGACACTCACTGGGGTATAGTTCCACACACATTGACTCTTATTGGGGTATAGTTCCACACACACTGACTCTCACTGGGGTATAATTCCACACACTCCGACTCTCATTGGGGTATACTTCCACACACACTGACTCTCACTGGGATACCGGTTCCACACACACTGACTCTGACTGGGGTATAGTTCCACACACACTGACTCTCACTGGGGTACGTGTTCCCAAACACACTGACTTTCACTGGGTTCTAGTTTCACACATACTGACTCTCACTGAGGTATGGGTCGCACACACACTGTCTCTCACTGTACTATGGGTCCCACGCACACTGTCTCTCACTGGGGTACCGGTTCCCACACACACTGACTCTCACTAGGGTACGGGTCCCACAGACACTGACTCTCATTGGGGTACGAGTTCCACACATACTGACTCTCACTAGGGGATAGTTCCACACACACTGACTGTCATTGGGGTACGGGTTCCACACACACTGACTCTCACTGGGGTACAGGTTCCATACACACTGACTTTCACTGGTGTACGAGTCCCACACATACTGACACTCAAAGGGGTACAGTTCCCCACACACTGACACTCACTGGGGTCTAGTTCCACACACATTGACTCTTATTGGGGTATAGTTCCACACACACTGACTCTCACTGGGGTACGTGTTCCCAAACACACTGACTTTCACTGGGTTATAGTTTCACACATACTGACTCTCACTGAGGTATGGGTCGCACACACACTGTCTCTCACTGTACTACGGGTCCCACACACACTGACATTCACTGGGGTACGGGTCCCACACACACTGACTCTCACTGGGGTACGTGTTCCCAAACACACTGACTCTCACTGGGTTATAGTTCCACACATACTGACTCTCACTGAGGTATGGGTCGCACACACACTGAATCTCACTGTAGTACTGGTCCCACACACACTGTCTCTCATTGGGGTACCGGTTCCACACACACCGACTATCACTGGGGTACGGGTCCTACAAACACTATCTCTCACTGGGGTACGGGTCCCACACACAATGACTCTCACTGGGTTATTGCTCCCACACACTGTCTCAAACTGGGGTACGGGTCCCACACGCAGTGACTCCCACTGGGGTATGGGTTCCACACACACTGACTCTCGCTGGGGTACGGGTTCCACCCACACTGACTCTCGCTGGGGTGCGGGTCTCACACACTGACTCTGACTGGGCAATAGTTCCTCACACCTGACTCTCACTGGGGTACGGGTTCCCCACACACTGACTCTCACTGGGGTACTGGTTCCCCTCAAACTGACTCTCACTGGGGTATGGGTTCCCCACACACTGACTCTCACTGGGTTAAGGGTTCCCCAGACACACTGACGCTCACTGGGGTACGGGTCCCACACACACACTGACGCTCACTGGGGTACGGGTTACACACACACACACTGACTCTCACTGGGGTACGGGTCCCCCACACAACCTGACTCTCACTGGGGTAAGGGATACACAAAAGTTGACACTCACTGGGGTAAAGTTCCCCACACACTGACTCGCACTGGGGTATAGTTCCACACACACTGACTCTCATTGGCGTATGGGTCCCACACACACTGACTCTCACTGGGGAATAGTTCAACGAACTCCGACTCTCATTGGGGGATAGTTCCACACACACTGAATCACACTGGGGTACGGGTCCCACTAACACTGACTCTCACTGGGGTACGGGTCCCACACACACTGACTTCACTGGGTAACGGGTCCCACACACACTGACTTCACTGGTGTACGGGCCCCACACACACTGACTCTCATTGGCGTAAGGGATTCACACAAATTGACACTCACTGGGGTAAAGTTCCCCACACACTGACTCGCACTGGGGTATAGTTCCACACACACTGACTCTCATTGGGAATGTTCACCTGTCCACAAACTCCGAATCTCATTAGGGTATACTTCCAAACGCATTGTCTCTCACTGGCGTACGGGTTCCACCCACACTGACTCGCACTGGGATATAGTCCCACACACTCTGAAACTCACTGGGGTATAGTTCCACATACACTGACTCTCACTGGGGTACGGGTCCCACACACACTTACTCTCACTGGGGTATAGTTCCACAGACACTGACTCTCATGAGGGTACAGTTCCACACACACTGACTCTCACTGGGGTAAAATTCCACACACACTGACTCTAACAAGGGTACGGGTCCCCCACACACTGACTCTCACTGGGGTATGGGTCCCCCACACACTGACTCTCACTGGGATACGGGTCCCATGCACACTGACTCTCACTGGGGTACGGGTCCCACGCACACTGACTATCACTGGAATACGGGTTCCACACACACTGACTCTCACTGGGGTATGGGTCCCCAACACACTGACTCTCACTGGGGTACGGGTCCCACACACACTGACTCTCACTGGGGTATGGGTTCCACACACACTGACTCTCACTGGGGTATGGGTACCCCACACAATGACTCTCACTGGGGTACGGGTCCCACACACACTGACTCTCACTGGGGTACGGGTCCCACACACACTGACTCTCACTAGGGGACAGGTTCCACACACACTGACTCTCACTGGGATATAGTCCCACACACACACTGAAACTCACTGGGGTATAGTTCCACACACACTGCCTCTCAATGGGATATAGTCCCACACACACTGAAACTCACTGGGGTATAGTCCCACACACACTGAAACTCATCTGGGGTATAGTTCCACACACACTGCCTCTCACTGGGATATACTCCCACACACACTGAAACTCACTCGGGTATAGTTCCACACACACTGCCTCTCAGTGGGATATAGTCCCACACACACTGAAACTCACTGGGGTATAGTCCCACACACACTGCAACTCACTGGGCTACGGGTTCCACATACACTGACACTCATTGGGGTACGGGTCTCACAAACACTGACTATCACTGGGGTATAGTTCCACACACACTGACTCTCACTGGGGTACGGGTTCCCCACACACTGACTCTAATTGGGGTACGGGTTGCACACACACAGACACTAAATGGCGTACGGGTTCCACACACACTCACTCTCACTGGGGTACAGGGTCCCACACACACTGACTCTCACTGGGGTATGGGTCCCACACACACTGACTCTCACTGGGGTACGGGTTCCACACACACTGACTCTCACTCGGGTATGGGTCCCACACACACTGACTCTCACTGTGATACAGTCCCACACACACTGACTCTCACTGGGGTTCGGGTCACACACACACTGACTCTAACTGGGGAACGGGTTCCACACACACTAACTCTCACGGGGTTACGGATTCCCCACACACACTCTCTCAATGGCGTACGGGTCCCACACACACTGACGCTCACTGGTGTATAGTTCCACACACACTGACTCTCATTGGGGTATAGTTCCACACACACTGACTCTCATTGCAGTGTAATTCCCCACACACTGACTCTCACTGGTGTGCGGGTCCCACACACACTGACTCTAACTGGGGTACGGGTCCCACACACACTGAAACTCATTGGGGTATTGTTCCACACACACTGACAATCACTGGGGTACAGGTTCCACACACACTGAGTCTCAATGGGGTTCAGGTTCCACACACACTGACACTCACTGGGGTACGGGTTCCACACACATTGACTCTCACTGGCGTACGGTTTCCACACACACTGACACTCTCACTGGGGTACGGGTCCCACACACACTGACTCTCACTGGGGTATGGGTTCCACACACACTGAATCTCACTGGGGTATGGGTGACCCACACAATGACTCTCACTGGGGTACGGGTCCCACACACACTGACTCTCACTGGGGTACGGGTCCCAAACACGCTGACTCTCACTGGGGTATGGGTCCCCCAAACACTGACTCTCACTGGGGTACGGGTCCCCCAAACACTGACTCTCACTGGGGTACGGGTCCCACACACACTGACTCTCACTGGGGTACGGGTCCCACACACACTGAAACTCATCTGGGGTATAGGTTCCACACACACTGCCTCTCACTGGGATATAGTCCCACACACACTGAAACTCACTCGGGTATAGTTCCACACACACTGCCTCTCAGTGGGATATAGTCCCACACACACTGAAACTCACTGGGGTATAGTCCCACACACACTGAAACTCACTGGGGTATAGTTCCACACACACTGCCTCTCACTGGGATATAGTCCCACACACACTGAAACTCACTCGGGTATAGTTCCACACACACTGCCTCTCAGTGGGATATAGTCCCACACACACTGAAACTCACTGGGGTATAGTCCCACACACACTGAAACTCACTGGGCTACGGGTTCCACATACACTGACACTCATTGGGGTACGGGTCTCACACACACTGACTGTCATTGGAGTATAATTCCCCACACACGGACTCTCACTGGTGTGCGGGTCCCACACACACTGACTCTAACTGGGGTACGGGTCACACACACACTGAAACTCATTGGGGTATTGTTCCACACACACTGACAATCACTGGGGTACAGGTTCCACACACACTGAGTCTCAATGGGGTTCAGGTTCCACACACACTGACTCTTACTGGGGTACGGGTTCCACACACACTGACTCTCACTGGGGTATGGGTTCCACACACACTGACTCTCACTGGGGTACGGGTCGCACACACACTGACTCTCACTGGGGTACGGGTCGCACACACACTGACTCTCACTCGGGTATGGGTCCCACACACACTGACACTCACGGGGATATAGTTCCACACACACTGATACTCATTGGGGTACGGGTTTCACACACAGTGACAGTAACTGGAGTACAGTTCCCCACACACTGACTTTCACTGGGGTATACTTCCACACACACTGACACTCACTGGGGTACAGTTCCCTGCACACACTGACATTCACTGGGGTACGGGTCCTACACACACTGACTCTCACTGGGGTACGGGTTTCACACACAGTGACACTCACTGGAGTACAATTCATCACAAACTGACTCTCACTGGGGTATACTTCCACACTCACTGACTCTCACTGGGGTACGGGTACCACACACACTGACTCTCACTGGGTACGAGTCCCACAAACACTGACTCTCATTGGGGTATAGTTCCCCACACACACTGACTCTCACTGGGATACGAGTTCCCCACACACTGACTCTCACTGTGATACGGGTTCCCCACACACTGACTCTCACTGAGATATGGGTCCCACGCACACTGACTCTCACTGGGGTACAGGTCCCACACATACTGACTCTCACTGGGGTACAGATTCCACACAAACGGACTCTCACTGGGGGACGGGTTCCACACAAACGGACTCTCACTGGGGGACGGGTTACACACACACTGACTTTCACTGGGGTACGGGTCCCACACACACTGACACTCACTGAGGTACGGGTTCCACACACACTGACTCTCACTGGGGTACGGGTCCCACACACACTGACTCTCACTGGGGTACGGGTCCCACACACACTGACTCTCACTGGGGTACGGGTCCCACACACACTGACTCTCACGGGGGTACGGGTCCCACACACACTGACTCTCACTGGGGTACGGGTCCCACACACACTGACTCTCACTGGGGTATAGTTCCACACACTCTGAAACTCACTGGGGCATAGTTCAACACACACTGAATCGCATTGGGGTACGGGTTCCACACAAACTGACTCTCACTGGGGTACAGTGTCCCACACACACTGACTCTCACTGGGGTACGGGTCCCACACACACTGATTCTCACTGGGGTACGGGTTCCCCACACACTGACTGTCATTGTAGTACGCGTTCCACACACACTGACTCTTATTGGGGTTCGGGCCCCACACACACCCACTCTCACTGGATTATGGCTCCCACACACACTGTCTCTAACTGGGGTACGGGTCACACACACTGACTCCCACTGGGATATAGTTCCACAAACTCCGAATCTCATTGGGGTATACTTCCAAACGCATTGTCTCTCACTGGCGTATGGGTTCCACCCACACTGACTCTCACTGGGATATAGTCCCACACACTCTGAAACTCACTGGGGTATAGTTCCACATACACTGACTCTCACTGGGGTACGTGTTCCCCACACACTGACTCTCACTGGGGTACGGGTCCCACACACACTTACTCTCACTGGGGTATAGTTCCACACACACGGACTCTCATGAGGGTACAGTTCCCCACACACTGACTCTCACTGGGGTAAAATTCCACACACACTGACTCTAACAAGGGTACGGGTCCCCCACACACTGACTCTCACTGCGGTATGGGTCCCCCACACACTGACTCTCACTGGGGTACAGGTCCCATGCACACTGACTATCACTGGGGTACGGGTTCCACACACACTGACTCTCACTGGGGTATGGGTCCCCAACACACTGACTCTCACTGGGGTATGACTCCCACACACACTGACTCTCACTGGGGTATGGGTTCCACACACACTGACTCTCACTGGGGTATGGGTCCCCCACACAATGACTCTCACTGGGGTAAGGGTCCCACACACACTGACTCTCACTGGGGTACGGGTCCCACACACACTGACTCTCACTAGGGGACGGGTTCCACACACACTGACTCTCACTGGGATATAGTCCCACACACACACTGAAACTCACTGGGGTATAGTTCCACACACACTGACTCTCACTGGGATATAGTCCCACACACACTGAAACTCACTGGGGTATAGTCCCACACACACTGAAACTCATCTGGGGTATAGTTCCACACACACTGCCTCTCACTGGGATATAGTCCCACACACACTGAAACTCACTCGGGTATAGTTCCACACACACTGCCTCTCAGTGGGATATAGTCCCACACACACTGAAACTCACTGGGGTATAGTCCCACACACACTGTAACTCACTGGGCTACGGGTTCCACATACACTGATACTCATTGGGGTACGGGTCTCACACACACTGACTCTCACTGGGGTATAGTTCCACACACACTGACTCTCACTGGGGTACGGGTTCCCCACACACTGACTCTCACTGGGGTATAGTTCCACACACACTGACTATCACTGGGGTACGGGTTCCCCACACACTGACTCTAATTGGGGTACGGGTTGCACACACACAGACACTAAATGGCGTACGGGTTCCACACACACTCACTCTCACTGGGGTACGGGTTCCCCACACACTGACTCTCACTGGGGTATAGTTCCACACACACTGACTCTCACTGGGGTACGGGTTCCCCACACACTGACTCTAATTGGGGTACAGGGTCCCACACACACTGTCTCTCACTGGCGTATGGGTCCCACACACACTGACTCTCACTGGGGTACGGGTTCCACACACACTGACTCTCACTGGGGTACGGGTTCCACACACACTGACTCTCATTGGGGTACAGGGTCCCACACACACTGTCTCTCACTGGCGTATGGGTCCCACACACACTGACTTTCACTCGGGTACGGGTCCCACACACACTGACTCTCACTGTGATACAGTCCCACACACACTGACTCTCACTGGGGTGCGGGTCCCACACACACTGACTCTCACTGGGGTATGGGTCCCACACACACTGACTCTCACTGTGATACAGTCCCACACACACTGACTCTCACTGGGGTGCGTGTCCCACACACACTGACTCTCATCGGGGTTCGGGTCACACACACACTGACTCTAACTGGGGAACGGGTTCCACACACACTAACTCTCACGGGGTTACGGATTCCCCACACACACTCTCTCAATGGCGTACGGGTCCCACACACACTGACGCTCACTGGTGTATAGTTCCACACACACTGACTCTCACTGGGGTATAGTTCCACACACACTGACTCTGATTGGAGTATAATTCCCCACACACGGACTCTCACTGGTGTGCGGGTCCCACACACACTGACTCTAACTGGGGTACGGGTCCCACACACACTGAAACTCACTGGGGTATAGTTCCACACACACACTGAAACTCACTGGGGTATAGTTCCACACATACTGCCTCTCAATGGGATATAGTCCCACACACACTGAAACTCACTGGGGTATAGTCCCACACACACTGAAACTCACTGGGGTATAGTTCCACACACACTGCCTCTCACTGGGATATAGTCCCACACACACTGAAACTCACTCGGGTATAGTTCCACACACACTGCCTCTCAGTGGGATATAGTCCCACACACACTGAAACTCACTGGGGTATAGTCCCACACACACTTCAACTCACTGGGCTACGGGTTCCACATACACTGACACTCATTGGGGTACGGGTCTCACACACACTGACTATCACTGGGGTATAGTTCCACACACACTGACTCTCACTGGGGTACGGGTTCCCCACACACTGAATCTCACTGGGGTATAGTTCCACACACACTGACTCTCACTGGGGTACGGGTTCCCCACACACTGACTCTAATTGGGGTATGGGTTGCACACACACAGACACTAAATGGAGTACGGGTTCCACACACACTGACTCTCGCTGGGGTATGGGTCCCACACACACTGTCTCTCACTGGGGTACAGGGTCCCACACACACTGTCTCTCACTGGGGTACGGGTCCCACACACACTGTCTCTCACTGGGGTATGGGTCCCACACACACTGACTCTCAGTGGGGTACGGGTTCCACACACACTGACTCTCACTCGGGTACGGGTCCCACACACACTGACTCTCACTGGGGTATGGGTCCCACACACACTGACTCTCACTGTGATACAGTCCCACACACACTGACTCTCACTGGGGTGCGTGTCCCACACACACTGACTCTCATTGGGGTTCGGGTCACACACACACTGACTCTAACTGGGGAACGGGTTCCACACACACTAACTCTCACTGGGTTACGGATTCCCCACACACACTCCCTCAATGGTGTACGGGTCCCACACACACTGACGCTCACTGGTGTATAGTTCCACACACACTGACTCTGATTGGAGTATAATTCCCCACACACTGACTCTCACTGGTGTGCAGGTCCCACACACACTGACTCTAACTGGGGTGCGGGTCACACACAAACTGAAACTCATTGGGGTATTGTTCCACACACACTGACAATCACTGGGGTACAGGTTCCACACACACTGAGTCTCAATGGGGTTCAGGTTCCACACACACTGACTCTTACTGGGGTACGGGTCCCACACACACTGACTCTCACTGGGGTACGGGTCCCACACACACTGACTCTCACTGGGGTATGGGTCCCACACACACTGACTCTCACTGGGGTACGGGTTCCACACACACTGACTCTCACTGGCGTACGGTTTCCACACACACTGACTCTCACTGGGGTACGGGTCGCACACACACTGACTCTCACTCGGGTACGGGTCCCACACACACTGACACTCACGGGGATATAGTTCCACACACACTGATACTCATTGGGGTACGGGTTTCACACACAGTGACAGTAACTGGAGTACAGTTCCCCACACACTGACTCTCACTGGGGTATAGTTCCACACACACTGACACTCACTGGGGCACAGTTCCCCGCACACACTGACATTCACTGGGGTACGGGTCCTACACACACTGACTCTCACTGGGGTACGGGTCCCGCACACACTGACTCTCACTAGGGTACGGGTCCCACACACACTGACTCTCACTGGGGTATAGTTCCACACACACTGACTCTCACTGGGGTACGGGTTCCCCACACACTGAATCTCACTGGGGTATAGTTCCACACACACTGACTCTCACTGGGGTACGGGTTCCCCACACACTGACTCTAATTGGGGTATGGGTTGCACACACACAGACACTAAATGGAGTACGGGTTCCACACACACTGACTCTCGCTGGGGTATGGGTCCCACACACACTGTCTCTCACTGGGGTACAGGGTCCCACACACACTGTCTCTCACTGGGGTACGGGTCCCACACACACTGTCTCTCACTGGGGTATGGGTCCCACACACACTGACTCTCAGTGGGGTACGGGTTCCACACACACTGACTCTCACTCGGGTACGGGTCCCACACACACTGACTCTCACTGGGGTATGGGTCCCACACACACTGACTCTCACTGTGATACAGTCCCACACACACTGACTCTCACTGGGGTGCGTGTCCCACACACACTGACTCTCATTGGGGTTCGGGTCACACACACACTGACTCTAACTGGGGAACGGGTTCCACACACACTAACTCTCACGGGGTTACGGATTCCCCACACACACTCTCTCAATGGCGTACGGGTCCCACACACACTGACGCTCACTGGTGTATAGTTCCACACACACTGACTCTCATTGGGGTATAGTTCCACACACACTGACTCTCATTGGAGTATAATTCCCCACACACGGACTCTCACTGGTGTGCGGGTCCCACACACACTGACTCTAACTGGGGTACGGGTCACACACACACTGAAACTCATTGGGGTATTGTTCCACACACACTGACAATCACTGGGGTACAGATTCCACACACACTGAGTCTCAATGGGGTTCAGGTTCCACACACACTGACTCTTACTGGGGTACGGGTTCCACACACACTGACTCTCACTGGGGTACGGGTCCCACACACACTGACTCTCACTGGGGTACGGGTCCCACACACACTGACTCTCACTGGGGTACGGGTTCCACACACATTGACTCTCACTGGGGTACGGGTCGCACACACACTGACTCTCACTGGGGTACGGGTCGCACACACACTGACTCTCACTCGGGTATGGGTCCCACACACACTGACACTTACGGGGATATAGTTCCACACACACTGATACTCATTGGGGCACGGGTTTCACACACAGTGACAGTAACTGGAGTACAGTTCCCCACACACTGACTCTCACTGGGGTATAGTTCCACACACACTGACACTCACTGGGGTACAGTTCCCCGCACACACTGACATTCACTGGGGTACGGGTCCTACACACACTGACTCTCACTGGGGTACGGGTTTCAAACACAGTGACACTCACTGGAGTACAATTCATCACAAACTGACTCTCACTGGGGTATACTTCCACACACACGGACTCTCACTGGGGTACGGGTCCCACGCACACTGACTATCACTGGGGTACAGGTTCCACACACACTGACTCTCACTGGGGTACAGGTCCCACACACACTGACTCTCACTGGGGTACGGGTTCCACACACACTGACTCTCATTGAGGGACAGGTCCCACACACACTGACTCTCACTCGGGTACGGGTCCCACACACACTGACTCTCACTGGGGTATAGTTCCACACACTCAAACTCACTGGGGCATAGTTCAACACACACTGACTCTCACTGGGGTATACTTCCACACACACTGACTCTCACTGGGGTACGGGTACCACACACACTGACTCTCACTGGGGTACGAGTCCCACAAACACTGACTCTCATTGGGGTATAGTTCCCCACACACACTGACTCTCACTGGGATACGAGTTCCCCACACACTGACTCTCACTGTGATACGGGTTCCCCACACACTGACTCTCACTGAGATATGGGTCCCACGCACACTGACTCTCACTGGGGTACAGGTCCCACACATACTGACTCTCACTGGGGTACAGATTGCACACACACGGACTCTCACTGGGGTACGGGTCCCACACACACTGACTATCACTGGGGTACAGGTTCCACACACACTGACTCTCACTGGGGTACAGGTCCCACACACACTGACTCTCACTGGGGTACGGGTTCCACACACACTGACTCTCATTGAGGGACAGGTCCCACACACACTGACTCTCACTGGGGTACGGGTCCCACACACACTGACTCTCACTGGGGTATAGTTCCACACACACTGAATCTCATTGGGGTACGGGTTCCACACACACTGAATCTCATTGGGGTACGGGTTCCACACAAACTGACTCTCACTGGGGTACGGGTCCCACACACACTAACTCTCACTGGGATATAGTTCCACACACACTGACATTCACTGGAGTACGGGATTCACACACAATGACTCTCACTGGGGTACGGGTTCCACACACACTGACTCTCACTGGGGTATGGGTTTCACACACAGTGACACTCACTGGAGTACAGTTCCCCACACACTGACTATCACTGGGGTATAGTTCCACACACACTGATGCTCACTGGGATATAGTTCCACACACACTGACACTCACTGGGGTACAGTTCCCCGCACACACTGACATTCACTGGGGTACGGGTCCTACACACACTGACTCTCATTAGTGTACGGGTTTCACACACACTGACACTCACTTGGGTATGGGTCCAACACACACTGTCTCTCACTGGGGTACGGGTTCCACACACATTGACTCTCACTGGGGTATGGGTCCCACACAGACTGACTCTCACTGGGGCATGGGTTCCCCACACACACTGACACTCACTGGGGTACGGGTTCCACACAGACTGACTCTCACTGGGGTACGGGTCCCACACAAACTGACTCTCACGGGGGTACGGGTCCCACACACACTGACTCTCACTAGGGTACGGGTCCCACACACACTGACTCTCACTAGGGTACGGGTCCCACACACACTGGCTCTCACTGGAGTACAGGTCCCACACACACTGACTCTCACTGGGGTACGGGTTCCACACACACTGACTCTCACTGGGGTATGGGTTCCCCACACACACTGACTCTCACTGGGATACGGGTTCCCCACACACTGACTCTCACTGGGGTATGGGTTCCACACACACACTGACTCTCACTGGGGTACGGGTCCCACACACACTGACACTCACTGGGGTACGGGTCCCACACACACTGACACTCACTGGGGAACGTGTTCCACACACACTGACTCTCACAGAGGTACGGGTCCCACACACACTGGCTCTCACTAGGATACAGGTCCCACACACACTGACTCTCACTGGGGGACGGGTCCCACACACACTGACTCTCACTAGGGTACGGGTCCCACACACAATGACTCTCACTGGGGTACGGGTCCCACACACACTGACTCTCACTGGGGTACGGGTTCCACACACATTGACTCTCACTAGGGTATGGGTCCCACACACAATGACTCTCACTGGGGTACGGGTCCCACACACACTAACTCTCACTGGGATATAGTTCCACACACACTGACATTCACTGGAGTACGGGATTCACACACAATGACTCTCACTGGGATATAGTTCCACACACACTGACATTCACTGGGGTACGGGTCCCACACACACTGACTCTCACTGGGGTACGGGTCCCACACACACTGACTCTCACTGGGGTACGGGTCCCACACACACTGACTCTCACTGGGGTATGGGTCCCACACACTGACTATCACTGGGGTACGGCTCCTACACACACTGACTCTCACTGGGGTACGGGTCCCACACACACAGACTCTCACTGGGGTACGGGTCCCACACACACTGACACTCACTGGGGTACAGTTTCCACCCACACTGACTCTCACTGGGGTATGGGTTCCACACACACTGACACTCACTGGGGTACGGGTCCCACACACACAGACTCTCACTTGGGTACGGGTCCCACACACACTGACACTCACTGGGGTACGGGTCCTACACACACTGACTCTCATTGGGGTACGGGTCCCACACACACTGACACTCACTGGGGTACGGGTCCCACACATCTGACTCTCACTGGGGTCGGGGTTCCACACACACTGACTGTCATTGGACTACGTGATCCACACACACTGACTCTTATTGGTGTTCGGGCCCCACACACACCCACTCTCACTGGGTAATGGCTCCCAAACACACTGTCTCTAATTGGGGTACGGGCCCCACACACACTGACTCCCGCTGGGGTATAGTTCCACAAACTCCGACTCTCATTGGGGTATACTTCCAAACACATGGTCTCTCACTGGCGTACGGGTTCCACACACAATGACTCTCACTGGGGTACGGGTCCCACACACACTGACTCTCACTGGGGTACAGGTCCCACACACACTGACTCTCATTGGGGTATATTTCCCCACACACTGACTCTCACTGGGGTACGGGTCCCACACACACTGACTCTCATTGGGGTATATTTCCCCACACACTGACTCTCACTGGGGTACGGGTCCCACACACACTGACTCTCATTGGGGTATATTTCCCCACACACTGACTCTCACTGGGGTACGGGTCCCACACACACTGACGCTCACTGGTGTGCGGGTCCCACACACACTGACTCTCATTGGAGTATATTTCCCCACACACTGACTCTCACTGGTGTGCGGGTCCCACACACACTGACTCTAACTGGGGTACGGGTTCCACACACACTGAAACTCATTGGGGTATTGTTCCACACACACTGACAATCACTGGGGTACGGGTTCCATACACACTGACTCTCACTGGCGTACGGTTTCCACACACACACTGACTCTCACTGGGGTACGGGTCGCACACACACTGACTCTCATTCGGGTACGGGTCCCACACACACTGACACTCACAGGGATATAGTTCCACACACACTGACACTCATTGAGGTACGGGTTTCACACACAGTGACAGTAACTGGAGTACCATGTTCCCGACACACTGACTCTCACTGGGGTATAGTTCCACACACACTGACACTCACTGGGGTCCAGTTCCCCGCACACACTGACATTCACTGGGGTACGGGTCCTACACACACTGACTCTCACTGGGATACGGGTTTCACACACAGTGACACTCACTGGAGTACAATTCATCACACACTGACTCTCACTGGGGTATACTTCCACACACACTGACTCACACTGGGGTACGGGTACCACACACACTGACTCTCACTGGGGTATGAGTCCCACAAACACTGACTCTCATTGGGGTATAGTTCCCCACGCACACAGACTCTCACTGGGATACGAGTTCCCCACACACTGACTCTCACTGTGATACGGGTTCCCCACACACTGACTCTCACTGAGATATGGGTCCCACGCACACTGACTCTCACTGGGGTACAGGTCCCACACATACTGACTCTCACTGGGGTACAGATTCCACACACACTGACTCTCACTGGGAGACGGGTTCCACACACACTGACTCTCACTGGGGTACAGATTCCACACACACTGACTATCACTGGGGTACGGGTTCCACAGGCACTGACACTCACTGGGGTACAGGTCCCACATACATTGACTCTCACTGGGGTAAGGGTTCCCCACACACACTGACACTCACTGAGGTACGGGTCCCACACACACTGACACTCACTGGGATACGGGTCCCACACACACTGACACTCACTGGGATACGGGTCCCACACACTGACTCGCACTGGGTTTTGCTTTACACACACTGACTCTCATTGGGGTATAGTTCCACACACGCTGATTCTCACTGGCGTACGGGTTCCACACACACTGACTCTCACTGGGGTACGGGTTGCACACACACTGACTCTCACTGGGGTACGGGTTCCACACACACTGACTCTCACTGGGGCACGGGTCCCACACACACTGACTCTCACTCGGGTATGGGTCCCAAACACACTGACACTCACGGGGATATAATTCCACACAAACTGACACTCATTGGGGTATGGGTTTCACACACAGTGACACTCACTGGAGTACAGTTCCCCACACACTGACTCTCACTGGGGTATAGTTCCACACACACTGACACTCACTGGGATATAGTTCCACACACACTGACACTCACTGGGGTACAGTTCCCCACACACACTGACATTCATTGGGGTACGGGTCCTATTCCACACACACTGACTCTCACTGGGGTATGGGACCCACACACACTGTCTCTCACTGGGGTACAGGTCCCACACACACTGACTCTCACTGGGGTACGGGTTCCACACACACTGACTCTCACTGGGGTACGGGTTCCACACACACTGACTCTCATTGGGGTATAGTTCCCCACACACACTGACTCTCACTGGGATACGGGTTCACGACACACTGACTCTCACTGAGGTATGGGTTCCCCACACACTGACTCTCACTGGGTTATGGGTTCCCCACACACTGACTCTCACTGGGATACGGGTTCCCCACACACTGACTATCACTGGGGTACGGGTTCCACATGCACTGACACCCACTGGGGTACAGGTCCCACATACATTGACTCTCACTGGGGTAAGGATTCCCCACACACACTGACACTCTTGGGGTACGGGTTCCACACACACTGACTCTCACTGGGGTACGGGTTCCACACACACTGACTCTCACTGGGGTACGGGTTTCACACACAGTGACACTCACTGGAGTACAGTTCCCCACACACTGAGTGTCACTGGGGTACGGGTTCCACACAAACTGACACTCTTTGGGGTACGGGTTTCACACACAGTGACACTCACTGGAGTACAGTTCCCCACACACTGAGTGTCACTGGGGTATAGTTCCACACACACTGACGCTCACTGGGATATAGTGCCACACACACTGACACTCACTGGGGTACTGTTCCCCGCACACACTGACATTCACTGGGGTACGGGTCCTACACACACTGACTCTCATTAGTGTACGGGTTTCACACACACTGACACTCACTGGGGTACGGGTCCCACACACACTGAATCTCATTGGCGTACAGGTTTCACACACAATGACACTCACTGGAGTATGGGTCCCACACACACCGTCTCTCACTGGGGTTCGGGTCCCACACACACTGTCTCTCACTGGGGTACGGATCCCACACACACTGACTCTGACTGGGGTACAGGTCCCACACACACTGTCTCTCACTGGGGTTCGGGTCCCACACACACTGTCTCTCACTGGGGTACGGGTCCCACACACACTGACTCTCACTGGGGTACGGGTTCCACACACACTGACTCTCACTGGGGTATGGGTCCCACACTCACTGACTCTCACTGGGGTACGGGTTCAACACACAATGACTCTCACTGGGGTATGGGTCCCACACTCACTGACTCTCACTGGGGTACGGGTTCAACACACAATGACTCTCACTGGTGTACGGGTCCCACACATACTGACTCTCACTGGGGTATGGGTTCCACACACACTATCTCTCACTGGGGTACAGATTCCACACACACTGACTCACACTGGGGTGTGGGTCTCACACACACTGACTCTCACTGGGGTATAGTTCCACACACACTGATGCTCACTGGGATATAGTTCCACACACACTGACACTCACTGGGGTACAGTTCCCCGCACACACTGACATTCACTGGGGTACGGGTCCTACACACACTGACTCTCATTAGTGTACGGGTTTCACACACACTGACACTCACTGGGGTACGGGTCCTACACACACTGAATCTCATTGGCGTACAGGTTTCACACACAGTGACACTCACTGGGGTATGGGTCCCACACACACTGACTCTCACTGGTGTACGTGCCGCACACACTGACTCTCACTGGGGTACAGTTGCCACACACACTGATTCTCACTGGGGTACGGGTCCCACACACATTGACTCTCACTGGGGTACGGGTCCCACACACACTGACTCTCACTGGGATACGGGTTCCACACAAACTGACTCACTGGGGTATGGGTTCCACAAACACTGACACTCATTGAGGGACGGGTCTCACACACACTGACTCTCACTGGGGTACAGGTCCCACAAACACTGACACTCACTGGGGTACAGTACCCCACACATTGACCCTCACTAGGATACAGGTCCCACACACACTGACTCGCACTGGGGTATAGTTCCACACACACTGACTCTCATTGGGGTATAGTTCAACACACTCCGACTCTCATTGGGGTATGGGTCCCACACACACTGTCTCCCGCTGGGGTACAGGGTTCCACACACACAGCCTCTCATTGGGGTACGGGTCCCACACACACTGACTCTCACTGGGGTACGGCTACCACACACACTGACTCTCACTGGGGTACGGGTCGCACACACACTGACACTCACTGGGGTACAGTTGCCAACACACACTGACACTCACGGGGATACAGGTCCCACACACACTGACTCTAATTGGTGTACGGTTTTACACACATTGACACTTACTGGGTACAGTTCCCCACACACTGACTCGCACTGTGGTATAGTTCCACACACAGTGACTCTCATTGGGGAATAGTTCAACACACTCCAACTCTCATTGGGGTATAGTTCCACACACACTGACTCTCACTGGGGTATTGTTCCCCACACACTGACTCTCACTCGGGTACATGTCTCACGCATACTGACTCTCATTGGAGTACGGGTACCACAGACACTGACTCTCACTGGGGTACGGGTCCCACACACACTGACACTCATTGAGGGACGGGTCCCACACCCACTGACTCTCTCTGGGGTACGGGTTCCCCACACACTCACTCTCACTGGGGTTTGGGTTCCACACACACTGACTCTCACTCTAGTACGGGTCCCACACACACTGACTCTCACTGGGGTATAGTTCCACACACACTGACTCTCACTCGGATACATGTCTCACGCACACTGACTCTCACTGGGGTACGGGTACCACAGACACCGAATCTCACTGGGATACAGTTCGCCACACACTGACTCTGACTGGGGTACGGGTTCCACACACAATGACTCTCACTGGGGTACGGGTTCCACACACAATGACTCTCACTGGGGTACAGGTTCCACAAACAAACTGACTCTCACTGGGGTACAGGTTCCACACACACTGACTCTCAATGGGGTTCGGGTTCCACACACACTGACACTCACTGGGGTACGGGATCCACACACACTGACTCTCACTGGGGTACGGGTTCCACACATACTGACTCTCACTGGGGTATGGGTTACACACACACTGACTCTCACTGGGGTACGGGTCCCACACACACCGACACTCATTGAGGGAAGGGTCCCACACACACTGACTCTCACTGGGGTATGGGTCACACACACTGTCTGTTACTGGTGTATGGGTCCCACACACACTGACACTCACTTGGGTGTGGGTCCCACACACACTGACACTCACTGGGGTATAGTTCCCCACACACTGACTCTCACTGGGGTACGGGTTCCCCACACACTGACTCTCACTGGGGTTTGGGCTCCACACACACTGACTCTCACTCTAGTACGGGTCCCACACACACTGACTCTCACTGGGGTATAGTTCCACACACACTGACTCTCACTCGGGTACATGTCCCACGCACACTGACTCTCATTGGAGTACGGGTTCCACACACACTGACTCTCACTGGGGTACGGGTACCACAGACACCGACTCTCACTGGGGTATGGGTCCCACACACACTGACTCTCACTGGGGTACAGTTCGCCACAAACTGACTCTGAATGTGGTATAGGTCCCACACACACTAACTCTCACTGGGGTAAGGGTTCCCCACACACACTGACTCTCATTGGGGTACGGGTTCCCCACACACTGACACTCACTGGGGTACGGGTTCCCCACACACTGACTCTCACTGGGGTATGGGTCACACACACTGTCTGTTACTGGTGTACGGGTCGCACACACACTTACGCTCACTGGGGTACAGTTCCCAACACACACTGACACTCACTGGGATACGGGTCCCACACACACTGACTCTAATTGGCGTACGGTTTTACACACATTGACACTTACCGGGGTACAGTTCGCCACACACTGACTCGCACTGGGGTATAGTTATACACACACTGACTCTCATGAGGGTACAGTTCCCCACACACTGACTCTCACTGGGGTATAGGTCCCACACACACTGACTCTCACTGGGGTACGGGTTCCACACACAATGACTCTCACTGGGGTACAGGTTCCACACACAAACTGACTCTCAATGGGGTTCGGGTTCCACACACACTGACTCTCAATGGGGTTCGGGTTCCACACACACTGACTCTCACTGGGGTATAGTTCCACACACGCTGACACTCATTGGGGTACGGGATCCACACACACTGACTCTCACTGGGGTACGGGTTCCACACACACTGACTCTCACTTGGGTACGGGTCCCACACACTCTGACAATCATTGAGGGACGGGTCCCACATACACTGACTCTCACTGGGGTACGGGTCCCACGCACACTGACTCTCACTGGGGTACGGGTCCCACACACTCTGACAATCACTGAGGGACGGGTCCCACACACACTGACTCTCACTTGGGTACGGGTCCCACACACTCTGACAATCATTGAGGGACGGGTCCCACACACACTGACTCTCACTGGGGTATGGGTCACACACACGGTCTGTTACTGGTGTACGGGTCGCACACACACTTACACTCACTGGGGTACAGTTCCCAACACACACTGACACTCACTGGGATACGGGTCCCACACACACTGACTCTAATTGGCGTACGGTTTTACACACATTGACACTCACTGGGGTACAGTTCCCCACACACTGACTCGCACTGGGGTATAGTTATACACACACTGACTCTCATTGGGCTATAGTTCCACACACTCCGACTCTCATTGGGGTATACTTCCACACACACTGACTCTCACTGGGGTACGGCTACCACACACACTGACTCTCACTGGGGTATTGTTCCCCACACACTGACTCTCACTGGGGTACAGGTTCCCTACACACTCACGCTCACTGGGGTTTGGGTTCCACACACACTCACTCTCACTGGGGTTTGGGCTCCACACACACTGACTCTCACTCTAGTACGGGTCCCACACACACTGACTCTCACTCGGGTACATGTCTCACGCATACTGACTCTCATTGGAGTACGGGTTCCACACACACTGACTCTCACTGGGGTACGGGTCCCACACACACCGACACTCATTGAGGGAAGGGTCCCACACACACTGACTCTCACTGGGGTATGGGTCACACACACTGTCTGTTACTGGTGTATGGGTCCCACACACACTGACACTCACTTGGGTGTGGGTCCCACACACACTGACACTCACTGGGGTATAGTTCCCCACACACTGACTCTCACTGGGGTACGGGTTCCCCACACACTGACTCTCACTGGGGTTTGGGCTCCACACACACTGACTCTCACTCTAGTACGGGTCCCACGCACACTGACTCTCATTGGAGTACGGGTTCCACACACACTGACTCTCACTGGGGTACGGGTACCACAGACACCGACTCTCACTGGGGTATGGGTCCCACACACACTGACTCTCACTGGGGTACAGTTCGCCACAAACTGACTCTGAATGTGGTATAGGTCCCACACACACTGACTCTCACTGGGGTAAGGGTTCCCCACACACACTGACTCTCATTGGGGTACGGGTTCCCCACACACTGACACTCACTGGGGTACGGGTTCCCCACACACTGACTCTCACTGGGGTACGGGTTCCCCACACACTGACTCTCACTGGGGCATAGGTCCCACACACACTGACTCTCACTGGGGTACGGGTCCCACACACACTGACTCTCACTGGGGTACGGTTCCCCACACACTGACTCTCACTGGGGTATAGGTCCCACACACACTGACTCTCACTGGGGTACGGGTCCCACACACACTGACTCTCACTGGGGTACGGGTTCCACACACAATGACTCTCACTGGGGTACAGGTTCCACACACAAACTGACTCTCACTGGGGTACAGGTTCCACACACAAACTGACTCTCACTGGGGTACAGGTTCCACACACACTGACTCTCAATGGGGTTCGGGTTCCACACACACTGACTCTCAATGGGGTTCGGGTTCCACACACACTGACACTCATTGGGGTACGGGTTCCACACACACTGACTCTCACTGGGATACGGGTCCCACACACACTGTCTGTTACTGGTGTATGGGTCCCACACACACTGACACTCACTTGGGTGTGGGTCCCACACACACTGACACTCACTGGGGTATAGTTCCCCACACACTCACTCTCACTGGGGTTTGGGCTCCACACACACTGACTCTCACTGGGGCATAGGTCCCACACACACTGACTCTCACTGGGGTACGGGTCCCACACACACTGACTCTCACTGGGGTATGGGTCCCCCACACACATTGACTCTCACTGGGGTACGGGTTCCACACACACTGACTCTCACTGGGGTACGGGTCCCACACACACTATCTCTCACTGGGGTACAGATTCCACCCACACTGACTCACACTGGGGTACAGATTCCACCCACACTGACTGACACTGGGGTGTGGGTCTCACACACACTGACTCTCACTGGGGTATAGTTCCACACACACTGATGCTCACTGGGATATAGTTCCACACACACTGTCACTCACTGGGGTACAGTTCCCCGCACACACTGACATTCACTGGGGTACGGGTCCTACACACACTGACTCTCATTAGTGTACGGGTTTCACACACACTGACACTCACTGGGGCACGGGTCCTACACACACTGACTCTCATTAGTGTACAGGTTTCACACACAGTGACACTCACTGGGGTATGGGTCCCACACATACCGTCTCTCACTGGGGTTCGGGTCCCACACACACTGACTCTCACTGGTGTACGTGCCGCACACACTGACTCTCACTGGGGTACGGGTCCCACACACACTGACTCTCACTGGGGTATGGGTCCCACACACACTGACTATCACTGGGGTACGGGTCCCACACACACTGACTCTCACTGCGGTACGGGTCCCACACACACTGACTCTCACTGCGGTACGGGTCCCACACACACTGACACTCACTGGGGTATGGGTCCCACACACACTGACTCTCACTGGGGTACGGGTTCCACACACACTGACTCTCATTGAGGGACGGGTCCCACACACACTGACACTCACTCGGGTATGGGTCCCACACACACTGACACTCACTGGGGTACAGTTCCCAACACACACTGACACTCACTGGGATACGGGTCCCACACACACTGACTCTAATTGGCGTACGGGTTTACACACATTGACACTTACTGGGGTACAGTTCCCCACACACTGACTCGCACTGGGGTATACTTCCACACACACTGACTCTCACTGGGGTTTGGGTTCCACACACACTGACTTTCACTGGGATATAGTTCCACACACACTGAATCTCACTGGGGTACGGGTTCCCCACACACTGACACTCACTGGGGTACGGGTTCCACACACACTGACTCTCACTGGGGTACGGGTCCCACATACACTGACACTCACTGGGGTATACTTCCACACACACTGACTCACACTAGGGTATGGGGCCCACACACACTGACTCTCACTGGGGTACGGGTCCCACGCACACTGACTCTCACTGGGGTACGGGTCCCACACACACTGACTCTCATTGGGGTACGGGTCCCACACATACTGACTCTCACTGGGGTACGGGTCCCACATACACTGACACTCATTGAGGGACGGGTCCCACACACACTGACTCTCACTGGGGTATGGGTCCCACACACACTGACTCTCACTGGGGTACGGATCTCACACACATTGTCACTCACTGGGGTACAGTTCCCAACACACACTGACTCTCACTGGGATACGGGTCCCACACACACTGACTCTCACTTGCGTACAGGTCCCACACACACTGACTCTCACTGGGGTACCGGGTTCCCCACACACTGACACTCACTGGGGTACGGGTTCCACACACACTGACTCTCACTGGGGTATGGGTCACACACACTGTCTGTTACTGGTGTACGGGTCCCACACACACTGACTCTCACTGGGGTACGGGTCGCACACACACTTACACTCACTGGGGTAGAGTTCCCAACACACACTGACACTCACTGGGATACGGGTCCCACACACACTGACTCTAATTGGCGTACGGTTTCACACACATTGACACTTACTGCGGTACAGTTCCCCACACACTGACTCGCACTGGGGTATAGTTATACACACACTGACTCTCATTGGGCTATAGTTCCACACACTCCGACTCTCATTGGGGTATACTTCCACACACACTGACTCTCAATGGGGTACGGGTCCCACACACACTGACTCTCACTGGGGTACGGGTCGCACACACACTGACTCTCACTCGGGTACGGGTCCCATACACACTGACACTCACGGGGATATAGTTCCACACACACTGACACTCATTGGGGTACGGGTTTCACACACAGTGACAGTAACTGGAGTACAGTTCCCCACACACTGACTCTCACTGGGGTATAGTTCCACACACACTGACACTCACTGGGGTACAGTTCCCCGCACACACTGACATTCACTGGGGTACGGGTCCTACACACACTGACTCTCACTGGGGTACGGGTTTCACACACAGTGACACTCACTGGAGTACAATTCATCACACACTGACTCTCACTGGGGTATACTTCCACACACACTGACTCACACTGGGGTACGGGTACCACACACACTGACTCTCACTGGGGTACGAGTCCCACATACACTGACACTCATTGAGGGACGGGTCCCACACACACTGACTCTCACTGGGGTATGGGTCCCACACACACTGACTCTCACTGGGGTACGGATCTCACACACATTGTCACTCACTGGGGTACAGTTCCCAACACACACTGACTCTCACTGGGATACGGGTCCCACACACACTGACTCTCACTTGCGTACAGGTCCCACACACACTGACTCTCACTGGGGTACGGGTTCCCCACACACTGACACTCACTGGGGTACGGGTTCCACACACACTGACTCTCACTGGGGTACGGGTCCCACATGCACTGACACTCACTGGGGTATAGTTCCACACACACTGATTCACACTAGGGTATGGGTCCCACACACATTGACTCTCACTTGGGTACGGGTCCCACACACACTGACTCTCACTGGGGTATGGGTCACACACACTGTCTGTTACTGGTGTACGGGTCCCACACACACTGACTCTCACTGGGGTACGGGTCGCACACACACTTACACTCACTGGGGTAGAGTTCCCAACACACACTGACACTCACTGGGATACGGGTCCCACACACACTGACTCTAATTGGCGTACGGTTTTACACACATTGACACTTACTGGGGTACAGTTCCCCACACACTGACTCGCACTGGGGTATAGTTATACACACACTGACTCTCATTGGGCTATAGTTCCACACACACTTACTCTCAATGGGGTACGGGTCCCACACACACTGACTCTCACTGGGGTACGGGTCCCACACACACTGACTCTCACTGGGATACGGGTCCCACACACACTGACTCTCACTGGGGTATGGGTCCCACACACACTGACTCTCACTGGGGTACGGGTCCCACACACACTGACTCTCACTGGGGTACGGGTTCCACACACATTGACTCTCACTGGCATACGGTTTCCACACACACACTGACTCTCACTGGGGTACGGGTCGCACACACACTGACTCTCACTCGGGTACGGGTCCCATACACACTGACATTCACGGGGATATAGTTGCACACACACACTGACACTCATTGGGGTACGGGTTTCACACACAGTGACAGTAACTGGAGTACAGTTCCCCACACACTGACTCTCACTGGGGTATACTTCCACACACACTGACACTCACTGGGGTACAGTTCCCCGCACACACTGACATTCACTGGGGTACGGGTCCTACACACACTGACTCTCACTGGGGTACGGGTTTCATACACAGTGACACTCACTGGAGTACAATTCATCACACACTGACTCTCACTGGGGTATACTTCCACACACACTGACTCTCACTGGGGTATACTTCCACACACACTGACTCACACTGGGGTACGGGTACCACACACACTGACTCTCACTGGGGTACGAGTCCCACAAACACTGACTCTCATTGGGGTATAGTTCCCCACACACACTGACTCTCACTGTGATACGAGTTCCCCACACACTGACTCTCACTGTGATACGGGTGCCCCACACACTGACTCTCACTGAGATATGGGTCCCACGCACACTGACTCTCACTGGGGTACAGGTCCCACACATACTGACTCTCACTGGGGTACAGATTCCACACACACTGACTCTCACTGGGGGACGGGTTCCACACACACTGACTCTCACTGGGGTACAGATTCCACACACACTGACTATCACTGGGGTACGGGTTCCACAGGCACTGACACTCACTGGGGTACAGGTCCCACATACATTGACTCTCACTGGGGTAAGGGTTCCCCACACACACTGACACTCACTGGGATACGGATCCCACACACTGACTCGCACTGGGTTTTGCTTTACACACACTGACTCTCACTGGGGTACGGGTTCCACACACAATGACACTCACTGGGGTACGGGTCCCACACACACTGACTCTCACTGAGGTACGGGTTCCACACACACTGACTCTCATTGAGGGATGGGTCCCACACACACTGACTCTCATTGAGGGACGGGTCCCACACACACTGACACTCACTCGGGTATGGGTCCCACACACACTGACACTCACTGGGGTACAGTTCCCAACACACACTGACACTCACTGGGATACGGGTCCCACACACACTGACTCTAATTGGCGTACGGGTTTACACACATTGACACTTACTGGGGTACAGTTCCCCACACAATGACTCGCACTGGGGTATACTTCCACACACACTGACTCTCACTGGGGTTTGGGTTCCACACACACTGACTCTCACTCTAGTACGGGTCCCACACACACTGACACTAACTGGGGTATGGGTCCCACACACACTGACTTTCACTGGGATATAGTTCCACACACACTGACTCTCACTGGGGTAGGGGTTCCCCACACACTGACACTCACTGGGGTACGGGTTCCACACACACTGACTCTCACTGGGGTACGGGTCCCACATACACTGACACTCACTGGGGTATACTTCCACACACACTGACTCACACTAGGGTATGGGTCCCACACACACTGACTCTCACTGGGGTACGGGTCCCACGCACACTGACTCTCACTGGGGTACGGGTCCCACACACACTGACTCTCATTGGGGTACGGGTCCCACACATACTGACTCTCACTGGGGTACAGGTCCCACATACACTGACACTCATTGAGGGACGGGTCCCACACACACTGACTCTCACTGGGGTATGGGTCCCACACATACTGACTCTCACTGGGGTATAGTTCCTCACACACTGACTCTCACTGGGGTACGGGTTCCCCACACACTGACACTCACTGGGGTACGGGTTCCACACACACTGACTCTCACTGGGGTACGGGTCCCACATACACTGACACTCACTGGGGTATAGTTCCTCACACACTGACTCTCACTGGGGTATGGGTTCCCCACACACTGACTATCACTGGGGTAAGGGTTCCCCACACACACTGACACTCACTGGGATACGGGTCCCACACACTGACTCGCACTGGGTTTTGCTTTACACACACTGACTCTCACTGGGGTACAGGTTCCACACACACTGACTCTCTCTCGGGTACGGGTCCCAAACACACTGACACTCACGGGGATATAATTCCACACAAACTGACACTCATTGGGGTATGGGTCCCACACACACTGACTCTCACTCGGGTACGGGTCCCAAACACACTGACACTCACGGGGATATAATTCCACACAAACTGACACTCATTGGGGTATGGGTTTCACACACAGTGACACTCACTGGAGTACAGTTCCCCACACACTGACTCTCACTGGGGTATAGTTCCACACACACTGACGCTCACTGGGATATAGTTCCACACACACTGACACTCACTAGGGTACAGTTCCCCGCACACACTGACATTCACTGGGGTACAGGTCCTACACACACTGACTCTCATTGGCGTATGGGTTTCACACACAGTGACACTCACTGGAGTACAATTCCCCACACACTGACTCTGACTGGGGTACGGGTTCCACACGCACTTACTCTCACTGGGGTACGGGTTACACACACACTGACACTCACTGGGGTACAGTTCCCCGCACACACTGACATTCACTGGGGTACGGGTCCTACACACACTGACTCTCACTGGGGTACGGGTTTCATACACAGTGACACTCACTGGAGTACAATTCATCACACACTGACTCTCACTGGGGTATACTTCCACACACACTGACTCACACTGGGGTACGGGTACCACACACACTGACTCACACTGGGGTACGAGTCCCACAAACACTGACTCTCATTGGGGTATAGTTCCCCACACACACTGACTCTCACTGTGATACGAGTTCCCCACACACTGACTCTCACTGTGATACGGGTTCCCCACACACTGACTCTCACTGAGATATGGGTCCCACGCACACTGACTCTCACTGGGGTACAGGTCCCACACATACTGACTCTCACTGGGGTACAGATTCCACACACACTGACTCTCACTGGGGGACGGGTTCCACACACACTGACTCTCACTGGGGTACAGATTCCACACACACTGACTATCACTGGGGTACGGGTTCCACAGGCACTGACACTCACTGGGGTACAGATCCCACATACATTGACTCTCACTGGGGTAAGGGTTCCCCACACACACTGACACTCACTGGGATACGGGTCCCACACACTGACTCGCACTGGGTTTTGCTTTACACACACTGACTCTCACTGGGGTACGGGTTCCACACACACTGACACTCACTGGGGTACGGGTACCACACACACTGACTCTCACTGGGGTACGGGTTCCACACACACTGACTCTCATTGAGGGACGGGTCCCACACACACTGACTCTCATTGAGGGACGGGTCCCACACACACTGACACTCACTCGGGTATGGGTCCCACACACACTGACACTCACTGGGGTACAGTTCCCAACACACACTGACACTCACTGGGATACGGGTCCCACACACACTGACTCTAATTGGCGTACGGGTTTACACACATTGACACTTACTGGGGTACAGTTCCCCACACACTGACTCGCACTGGGGTATACTTCCACACACACTGACTCTCACTGGGGTTTGGGTTCCACACACACTGACTCTCACTCTAGTACGGGTCCCACACACACTGACACTAACTGGGGTATGGGTCCCACACACACTGACTTTCACTGGGATATAGTTCCACACACACTGACTCTCACTGGGGTAGGGGTTCCCCACACACTGACACTCACTGGGGTACGGGTTCCACACACACTGACTCTCACTGGGGTACGGGTCCCACATACACTGACACTCACTGGGGTATACTTCCACACACACTGACTCACACTAGGGTATGGGTCCCACACACACTGACTCTCACTGGGGTATGGGTCCCACGCACACTGACTCTCACTGGGGTACGGGTCCCACACACACTGACTCTCATTGGGGTACGGGTCCCACACATACTGACTCTCACTGGGGTACAGGTCCCACATACACTGACACTCATTGAGGGACGGGTCCCACACACACTGACTCTCACTGGGGTATGGGTCCCACACACACTGACTCTCACTGGGGTACGGATCTCACACACATTGTCACTCACTGGGTACAGTTCCCAACACACACTGACTCTCACTGGGATACGGGTCCCACACACACTGACTCTCACTTGCGTACAGGTCCCACACACACTGACTCTCACTGGGGTACGGGTTCCCCACACACTGACACTCACTGGGGTACGGGTTCCACACACACTGACTCTCACTGGGGTACGGGTCCCACACATACTGACTCTCACTGGGGTATAGTTCCTCACACACTGACTCTCACTGGGGTATGGGTTCCCCACACACTGACACTCACTGGGGTACGGGTTCCACACACACTGACTCTCACTGGGGTACGGGTCCCACATACACTGACACTCACTGGGGTATAGTTCCTCACACACTGACTCTCACTGGGGTATGGGTTCCCCACACACTGACTATCACTGGGGTAAGGGTTCCCCACACACACTGACACTCACTGGGATACGGGTCCCACACACTGACTCGCACTGGGTTTTGCTTTACACACACTGACTCTCACTGGGCTATAGGTTCCACACACACTGACTCTCACTCGGGTACGGGTCCCAAACACACTGACACTCACGGGGATATAATTCCACACAAACTGACACTCATTGGGGTATGGGTTTCACACACAGTGACACTCACTGGAGTACAGTTCCCCACACACTGACTCTCACTGGGGTATAGTTCCACACACACTGACGCTCACTGGGATATAGTTCCACACACACTGACACTCACTAGGGTACAGTTCCCCGCACACACTGACATTCACTGGGGTACAGGTCCTACACACACTGACTCTCATTGGCGTATGGGTTTCACACACAGTGACACTCACTGGAGTACAATTCCCCACACACTGACTCTCACTGGGGTACGGGTTCCACACGCACTTACTCTCACTGGGGTACGGGTTCCACACACACTGACACTCACTGGGGTACAGTTCCCCGCACACACTGACATTCATTGGGGTACGGGTCCTATTCCACACACACTGACTCTCACTGGGGTATGGGACCCACACACACTGTCTCTCACTGGGGTACAGGTCCCACACACACTGTCTCTCACTGGGGTATGGGTTCCCCACACACTGACTCTCACTGGGGCACGTGTCCCACACACACTGACTCTCACTGGGATACGGATCCCACATGCACTGACACCCACTGGGGTACAGGTCCCACATACATTGACTCTCACTTTGGTGAGGGTTCCCCACACACACTGACACTCACTGGGGTACGGGTTCCACACACACTGACTCTCACTGGGGTACGGGTTCCACACACACTGACACTGACTGGGGTACGGGTCCCACACACACTGACACTCACTGGGATACGGGTCCCACACACTGACTCGCACTTGGTTTTGCTTTACACACACTGACTCTCACTGGGGTACCGGTCCCACACACACTGACTCTCATTGGGGTACGGGTTCCACACACACTGACCCTCATTGGGGTATAGTTCCACACACACTGACTCTCACTGGGGTACGGGTCCCACACACACTGACTCTCACTGGGGTACGTGTTCCACACACACTGACTCTCACTGGGGTACGGGTCCCACACACACTGACTCTCATTGGGGTACGGGTCCCACACATACTGACTCTCACTGGGGTATGGGTTCCCCACATACTCTGACTCTCACTGGGGTACGGATCTCACACACATTGTCACTCACTGGGGTACAGTTCCCAACACACACTGACTCTCACTGGGGTACGGGTCCCACATGCACTGACTCTCACTGGGGTACGTGTTCCACACACACTGACTCTCACTGGGGTACGTGTTCCACACACACTGACTCTCACTGGGGTACGGGTCCCACACACACTGACTCTCATTGGGGTACGGGTCCCACACATACTGACTCTCACTGGGGTACGGGTCCCACACACACTGACACTCATTGAGGGACGGGTCCCACACACACTGACACTCATTGAGGGACGGGTCCCACACACACTGACTCTCACTGGGGTACGGGTCCCACACACACTGACACTCATTGAGGGACGGGTCCCACACACACTGACTCTCACTGGGGTACGGGTCCCACACACTCTGACTCTCACTGGGGTACGGGTCCCACACACACTGACACTCATTGAGGGACGGGTCCCACACACACTGACACTCATTGAGGGACAGGTCCCACACACACTGACTCTCACTGGAGTACGGGTCCCACACACACTGACTCTCACTGGGGTATGGGTCACACACACTGACTCTCACTGGGGTACGGGTCCCACACACACTGACACTCATTGAGGGACGGGTCCCACACACACTGACTCTCACTGGGGTACGGGTCCCACACATACTGACTCTCACTGAGGTACGGGTCCCACACACACTGACTCTAATTGGCGTACGGGTTCCACAGACACTGACACTCACTGGGGTATAGTTATACACACACTGACTCTCATTGGGCTATATTTCCACACACTCCGACTCTCATTGGGGTATACTTCCACACACACTGACTCTCACTGGCGTACGGATACCACACACACTGACTCTCACTGGGGTATAGTTCCACACACACTGACTCTCACTGGGGTGCGGGTCCCACACACACTGACTCTCACTGGGGTATAGTTCCACACACACTGACTCCCACTCGGGTACATGTCCCACGCACACTGACTCTCATTGGAGTACGGGCTCCACACACACTGACTCTCACTGGGGTACGGGTCCCACACACACTGACTCTCACTGGGGTATGGGTCACACACACTGTCTGTTACTGGTGTACGGGTCCCACACACACTGAAACTCACTGGGGTACGTGTTCCCCACACAGTGACTCACAATGGGATAGGGGTCCCACACACACTGACACTCACTGGGGTACGGGTTCCCCACACACTGACTCTCACTGGGGTACGGGTCTCACACACACTGACTCTCACTGGGGTACGGGTCCCACACACACTGACTCTCACTGGGGTACGGGTCCCACACACACTGACTCTTACTGGGGTACGGGTCCCACACACACTGACTCTCACTGGGGTACGGGTCCCACACACACTGACTCTCACTGGGGTACGGGTCCCACACACACTGACTCTCACTGGGGTACGGGTCCCACACACGTTGACACTCACTGGGGTACAGTTCCCAACACACTGACTCTCACTGGGGTATAGTTATACACACTCCAACTCTCATTGGGGTATACTTCCACACACACTCACTCTCACTGGGGTTTGGGTTCCACACACACTGACTCTCACTGGGGTACAGGTTCCCCACACACTGACTCTCACTGGGGTACAGGTTCCACACACACTGACTCTCATGAGGGTATAGTTCCACACACACTGACACTCACTGGGGTACGGGTTTCACACACACTGACACTCACTGGAGTACAGTTCCCCACACACTGACACTCACTGGGGTACGGGTTTCATACACACTGACACTCACTAGAGTACAGTTCCCCACACACTGACGCTCACTGGGATATAGTTCCACACACACTGACTCTCACTGGGGTACAGTTCCCCGCACACACTGACTCTCACTGGGGTACGGGTTCCCCACACACTGACTCTCACTGTGGTATGGGTTCCACACACACTGACTCTCACTGGTGTACGGGTCCCACACACACTGACTCTAACTGGGGTACAGGTCTCACACACACTGACTCTCACTGGGCTATGGGTCCCACACACACTGACTCTCACTGGGGTATCGTTCCACACACACTGACTCTCACTGGGGTATAGTTCCACACACACTGACTCTCACTGGGGTATAGTTCCACACACACTGATTCTCATTGGGGTACTGGTTCCACACACACTGACTCTCACTGGGGTATAGTTCCACACACACTGATTCTCATTGGGGTACTGGTCCCACACACACTGACTCTCACTGGGGTATAGTTCCACACATACTGACTCACTCAGGTTTGCCCTGGGATTCTGGGTCAGATCAGTTTCTTAACCTCGGTCTCTCGGTTACAAAACAGATGCTGGTATAACCAGAGAGAATTTATTTGATCCTTTAACTGTCCAATCTCCAACTCAAGTCCTGCTTTTTTGTTAAACCACTTCTTTTAGCTGCTGTTGAATGTATTCTTTTCGATGTGAGCTCTATCACTGGGTTTGAGGGTGGGCTGCGTTTGTTTTGTTAGCAGCTGGAGCCTTACATTTGCAGTTCAGATCACCCAGTCTGTTACTCAGACAATTACCTAGTACCCTTTTTCTAAAAATCTTCTTTCATGGGATGTGAGCTTCTATGTTACACTTCGATGTATTATATTCCATCTGCCACTTGACTACCCATTCTGCTTGGCTATCTATAACCTGTTGCAGTTGATTTTTTTTATTCGTTCATGTGGGTGTCACTGGCTGGACCAGCCTTTATTGACCATCCCTAATTGTCCTTGTTCAGAGGACATTTAAGAGTCAACCACATTGCTGTTGGTTTAGAGTCACATGTAGGCCAGACATTAGTGAACCAGGTGGGCTTTTACGACAATTGGCAATAGTTTCATGGTGATTATCAGACTTTTAACTCAAATGAATTCCAATTTCTCCATCTACCATGGGGGGATTCGAACCCAGGTCCCCAGAGCACTACCATGGGTCTCTGGAATACTAGTCCAGTGACAATACCACTAGATCACTGCCTCCCCTTCTCATCCTCACTGTTTGCCACACGTCCAAGTTTAGTAGAATCTGGAAATTTTACTCTTTTCCAATATTCAAGTCGTTATTATCTGTCCAATATATATATATATATCTCCAATATATATGTCAAAAAGACCAGTGATCCCACCACTAACCCAAGGGAAACACCATTTTGTACCATCCCTTAGTCTAAAAAACATTTATCCAGACTTACTGTTTTCTGTCCTTAAGCCAATTTATTTTATCCATACTGACACTGACCCTCCTATTCTACGAGATTCAATTTTGTTAACCAGCCTTTCATGTGCTACGTTATCAACATTTTCATTAAATCCATACAGCCAACATCCATCACATTCCCTTCGACCACCTTCTCTAGCCTTTATCAAAACATTCCATTTGATGAGTCAAACATGATCTGCCTTTTACAAATCTGTGCTGGCTCTCCTTAATTAACTCAAACCTCTCCTAGTACCAATTAATTAAGTTTCCCTGATTTTTGTCTCTAAAACCTTTCTCATGACTGGCCTGTAGTTACTAGAAATGTTCTTAAACCCTTTCTTGAACAAGGGTATCACCTTTACCATTTTCCAATCTTTGGGCACCTCCCCAACATCTCGGGAAGATTGGAAGATTATGGCAAGCCCTTCTGCTATCACCACCCCCACATCCTTTAGCAATCTAGGATGCTAACTTTCTAGACCGGGTGACTTACCCATCCTAAGCATAGCCAGCATGTCCAGTTCATTGTGCATATTAATTTTCACTCCATCCACCACTTTTACCATCTCTGCTTCTAATGATATTTTACAGAATCCTCTTCCTTGGTAAACACTCAATACTGCCCTGTGCCACAGCATATATCATCCTTCTTGCCCCTAATAGGCCTTATTCTGCCCATTTTCTATTTATGTGTACAAGTGTCCATCACTCTCTGTGGTCCAGAGCCCAGTCTAAAACTGTCCAAAGCTACTGTCAAATACTTTCCACTGTCTAGAGTTCCAGCACTGCGCTGCCACCCAGCTCAGCCTTGTCCCACGCCACCCTCCAGATTGGGACAGCTCCACCCAGTAACTTTCCTCCCTCCCCTGTTTTGCACAAGGGTATGTGTTGTATGTATGTATCCCCCTCAGTACTGACCCATCAATCGTGCAGCGCTCCCTCAGAACTGACCCTTTGACAGCGCAGCACTCCCTCAATGCTGATCCTCCGTCAATGTAGCGCTCCCTCAGTACCGATCCTCCAACAGTGCAACGCACCCTCAGTGCTGACCCTCCAATGGTGCAGCACTCCCTTAGAACTGACCCTTCAACAGTGCAGCGCTCCCTCAGGACTGACACTCCGACAGTGCAGCAGTCCCTCAGGACTGACCCTCTGACAGTGCAGCAGTCCCTCAATGCTGACCCTCCAACAGTGCCATGCTCCCTCAGTACTGACTCTGCCACAGCACAGAGCTCCCTCTGTACTGCATTCCCTCAGTACTGCCCCTCCGACAATGCAGCGCTCCCTCCGTACTGCCCCTCCCACAGCTCAGAACTCCCTCAGTACTGCTGCTCTGACGGTGCTGTATTCCCTCAGTACTGCCTCTCCAACAGTTCCACACTCCCTCAGTAACGGACTTTTGACAGTGCAGTGCTCCTTCAATACCAACATTCCAATGGTGCAGTGCTTCCTCAGTTCTGACCCTCTGACAGTGCAGCACTTCATTAGAACTGATCCTTCAACAGAGCAGCGCTCTGTCAGTACTGCCCCTCCGATTGAGCAGCGCTCCCTCAGTACTGACCCTCTGACACTGCAGTGCTCCTTCAGTACAACCCCTGGTACTGTGCAGCACTCCCTCAGTAATGACCCTTTGACAGTGCAGCACTCCTTTGGTACTGATCCTCTGACAGTGCAGCACTCCCTCAGTACTGATCCTCTGGCAGTGCTGCGCTTCCTCAGTATTGCCCCTCCAACGATGCAACGCTCTCTCAGTAGAGCTCTCTCTGTGTACTGCACTCTCTCAGAACTGATACTCTGACAGTGCAGTATTCCCTCTGTACTGCCCCTCCCACAGCTCAGAACTCCCTCATTATTGCTCCTCTGACAGTGCTGTATTCCTTTGGTATTGACCCTTCGACAGTGCAGCACTCCCTCAGTCCTGACCCTCCGACAGTGCAGCACTCCCTCAGTACTGACGCCCCGACAGTGCAGCACTCCCTCAGTACTGACCCTCCGACAGTGCAGCACTCCCTCAGTACTGACCCTCCGACAGTGCAGCACTCCCTCAGTACTGACCCTCCGACAGTGCAGCACTCCCCCAGTCCTGACCCTCCGACAGTGCAGCACTCCCTCAGTCCTGACCCTCCGACAATGCAGCACTCCCCCAGTCCTGACCCTCCGACAGTGCAGCACTCCCTCAGTCCTGACCCTCCAACAATGCAGCACTCCCTCAGTCCTGACCCTCCAACAATGCAGCGCTCCCTCAGTCCTGACCCTCCAACAATGCAGCACTCACTCAGTCCTGACCCTCTGACAGTGCAGCACTCCCTCAGTCCTGACCCTCTGACAGTGCAGCACTCCCTCAGTCCTGACCCTCCGACAGTGCAGCACTCCCTCAGTCCTGACCCTCCGACAGTGCAGCACTCCCTCAGTCCTGATCCTCCGACAGTGCAGCACTCCCTCAGTCCTGACCCTCCGACAGTGCAGCACTCCCTCAGTCCTGACCCTCCGACAGTGCAGTGTTCTCTCAGTTCTGCACTGAGTGTTTGGCTTGGATTTTGTCTCAGAATGGATTAAGGGTGACAGTTGATGCAGCACTGTTCTCTGGCAAGGGCTAAGGGTGCTGATTCTGTACAATCCTCACTGCCTGAAATAATGAATCTTCAACCCAGCTGGTCACTATGGAAACAGGAATGTGGCATTGTTCCGTCTGTTGTACAGTCCAGAGCCAAGGCGTGTAGTGAAACTCCTCACTGAGGCTCACAGTGCCTCCATTTTTAGCCTGTCTAATGGCTGCAATTGTTGGGACAATGGACGCACGAAGCTCTCGACTGCAGCTTAATTGTGGTCTCTAAGAGTCCCTCACTGTTCTCCTGTGACTGGGACCAGTGCTGTTCAGTGTGGAAGGGCAATCGAAGCACAATACCTGCCAACTATGAGATCCATCAGTCCGTTAACTCACACACACACAGACACACAAAAACAATATTCCACACAAAAAACATTCTTCACCTCCAGCTCTTCCCGAACAGCTGGAACTCTGGGGGGCGGTGTCAGAGAGATTAACGTCCTGAAGGGAATACTGCTCCTGGATTGAGGGAAATTCTGGACAGTTCAGCACCGATTCCCTGTAAACAGCAGAAATTTCATGACCAGTGGCAGTCAGCAATATCAGCAGCTGGGCCCAAATGGGAGCCGTGATAAATAATTCATGGCCCTCGCTCTCAAACACATTTCATGACAAGCAGTTGTAAGGATTTCATTGTCAGTCTATAAAAAGGCTTATTTTAACATGCAGGCATTGGAGAAACTGGACAGTTCACTAACATCACTGAAACTGAGCATTTCATTTCACCCAAACTCTAAACCCACTTCTCTCTTTTAGGTGTGCCAGGTCAGCTGTGCATTTCCAGATCTTTCTATTTTTGTTCAGATGTCCTCTATTTCTGGCCCTTCTTTTAATCCCATTGTTTAAAAAAAATCTTGATGTTTATCAGAATAAAATGTACAGAGTATGGATGCTACAGAAAATGTCCACAGTACAGATACTGTCAGATGGAACAATGGTTAATGTGCATTAACAAGGGGCACAGGAGCAAGAGGAACAGGGAGGCGGGCGGGGAAGAATGAAAAAGAAAAGATAGAAAACTCAGCCTCCAGTGTTAGCATGGCTCAGTGAGGGAATAGGAGGAGTAGGCCATTCAGCCCCTCGAGCCTGCTCCACCACTTAACCAGAGCGTGGCTGATCTTTTAACTCAACGCCATCTTCCTGCACTATCCCCGTATCCCTTAATGTCATTGGTACCTAGCCATCTATCCACCTCTGCTTTGAACATACTCAATGACTGAGCCTCCGCAGCCCTCTGGGGTAATGAATTCCAAACATTCATCACCTCTGACTGAAGAAATTCAGCCACATCTCAGACCTCTTGCCTCTTATTCTGAGACTGGGTCCCCTGGTTCTACACCCCACCCCCCCCGACCAGGGGAAACATCCTTCCTGTATCTACCCTGTCGAGTCTTGTAAGGATTTTGTACACTTCAACGAGATCACCCTTCATTCTTCTAAATTCTAGAGAATACAGGCCCAGTCTCCTCAATCTTTCCTCATTGGACAATCCGGCCATCCCCAGGATTAGTCTGGTGAACCTTCGTTGCCCTCCCTCTATGGCCAGTATATCCTTCCTTGGGTAAGGTAAGTGCTTTCACCTCTGAGTCAGAAGTTTGTGTGTTCAAGTTCCACTCCAAGACTTGATCAGAAAAATCAAAGCTAACACGCCTGTGAAGTACTGAGGGGATGCAGCACTGTCAGAGGTGCCATCTTTCAGACGGAACATTAAACAGAGGCATATCTTCCCTCTTAGGCGGTGGTAAAAGGTCCTATGGTCCTATTTTGAAGAAGAGCAGGGGAGTTCACCCTGGTGTCCTGGCCAATATTTATCCCTCAATCAATATCATAAAAACACATTGTCACATTGCTGTTTTTGGGATCTTGCTGTGTGCAAATTGACTGCTGCGGCTCCTGCGTTACAACAGTGGCTACATTTCAAAAGTACTTCATTGGCTGTAAAGTGCTTTGGGATGTTTATGTGAAAATCTCTCTTCTTTCCTCCCACAGTGTTTGCTGATGTGGAGTTGAGCAAAGCCACAGGCCTGGGATGGGTCTCACTCAACAGGAGTGCCCAGAGAGTTTGTGCCATGAAGTTCTAGCTCTGTGTCTGCCTCATACTCCCATTTAATGAGGCTCCCTGTGGGTGTTATACCTTGGACACTTCTGTGTTTTAATCTAAAAGATACCCCTCTATTCAAAGAGACACATTTGTCTTGGAAATGCATTTGCTAAGTTTTTGGAAAGGGGATGTTAAGGCTGCGGAGGCAAAAGGCAAAGGTTATCTTTATCATGAACTAACTTTAGGAAATAAACATCAGCCCCTTGTTAATCCTGATCAAGTACACTTCCTCTTTAACAGCTTCCATTCAGCCTTGCATGGAGACTCAGTAATATTATCACAAAATCATAAATGGAACACAATTTCATAGAATTTTAAGCTTTATCCGGATTACTGACTAAAAGTACCAGAGACATTTGCAGATGTGCAGATACCAGGCTGTTACTACTAAAGCAACAGCAGGTCAGAAAGCTAAGAAATTGAATTTGGGGAGGAAAATCTCTCTTCCTCCCTCATTCTGCTCCAACCTTATTCGTTATTTTAGTGAATCGATTATGATTAATCTACTGGTGGTAAACCCAAGCATGGTGTCACCTTTCACTACTCCCCTGACCCAATTCTTCATATTTTGCCAATCTTGGCATTGTCCTACATTGTATGCCTTGACCCTTCACCTGGGTCACTCAGCCCCTTGAGCCTGTTCTGCCATTCTATTAAATAACGGGTGGTATCTATATTAACTTATTTACCAGCATTAGTTCTGTAAACTTTGATACCCTTACCCAACAAAATTCTATCGATCTCAGTCTTGAAAGCTCCAACTAAACCTCAGTTTGCATAGGTCTGATGAAAGGTTACAAACATTCGATTTAGGAGCAGGAGTCGGCCACTCGGTCCCTCGAGCCTGCTCTGCCATTCGATAAGATCATGGCTGATTTGATTGCAACCTCAACTCCACATTCCTGCCAACCCTCGATAGCCTTTCACCCCCTTGCTTATCAAGAATCTATCTAGCTCTGCCTTAAAAGTACTCAAAGGCTTTGCTTCCACTGACTTTTGAGGAGAGTTCCAAAGACTCACAACCCTCAGAAAAAACTTCTCCTCAAACGTGTCCTAAATGGGCAACTCCTTATTTTTAAACAGTGAAATCTAGTTCCAGTTTCTCCCACAAGGGGAAACATCCTCTCCATGTCCACCCAGTCAAGACCCCTCTCAGGATCTTGTGTGTTTCAGTCAAGTCACCTCTTACTCTTCTAAATTCCAGCGAATACAAACCTAGTACCGCTCAGTCCGCAAGCATGACCCAGGCCTCCCTGTCGCTTGCCATTTCAACACCCCACCCTGCTCTCATGCCCACATGTCCATCCTTGGCTTGCTGCAATGTTCCAGTGAAGCCCAACGCAAACTGGAGGAACAGCACCTCACCTTCCAGTTAGGCACTTTACAGCCTTGCAGGCTTAACATTGAGTTCAACAACTTCAGACCATGAACTCACTCCTCTATCTTCACTCCCTTTTTAATCTATTTATTTTTAACATTTTATTTTATTCTTTTATTTATTTGTTTTTTATCCTTTTTCCCCAAACCCCCTCTGCCCCCACAGGGCCACCTGTCACTTGTTTTTATGTTTTGCTTTCACAGAGCACTGACCCTTGTTCTGCTATTAACACCTTCTGCTCTCTTACCTTTATGCCACTATCAGCACCTTCTCTACTCTTCACCACTACCACTAACATACCCTTTGTCTTGTATCCATGACATCTTTGTCGATCTTTCCTTAGCTGTCACCTATCCCTGACCTTCTATCTCGTTTCATCTGCTCCACCCTCCCTTAAACAGTATAAAATCCATCATATTTTGACTCCTCTTTCGCTCTGAAGAAGAGTCACGGTCTCAAAATGTTATCTCTGTTTCTCTCTCCACAGATGCTGTCAGACCTGCTGAGTTTTTCCAGCACTTTTTTATTTCGGATTTCCAGCATCCACAGTATTTTGCTTTTATTTTTTGAGGGCAGCTCATTTCTGTTACCACATTTTCAGAAGGTTAGGTGCTCTCTCGGGGTTTAAGTCACTTAAGATTTCTATTAAACAGAAGAAAAGCTCAGGCTGACAGTTTGCGCAGATTCTGCACAGCCCAGCTGATTAAGTGGCTCACTGCCATCACAGTTTGAACTCTCAGTCAGCAGCTGCTGTATTCAGCCCATCTTTCCCGGCTCTCTTCTACTTGCCCCACTCTCCCCAGTTCCTCTCTGCCCCCACCCCATCCTGCTCTAGGCTTGATGGGCTCAACACCACCCTGAGACCTTCCCATTATACTCTAATCTACAATCAACATTCACTATCGTGCAGCCTGACATCCTGGTGATTGGCTATACCACATTCAGACAAGAGCTCCACGTTAAACATTGATCATTAGTGACTCTTTGTTGGATATTAGCCTAATATCACACCTTGTGGTTAGGAATAGCGCAGTCACACACTGACTCCAGTACCACTTGATGCCAGCACTGACCTGCCCTTCCAGTTATATACAGAAACTAGTAGCAATCAAGTGACTAATCTTCAACATAATACAGGGACAGTAATTATTCTATCTTCTGACTCACTGACCGAGATGTGAACACAAGACAGAACCTCCTCTTCCATTTTACTTTTGGTTAATGCAGAGCTTGTGATCTGCTTCACATATAGAATATTGGCACATGGGTGAGACACACACACAGCACTATCACCACGGTTACAGTAAAGTCTAACACTGGATGTGAGTGAAATTACCATACAGTGATATAGGTCTGAGGTATAGTACCAGTGTATATGCATCAGTCACCATATAACACTAGGATTAATATACAGGAGGGTTATGGTCTGTCACTGTATCACACTGGGGTACAGTACTGGTGGGGAAAGAACTCTCACTGTATAACACTGGGGTACAGTACTGGTGGGGACAGAACTCTCACTGTATAACACGGGGGTACAGTACTGCTGGGGACAGAACTCTCACTGTATAACACTGGGGTAGAGTACTGGTGGGGGCAGGTCTGTCACTGTATAACACTAGGGTACAGTACTGGTGGGGACGGGTCTGTCACTGTATAACACTGGGGTACAGTACTGGTGGGGACAGGTCTGTCACTGTATAACACTGGGGTACAGTACTGGTGGGGACAGGTCTGTCACTGTATAACACTGGGGTACAGTACTGGTGGGGACAGAACTCTCACTGTATAACACTGGGGTACAGTACTGGTGGGGACAGAACTCTCACTGTATAATACTAGGGTACAGTACTGGTGGGGACAGAACTCTCACTGTATAACACTGGGGTACAGTACTGCTGGGGACAGAACTCTCACTGTATAACACTGGGGTAGAGTACTGGTGGGGGCAGGTCTGTCACTGTATAACACTAGGGTACAGTACTGGTGGGGACGGGTCTGTCACTGTATAACACTGGGGTACAGTACTGGTGGGGACAGGTCTGTCACTGTATAACACTGGGGTACAGTACTGGTGGGGACAAGTCTGTCACTGTATAACACTGGGGTACAGTACTGGTGGGGACAGAACTCTCACTGTATAACACTGGGGTACAGTACTGGTGGGGAAAGAACTCTCACTGTATAACACTGGGGTACAGTACTGGTGGGGACAGAACTCTCACTGTATAACACTGGGGTACAGTACTGGTGGGGACAGAACTCTCACTGTATAACACTGGGGTACAGTACTGCTGGGGACAGAACTCTCACTGTATAACACTGGGGTAGAGTACTGGTGGGGGCAGGTCTGTCACTGTATAACACTAGGGTACAGTACTGGTGGGGACGGGTCTGTCACTGTATAACACTGGGGTACAGTACTGGTGGGGACAGGTCTGTCACTGTATAACACTGGGGTACAGTACTGGTGGGGACAGGTCTGTCACTGTATAACACTGGGGTACAGTACTGGTGGGGACAGAACTCTCACTGTATAACACTGGGGTACAGTACTGGTGGGGACAGAACTCTCACTGTATAATACTGGGGTACAGTACTAGTGGGGACAGGTCTGTCACTGTATCACACTGGGGTACAGTACTGGTGGGGATAGAACTCTCACTGTATAACACTGGGGTAGAGTACTGGTGGGGACAGGTCTGTCACTGTATAACATGGGGTACAGTACTGGTGGGGACAGGTCTGTCACTGTATAACACTGGGGTACAGTACTGGTGGGGACACGTCTGTCACTGTATAACACTGGGGTACAGTACTGGTGGGGACACGTCTGTCACTGTATAACACTGGAGTATGGTACCGGTGGGGACGGGTCTGTCACTGTATAACACTGGGGTACAGTACTGGTGGGGACAGAACTCTCACTGTATAACACTGTGGTACAGTACTGCTGGGGACAGGACTCTCACTGTATAACACTGGGGTAGAGTACTGGTGCGGACAGGTCTGTCACTGTATAACACTAGGGTACAGTACTGGTGGGGACGGGTCTGTCACTGTATAACACTGGGGTACAGTACTGGTGGGGACAGGTCTGTCACTGTATAACACTGGGGTACAGTACTGCTGGGGACAGGTCTGTCACTGTATAACACTGGGGTACAGTACTGGTGGGGACAGAACTCTCACTGTATCACACTGGGGTACAGTACTGGTGGGGACAGAACTCTCACTGTATAACACTGGGGTAGAGTACTGGTGGGGACAGGTCTGTCACTGTATAACACTGGGGTACAGTACTGGTGGGGACAGGTCTGTCGCAGTATAACACTGGGGTACAGTACTGGTGGGGACACGTCTGTCACTGTAAAACACTGGGGTACAGTACTGGTGGGGACACGTCCGTCACTGTATAACACTGGAGTATGGTACCGGTGGGGACGGGTCTGTCACTGTAAAACACTGGGGTACAGTACTGGTGGGGAAAGGTCTGTCACTGCATAACACTGGGGTACAGTACTGGTGTTGACGGGTCTGTCACTGTATAACACTGGGGTACAGTACTGGTGGGGACGTGTCTGTCTCTGTATAACATTGGGGAACAGTACTGGTGAGGACAGGTTTTTCACTGTATAACACTGGAGTATGGTACCGGTGGGGACGGGTCTGTCACTGTAAAACACTGGGGTACAGTACTGGTGGGGAAAGGTCTGTCACTGCATAACACTGGGGTACAGTACTGGTGGGGACGGGTCTGTCACTGTATAACACTGGGGTACAGTACTGGTGGGGACGTGTCTGTCTCTGTATAACATTGGGGAACAGTACTGGTGAGGACAGGTTTTTCACTGTAAAACACTGGAGTACAGTACTGGTGGGGACAGGTTTTTCACTGTATAACACTGGGGTACAGTACTGGTGGGGACAGGTCTGTCACTGTATAACACTGGGGTACAGTACTGGTGGGGACACGTCTGTCACTGTATAACACTGGAGTATGGTACCGGTGGGGACGGGTGTGTCACTGTAAAACACTGGGGTACAGTACAGGTAGGGACAGGTCAGTCACTGTATAACACTGGGGTACAGTAATGGGGGGACAGGCCTGTCAGTGTATAACAGTGGGGTACAGTACTGGTGGGGACAGGTTTTTCACTGTAAAACACTGGAGTACAGTACTGGTGGAGAAAGGTCTGTCACTGTATAACACTGGGGTACAGTACTGGTGGGGACGGGTCTGTCACTGTATAACACTGGGGTACAGTACTGGTGGTGACAGGTCTGTCACTGTATAACACTGGGGTACAGTACCGGTGGGGACAGGTCTGTCACTGTATAACACTGGGGTACAGTACTGATGGGGACGGGTCTGTCACTGTATAACACTGGGGTACAGTACTGGTGGGGACAGGTCTGTTACTGTATAACATTGGGGTACAGTACTGGTGGGTCAGGTCTGTCACTGTATAACATTGGGGTACAGTACTGGTGGGGACAGGTTTTTCACTGTAAAACACTGGAGTACAGTACTGGTGGGGACAGGTTTGTCACTGTATAACACAGGGGTACAATAATGATGGGCACAGGTCTGTCACTGTATAACACTGGGGTACAGTACTGGTGGGGACAGGTCTGTCACTGTATAACACTGGGGTACAGTACTGGTGGGGACAGGTCTGTCACTGTATAACACAGGTACAGTACTGGTGGGGACAGGTCTGTTGCTGTATAACACTGGGGTACAGTACAGGTAGGGAGAGGTCTGTCACTGTATAACACTGAGGTACAGTACTGGTGGGGACAAGTCTGTCAATGTATAACACTGGGGTACAGTACTGGTGGGGACAGGTCTGTTACTGTATAACACGGGTACAGTACTGGTGGGACAGGTCTGTCACTGTATAACATTGGGGTACAGTACTGGTGGGGACAGGTCTGTCTCTGTATAACACTGGGGTGCAGTACTGGTGGGGACAGGTTTTTCACTATAAAACACTGGAGTATGGTACTGGTGGGGACAGGTTTGTCACAATATAACACTGGGGTACAGTAATGATGGGCACAGGTCTGTTACTGTATAACACTGGGGTAAAGTACTGGTGGGGACACGTCTGTCACTGTATAACATTGGGCTAGAGCACTAGTGAGGACAGCTCTGTTACTGTATCACACTGGGATACAGTACTGGTGGGAACACATCTGTCACTGTATAACACTGGGGTACAGTACTGGTGGGGACAGGTCTGTCACTGTATAACACTGGGGTACAGTATTGGTGAGGACAGATTTGTCACTGTATAACACAGGGGTACAGTACTGGTGGGGACAGATATGTCACAGTATAGCACTGGGGTACAGTACTGGTGGGGACGGGTCTGTCACTGTATAACACTGGGGTACAGTACTGGAGGGGACAGATTTGTCACTGTATAACACTGGGGTACAGTACTGGTGGGGACAGATTTGTCACTGTATAACACTGGGGTACAGTACTGGTTGGGAAAGATTTGTCACTGTATAACACTGGGGTACAGTACTGGTGGGGACAGATTTGTCACTGTATAACACTGGGGTACAGTACTGGTGGGGACAGGTTTGTCACAGTATAACAGTGGGGTACAGTACTGGTGGGGACAGGTCTTTCACCGTAAAACACTGGGGTACAGTACTGGTGGGGACAGGTTTGTCACTGTATAACATTGGGCTAGAGCACTAGTGAGGACAGGTCTGTTACTGTATCACACTGGGGTACAGTACTGGTGGGGACACATCTGTCACTGTATAACACTGGGGTACAGTACTGGTGGGGACAGGTCTGTCACTGTATAACACTGGGGTACAGTACTGGTGGGGACAGGTCTGTCACTGTATAACACTGGGGTACAGTACTGGTGAGGACAGATTTGTCACTGTATAACACTGGGGTACAGTACTGGTGGGGACAGATTTCTCACTGTATAACACTGGGGTACAGTACTGGTGGGGACGGGTCTGTCACTGTATAACACTGGGGTACAGTACTGGTGGGGAAGATTTGTCACTATATAACACTGGGGTACAGTACTGGTGGGGACAGGTTTGTCACAGTATAACACTGGGGTACAGTACTGGTGGGGACAGATTTGTCACTGTATAACATTGGGGTACAGTACTGGTGGGGACAGGTTTTTCACTGTAAAACACTGGGGTACAGTACTGGTGGGGACAGGTTTGTCACTGTAAAACACTGGGGTACAGTACTGGTGGGGACAGGTTTGTCACTGTATAACATTGGGGTACAGTACTGGTGGGGACAGATCTGTCACTGTATAACACTGGGGTACAGTACTGGTGGGGACAGGTTTTTCACTGTAAAACACTGGGGTACAGTACTGGTGGGGACAGGTTTGTCACTGTATAACACTGGGATACAGTACTGGTGGGGACGGGTCTGTCACTGTATAATACTGGGGTACAGTACTGGTGGGGGATGGATCTGTCACAGTATAACACTGGGGTACAGTACTGGTGGGGACAGATTTGTCACTGTATCACACTGGGGTACAGTACTGGTGGGGACAGATCTGTCACTGTATAACACTGGGGTACAGTACTGGTGGGGACAGGTTTGTCACTGTATGACACTGGGGTACAGTACTGGTGGGGACAGGTTTGGCACTGTAAAACACTGGGGTACAGTACTGGTGGGGACAAGTTTGTCACTGTATAACACTGGGGTACAGTACTGGTGGGGACAGGTTTGTCACTGTAAAACACTGGGGTACAGTACTGGTGGGGACAGATTTGTCACTGTAAAACACTGGGGTACTGTACTGGTGGGGACAGGTCTGTCACTGTATAACACTGGGGTACAGTGCTGGTGGAGACAGGTTTTTCACTGTAAAAGACTGGGGTACAGTACTGGTGGGGACGGTTCTGTCACTGTATAACACTGGGGTACAGTACTGGTGGGGACAGACTTGTCACTGTATAACACTGGGGTACAGTACTGGTGGGGACAGATTTGTCACTGTATAACACTGGGGTACAGTACTGGTGGGGACAGGTTTGTCACAGTATAAAACTGGGGTACAGTACTGGTGGGGACAGATTTGTCACTGTATAACACTGGGGTACAGTACTGGTGGGGACGGATTTGTCACTGTATAACACTGGGGTACAGTACTGGTGGGGACAGGTTTGTCACAGTATAACACTGGGGTACAGTACTGGTGGGGACAGATTTGTGACTGTATAACACTGGGGTACAGTACTGGTGGGGACAGGTTTGTCACTGTATAACACTGGGCTAGCAGCTACTGAGGGACAGGTCTGTTACTGTATCACACTGGGGTACAGAACTGGTGGGGACACAGATCTGTCACTGTATAACACTGGGGTACAGTACTGGTGGGGACGGGTCTGTCACTGTATAAAACTGGGGTACAGTACTGGTGGGGACAGATTTGTTACTGTATAACACTGTGGTACAGTACTGGTGGGGACAGATTTGTCAGCTGTATAACACTGGGGTACAGTACTGGTGGGGACAAGGTCTGTCACTGTATAACACTGGGGTACAGTACTGGTGGGGACAGGTCTGTCACTGTATAACACTGGGGTACAGTACTGGTGGGGACAGGTTTTTCACTGTAAAACACTGGGGTACAGTACTGGTGGGGACAGGTTTGTCACTGTATAACATTGGGCTAGAGCACTAGTGAGGACAGGTCTGTTACTGTATCACACTGGGGTACAGTACTGGTGGGGACACATCTGTTACTGTATAACACTGGGGTACAGTACTGGTGGGGACAGGTCTGTCACTGTATAACACTGGGGTACAGTACTGGTGAGGACAGATTTGTCACAGTATAACACTGGGGTACAGTACTGGTGGGGACAGATTTCTCACTGTATAACACTGGGGTACAGTACTGGTGGGGACGGGTCTGTCACTGTATAACACTGGGGTACAGTACTGGTGGGGACAGATTTGTCACTGTATAACACTGAGGTACAGTACTGGTGGGGAAGATTTGTCACTATATAACACTGGGGTACAGTAATGGTGGGGACAGGTTTGTCACAGTATAACACTGGGGTACAGTACTAGTGGGGACAGATTTGTCAAAATATAACATTGGGGTACAGTACTGGTGGGGACAGGTTTTTCACTGTAAAACACTGGGGTACAGTACTGGTGGGGACAGGTTTGTCACTGTAAAACACTGGGGTACAGTACTGGTGGGGACAGGTTTGTCACTGTATAACATTGGGGTACAGTACTGGTGGGGACAAATCTGTCACTGTATAACATTGGGGTACTGTACTGGTGGGGACAGATCTGTCACTGTATAACACTGGGCTACAGTACTGGTGGGGACAGGTTTTTCACTGTAAAACACTGGGGTACAGTACTGGTGGGGACAGGTTTGTCACTGTATAACACTGGGATACAGTACTGGTGGGGACGGGTCTGTCACTGTATAATACGGGGGTACAGTACTGGTGGGGGATGGGTCTGTCACAGTATAACACTGGGGTACAGTACTGGTGGGGACAGGTCTGTCACTGTATAACACTGGGGTACAGTACTGGTGGGGACAGGTTTGTCACAGTATAACCATGGGGTACAGTACCGGTGGGGACAGGTCTGTCACTGTATAACACTGGGGTACAGTACTGGTGGGGACAGGTCTGTCACTGTATAACACTGGGGTACAGTACTGGTGGGGACAGATCTGTCACTGTATAACACTGGGGTACAGTACTGGTGGGGACTGGTTTGGCACTGTAAAACACTGGGGTACAGTACTGGTGGGGACAGGTTTGTCACTGTATAACACTGGGGTACAGTACTGCTGGGGACAGGTTTGTCACTGTAAAACACTGGGGTACAGTACTGGTGGGGACAGATTTGTCACTGTAAAACACTGGGGTACAGTACTGGTGGGGACAGGTCTGTCACGGTATAACACTGGGGTACAGTGCTGGTGGAGACAAGTTTTTCACTGTAAAAGAATGGGGTACAGTACTGGTGGGGACGGGTCTGTCACTGTATAACACTGGGGTACAGTACTGGTGGGGACAGGTCTGTCACTGTATAACACTGGGGTACAGTACTGGTGGAGACAGGTTTGTCACAGTATAACACTGGGGTACAGTACTGGTGGGGACAGATTTGTCACTGTATAACACTGGGGTACAGTACTGGTGGGGACAGATTTGTCACTGTATAACACTGGGGTACAGTGCTGGTGGGGACAGGTTTGTCACTGTATAACATTGGGCTAGAGCACTAGTGAGGACAGGTCTGTTACTGTATCACACTGGGGTACAGTACTGGTGGGGACAGATCTGTCACTGTATAACACTGGGGTACAGTACTGGTGGGGACAGGTCTGTCACTGTATAACACTGGGGTACAGTACTGGTGGGGAAGATTTGTCACTATATAACACTGGGGTACAGTACTGGTGGGGACAGGTTTGTCACAGTATAACACGGGTACAGTACTGGTGGGGACAGATTTGTCACTGTATAACACTGGGGTACAGTACTGGTGGGGATAGATTTGTCACTGTATAACACTGGGGTACAGTACTGGTGGGGACAGGTTTGTCACAGTATAACACTGGGGTACAGTACTGGTGGGGACAGATTTGTGACTGTATAACATTGGGGTACAGTACTGGTGGGGACAGGTTTTTCACTGTAAAACACTGGGGTACAGTACTGGTGGGGACAGGTTTGTCACTGTAAAACACTGGGGTACAGTACTAGTGGGGACAGGTTTGTCACTGTATAACATTGGGGTACAGTACTGGTGGGGACAGATCTGTCACTATATAACATTGGGGTATAGTACTGGTGGGGACAGATCTGTCACTGTATAACACTGGGGTACAGTACTGGTGGGGACAGGTTTTTCACTGTAAAACACTGGGGTACAGTACTGGTGGGGACAGATTTGTCACTGTAAAACACAGGGATACAGTACTGGTGGGGACGGGTCTGTCACTGTATAATACTGGGGTACAGTACTGGTGGGGGATGGGTCTGTCACTGTATAACACTGGGGTACAGTACTGGTGGGGACAGATTTGTCATTGTATAACACTGGGGTACAGTACTGGTGGGGCAGGTTTGTCACTGTATAACGCTGGGGTACAGTACTGGTGGGGACAGGTTTGTCACTGTATAACGCTGGGGTACAGTACTGGTGGGGACAGGTTTCGCAAGGTAAAACACTGGGGTACAGTACTGGCGGGGACAGGTTTGTCACTGTATAACACTGGGGTACAGTACTGGTGGGGACAGGTTTGTCACTGTATAACACTGGTACAGTACTGGTGGGGACAGGTCTGTCACTGTATAACACTAGGGTACAGTACTGCTGGGGACAGGTTTGTCACTGTAAAACACTGGGGTACAGTACTGGTGGGGACAGGTCTGTCACTGTATAACACTGGGGTACAGTACTGGTGGAGACAGGTTTTTCACTGTAAAACACTGGGGTACAGTACTGGTGGGGACAGGTCTGTCACTGTATAACACTGGGGTACAGTACTGGTGGGGACACATCTGTCACTGTATAACACTGGGGTACAGTACTGGTGGGGACAGGTTTGTCACAGTAGAACACGGGTATAGTACTGGTGGGGACAGTTTTGTCACTGTATAACACTGGGGTACAGTACTGGTGGGGACAGGTTTGTCACAGTATAACACTGGGGTACAGTACTGGTGGGGACAGATTTGTGACTGTATAACATTGGGGTACAGTACTGGTGGGGACAGGTTTGTCACTGTAAAACACTGGGGTACAGTACTGGTGGGGACAGGTTTGTCACTGTATAACATTGGGGTACAGTACTGGTGGGGACAGATCTGTCACTATATAACATTGGGGTATAGTACTGGTGGGGATAGATCTGTCACTGTATAACACTGGGGTACAGTACTGGTGGGGACAGGTTTTTCACTGTAAAACACTGGGGTACAGTACTGGTGGGGACAGATTTGTCACTGTATAACACAGGGATACAGTACTGGTGGGGACGGGTCTGTCACTGTATAATACTGGGGTACAGTACTGGTGGGGGATGGGTCTGTCACTGTATAACACTGGGGTACAGTACTGGTGGGGACAGATTTGTCATTGTATAACACTGGGGTACAGTACTGGTGGGGCAGGTTTGTCACTGTATAACGCTGGGGTACAGTACTGGTGAGGACAGGTTTGTCACTGTATAACGCTGGGGTACAGTACTGGTGGGGACAGGTTTCGCAAGGTAAAACACTGGGGTACAGTACTGGCGGGGACAGGTTTGTCACTGTATAACACTGGGGTACAGTACTGGTGGGGACAGGTTTGTCACTGTATAACACTGGTACAGTACTGGTGGGGACAGGTCTGTCACTGTATAACACTGGGGTACAGTACTGCTGGGGACAGGTTTGTCACTGTAAAACACTGGGGTACAGTACTGGTGGGGACAGGTCTGTCACTGTATAACACTGGGGTACAGTACTGGTGGATACAGGTTTTTCACTGTAAAACACTGGGGTACAGTACTGGTGGGGACAGGTCTGTCACTGTATAACACTGGGGTACAGTACTGGTGGGGACAGGTTTGTCACAGTATAACCATGGGGTACAGTACCGGTGGGGACAGGTCTGTCACTGTATAACACTGGGGTACAGTACTGGTGGGGACAGGTCTGTCACTGCATAACACTGGGGTACAGTACTGGTGGGGACAGGTTTGTCACTGTATAACATTGGGGTACAGTACTGGTGGGGACAGGTTTGTCGCTGTATAACACTGGGGTACAGTACTGGTGGGGACAGGTCTGTCGCTGTATAACGCTGGGGTACAGTACTGGTGGGGACAGGTCTGTCCCTGTATAACATGGGGTACAGTACTGGTGGAGACAGGTTTTTCACTGTAAAACACTGGGGTACAGTACTGGTGGGGACAGGTCTGTCACTGTATAACACTGGGGTACAGTACTGGTGGGGACATCTCTGTCACTGTTTAACACTGAGATACAGTACTGGTGGGGACAGGTCTGTCACTGTATAACACTGGGGTACAGTACTGGTGGGGACAGGTTTGTCACTGTATAACACTGGGGTACAGTACTGGTGGGGACAGGTTTGGCACTGTAAAACACTGGGGTACAGTACTGGTGGGGACAGGTCTGTCACTGTATAACACTGGGGTACAGTGCTGGTGGAGACAGGTTTTTCACTGTAAAAGACTGGGGTACAGTACTGGTGGGGACGGGTCTGTCACTGTATAACACTGAGGTACAGTACTGGTGGGGACAGATTTGTCACTGTATAACACTGGGGTACAGTACTGGTGGGGACAGATTTGTCACTGTATAACACTGGGGTACAGTACTGGTGGGGACAGGTTTGTCACAGTATAAAACTGGGGTACAGTACTGGTGGGGACAGATTTGTCACTGTATAACACTGGGGTACAGTACTGGTGGGGACAGATTTGTCACTGTATAACACTGGGGTACAGTACTGGTGGGGACAGGTTTGTCACAGTATAACACTGGGGTACAGTACTGGTGGGGAGAGATTTGTGACTGTATAACATTGGGGTACAGTACTGGTGGGGACAGGTTTTTCACTGTAAAACACTGGGGTACAGTACTGGTGGGGACAGGTTTGTCACTGTATAACATTGGGCTAGAGCACTAGTGAGGACAGGTCTGTTACTGTATCACACTGGGGTACAGTACTGGTGGGGACACATCTGTTACTGTATAACACTGGGGTACAGTACTGGTGGGGACAGGTCTGTCACTGTATAACACTGGGGTACAGTACTGGTGAGGACAGATTTGTCACAGTATAACACTGGGGTACAGTACTGGTGGGGACAGATTTCTCACTGTATAACACTGGGGTACAGTACTGGTGGGGACGGGTCTGTCACTGTATAACACTGGGGTACAGTACTGGTGGGGACAGATTTGTCACTGTATAACACTGAGGTACAGTACTGGTGGGGAAGATTTGTCACTATATAACACTGGGGTACAGTAATGGTGGGGACAGGTTTGTCACAGTATAACACTGGGGTAAAGTACTAGTGGGGACAGATTTGTCACTGTATAACATTGGGGTACAGTACTGGTGGGGACAGGTTTTTCACTGTAAAACACTGGGGTACAGTACTGGTGGGGACAGGTTTGTCACTGTAAAACACTGGGGTACAGTACTGGTGGGGACAGGTTTGTCACTGTATAACATTGGGGTACAGTACTGGTGGGGACAAATCTGTCACTGTATAACATTGGGGTACAGTACTGGTGGGGACAGATCTGTCACTGTATAACACTGGGGTACAGTACTGGTGGGGACAGGTTTTTCACTGTAAAACACTGGGGTACAGTACTGGTGGGGACAGGTTTGTCACTGTATAACACTGGGATACAGTACTGGTGGGGACGGGTCTGTCACTGTATAATACGGGGGTACAGTACTGGTGGGGGATGGGTCTGTCACAGTATAACACTGGGGTACAGTACTGGTGGGGACAGGTCTGTCACTGTATAACACTGGGGTACAGTACTGGTGGGGACAGGTTTGTCACAGTATAACCATGGGGTACAGTACCGGTGGGGACAGGTCTGTCACTGTATAACACTGGGGTACAGTACTGGTGGGGACAGGTCTGTCACTGTATAACACTGGGGTACAGTACTGGTGGGGACAGATCTGTCACTGTATAACACTGGGGTACAGTACTGGTGGGGACAGGTTTGGCACTGTAAAACACTGGGGTACAGTACTGGTGGGGACAGGTTTGTCACTGTATAACACTGGGGTACAGTACTGCTGGGGACAGGTTTGTCACTGTAAAACACTGGGGTACAGTACTGGTGGGGACAGATTTGTCACTGTAAAACACTGGGGTACAGTACTGGTGGGGACAGGTCTGTCACGGTATAACACTGGGGTACAGTGCTGGTGGAGACAAGTTTTTCACTGTAAAAGACTGGGGTACAGTACTGGTGGGGACAGGTCTGTCACTGTATAACACTGGGGTACAGTACTGGTGGGGACAGGTCTGTCACTGTATAACATTGGGGTACAGTACTGGTGGAGACAGGTTTGTCACAGTATAACACTGGGGTACAGTACTGGTGGGGACAGATTTGTCACTGTATAACACTGGGGTACAGTACTGGTGGGGACAGATTTGTCACTGTATAACACTGGGGTACAGTGCTGGTGGGGACAGGTTTGTCACTGTATAACATTGGGCTAGAGCACTAGTGAGGACAGGTCTGTTACTGTATCACACTGGGGTACAGTACTGGTGGGGACACATCTGTCACTGTATAACACTGGGGTACAGTACTGGTGGGGACAGGTCGGTCACTGTATAACACTGGGGTACAGTACTGGTGGGGAAGATTTGTCACTATATAACACTGGGGTACAGTACTGGTGGGGACAGGTTTGTCAAGTATAACACGGGTACAGTACTGGTGGGGACAGATTTGTCACTGTATAACACTGGGGTACAGTACTGGTGGGGATAGATTTGTCACTGTATAACACTGGGGTACAGTACTGGTGGGGACAGGTTTGTCACAGTATAACACTGGGGTACAGTACTGGTGGGGACAGATTTGTGACTGTATAACATTGGGGTACAGTACTGGTGGGGACAGGTTTTTCACTGTAAAACACTGGGGTACAGTACTGGTGGGGACAGGTTTGTCACTGTAAAACACTGGGGTACAGTACTGGTGGGGACAGGTTTGTCACTGTATAACATTGGGGTACAGTACTGGTGGGGACAGATCTGTCACTATATAACATTGGGGTATAGTACTGGTGGGGACAGATCTGTCACTGTATAACACTGGGGTACAGTACTGGTGGGGACAGGTTTTTCACTGTAAAACACTGGGGTACAGTACTGGTGGGGACAGATTTGTCACTGTATAACACAGGGATACAGTACTGGTGGGGACGGGTCTGTCACTGTATAATACTGGGGTACAGTACTGGTGGGGGATGGGTCTGTCACTGTATAACACTGGGGTACAGTACTGGTGGGGACAGATTTGTCATTGTATAACACTGGGGTACAGTACTGGTGGGGCAGGTTTGTCACTGTATAACGCTGGGGTACAGTACTGGTGGGGACAGGTTTGTCACTGTATAACGCTGGGGTACAGTACTGGTGGGGACAGGTTTCGCAAGGTAAAGCACTGGGGTACAGTACTGGCGGGGACAGGTTTGTCACTGTATAACACTGGGGTACAGTACTGGTGGGGACAGGTTTGTCACTGTATAACACTGGTACAGTACTGGTGGGGACAGGTCTGTCACTGTATAACACTAGGGTACAGTACTGCTGGGGACAGGTTTGTCACTGTAAAACACTGGGGTACAGTACTGGTGGGGACAGGTCTGTCACTGTATAACACTGGGGTACAGTACTGGTGGAGACAGGTTTTTCACTGTAAAACACTGGGGTACAGTACTGGTGGGGACAGGTCTGTCACTGTATAACACTGGGGTACAGTACTGGTGGGGACACATCTGTCACTGTATAACACTGGGGTACAGTGCTGGTGGGGACAGGTCTGCCACTGTATAACACTGGGGTACAGTACTGGTGGGGAAGATTTGTCACTATATAACACTGGGGTACAGTACTGGTGGGGACAGGTTTGTCACAGTATAACACGGGTATAGTACTGGTGGGGACAGATTTGTCACTGTATAACACTGAGGTACAGTACTGGTGGGGACAGATTTGTCACTGTATAACACTGGGGTACAGTACTGGTGGGGACAGATTTGTCACTGTATAACACTGGGGTACAGTACTGGTGGGGACAGGTTTGTCACAGTATAAAACTGGGGTACAGTACTGGTGGGGACAGATTTGTCACTGTATAACACTGGGGTACAGTACTGGTGGGGACAGATTTGTCACTGTATAACACTGGGGTACAGTACTGGTGGGGACAGGTTTGTCACAGTATAAAACTGGGGTACAGTACTGGTGGGGACAGATTTGTCACTGTATAACACTGGGCTACAGTACTGGTGGGGACAGATTTGTCACTGTATAACACTGGGGTACAGTACTGGTGGGGACAGGTTTGTCACAGTATAACACTGGGGTACAGTACTGGTGGGGACAGATTTGTGACTGTATAACACTGGGGTACAGTACTGGTGGGGACAGGTTTGTCACTGTATAACATTGGGCTAGAGCACTAGTGAGGACAGGTCTGTTACTGTATCACACTGGGGTACAGTACTGGTGGGGACACATCTGTCACTGTATAACACTGGGGTACAGTACTGGTGGGGACAGGTCTGTCACTGTATAACACTGGGGTACAGTACTGGTGGGGACAGGTCTGTCACTGTATAACACTGGGGTACAGTACTGGTGAGGACAGATTTGTCATTGTATAACACTGGGGTACAGTACTGGTGGGGACAGATTTCTCACTGTATAACACTGGGGTACAGTACTGGTGGGGACAGGTCTGTCACTGTATAACACTGGGGTACAGTACTGGTGGGGACAGATTTGTCACTGTATAACACTGAGGTACAGTACTGGTGGGGACAGATTCGTCACTGTATAACACTGGGGTACAGTACTGGTGAGGACAGGTTTGTCACAGTATAACATCGGGGTACAGTACTGGTGGGGACAGATTTGTCACTGTATAACATTGGGGTACAGTACTGGAGGGGACAGGTTTTTCACTGTAAAACACTGGGGTACAGTACTGGTGGGGACAGGTTTGTCACTGTAAAACACTGGGGTACAGTACTGGTGGGGACAGGTTTGTCACTGTATAACATTGGGGTACAGTACTGGTGGGGACAAATCTGTCACTGTATAACATTGGGGTACAGTACCGGTGGGGACAGGTCTGTCACTGTATAACACTGGGGTACAGTACTGGTGGGGACAGGTCTGTCACTGTATAACACTGGGGTACAGTACTGGTGGGGACAGATCTGTCACTGTATAACACTGGGGTACAGTACTGGTGGGGACAGGTTTGGCACTGTAAAACACTGGGGTACAGTACTGGTGGGGACAGGTTTGTCACTGTATAACACTGGGGTACAGTACTGCTGGGGACAGGTTTGTCACTGTAAAACACTGGGGTACAGTACTGGTGGGGACAGGTCTGTCACTGTATAACACTGGGGTACAGTACTGGTGGGGACAGGTCTGTCACGGTATAAACACTGGGGTACAGTGCTGGTGGAGACAAGTTTTTCACTGTAAAAGACTGGGGTACAGTACTGGTGGGGACAGGTCTGTCACTGTATAACACTGGGGTACAGTACTGGTGGGGACAGGTCTGTCACTGTATAACACTGGGGTACAGTACTGGTGGGGACAGGTTTGTCACAGTATAACACTGGGGTACAGTACTGGTGGGGACAGATTTGTCACTGTATAACACTGGGGTACAGTACTGGTGGGGACAGGTTTGTCACTGTATAACACTGGGGTACAGTACTGGTGGGGACAGGTTTGTCACTGTATAACACTTGGGTACAGTACTGGTGGGGACAGGTCTGTCACTGTATAACACTGGGGTACAGTACTGGTGGGGGACAGTCTGTCACTGTATAACACTGAAATACAGCACTGGTGGGGATAGGTCTGTCACTGTATTACACTGGGGTACAGTACTGGTGGGGACAGATTTGTCACTGTATAACACTGGGGTACAGTACTGGTGGGGACAGGTTTGTCACTGTATAACACTGGGCACAGTACTGGTGGTGACAGGTCTGTCACTGTATAACACTGGGGTACAGTACTGGTGGGGACAGTTCTGTCAGTGTATAACACTGGGATACAGTGGTGGGGACAAGTTTGTCACTGTATAACACTGGGGTACAGTACTGGTGGGGACAGGTTAGTCACTGTATAACACTGGGGTACAGTACGGGTGGGGACAGGTTTGTCACTGTAAAACACTGGGGTACAGTACTGGTGGGGACAGGTTTGTCACTGTATAACACTGGGTTACAGTACTGGTGGGGACAGATCTGTCACTGTATAACATTGGGTTACAGTACTGGTGGGGACAGATCTGTCACTGTATAACATTGGGGTACAGTACTGGTGGGGACAGATCTGTCACTGTATAACACTGGGGTACAGTACTGGTGGGGACAGGTTTTTCACTGTAAAACACTGGGGTACAGTACTGGTGGGGACAGGTTTGTCACTGTATAACACTGGGGTACAGTACTGGTGGGGACAGGTCTGCCACTGTATAATACTGTGGTACAGTACTGGTGGGGACAGGGTCTGTCACTGTATAACACTGGGGTACAGTACTGGTGGGGACAGATTTGTCACTGTATAACACTGGGGTACAGTACTGGTGGGGACAGGTTCTGTAACTGTATAACACTGGGGTACAGTACTGGTGGGGACAGGTCTGTCACTGTATAACACTGGGGTACAGTACTGGTGGGGACAGGTTCTTCATTGTATAACACTGGGGTACAGTACTGGTGGGGATGGGTCTGTCACTGTATAACACTGGGGTACAGTACTGGTGGGGACAGGTTTGTCACTGTATAACACTGGGTACAGTACTGGTGGGGACAGGTCTGTCACTGTATAACACTGGGGTACAGTACTGCTGGGGACAGGTTTGTCACTGTAAAACACTGGGGTACAGTACTGGTGGGGACAGGTCTGTCACTGTATAACACTGGGGTACAGTACTGGTGGGGACAGGTTTGTCACTGTAAAACACTGGGGTACAGTACTGGTGGGGACTTGTCTGTCACTGTATAACACTGGGGTACAGTACTGGTGGGGACAGATCTGTCACTGTATAACACTGGGGTACAGTACTGGTGGGGAAAGGCCTGCCACTGTATAACACTGGGGTACAGTACTGGTGGGGACAGTTTGTCACTGTATAACACTGGGTGTACAGCACTGGTAGGGTCGGGTCTGTAACTGTATTACACTGGGGCACAGAACTGGTGGGGACAGATTTGTCACTGTATAACACTGGGTAGAGTACTAGTGAGGACAGGTCTGTCACTGTATAAAACTGGGGTAAAGTACTGGTGGGGACAGATTGTCACTGTATAACACTGGGGTACAGTACTGGTGGGGACAGGTCTGTCACTGTATAACACTGGGGTACAGTACTGGTGGGGAAGATTTGTCACTGTATAACACTGGGGTACAGTACTGGTGGGGACAGGTTTGTCACAGTATAACACTGGGGTACAGTACTGGTGGGGACAGATTTGTCACTGTATAACACTGGGGTACAGTACTGGTGGGGACAGATCTGTCACTGTATAACACTGGGGTACAGTACTGGTGGGGACAGGTATGTCACTGTAAAACACTGGGGTACAGTACTGGTGGGGACAGGGCTATCATTGTATAAGACTGGTGAACATTACTGGTGGGGACGGGTCTATCACTGTATAACACTGGGGTACAGTACTGGTGGGGACAGGTTTGTCACTGTATAACATTGGGCTAGAGCACTAGTGAGGACAGGTCAGTCACTGTATAACACTGGGGTACAGTACTGGTGAGGACAGATCTGTCACTGTATAACACTGGGGTCCATTACTGGTGGGGACTGGTCTGTCCCTGTATAACACTGGGGTACAGTACTGGTGGGGAAGGAAGTGTCACTGTTTAACACTGGGGTACAGTACTGGTGGGGACAGGTCCGTCACAGTATAACACTGGGGTACAGTACTGGTGGGGACAGATTTGTCACTGTATAACACTGGGGTACAGTACTGGTGGGGACAGATCTGTCACTGTATAACACTGGGGTACAGTACTGGTGGGGACAGGTTTGGCACTGTAAAACACTGGGGTACAGTACTGGTGGGGACAGGTTTGTCACTGTATAACACTGGGGTACAGTACTGGTGGGGACGGGTCTGTCACTGTATAACACTGGGGTACAGTACTGGTGGGGACAGGTTTGTCACTGTATAACATTGGGCTAGAGCACTAGTGAGGACAGGTCTGTTACTGTATCACACTGGGGTACAGTACTGGTGGGGACACATCTGTCACTGTATAACACTGGGGTACAGTACTGGTGGGGACAGGTCTGTCACTGTATAACACTGGGGTACAGTACTGGTGGGGAAGATTTGTCACTATATAACACTGGGGTACAGTACTGGTGGGGACAGGTTTGTCACAGTATAACACTGGGGTACAGTACTGGTGCGGACAGATTTGTCACTGTATAACACTGGGGTACAGTACTGGTGGGGACAGATTTGTCACTGTATAACACTGGTACAGTACTGGTGGGGACAGGTCTGTCACTGTATAACACTGGGGTACAGTACTGCTGGGGACAGGTTTGTCACTGTAAAACACTGGGGTACAGTACTGGTGGGGACAGGTCTGTCACTGTATAACATGGGGTACAGTACTGGTGGGGACAGGTCTGTCCCTGTATAACATGGGGTACAGTACTGGTGGGGACAGGTCTGTCACTGTATAACATTGGGGTACAGTACTGGTGGGGACAGATCTGTCACTGTATAACACTGGGGTACAGTACTGGTGGAGACAGGTTTTTCACTGTAAAACACTGGGGTACAGTACTGGTGGGGACAGGTCTGTCACTGTATAACACTGGAGTACAGTACTGGTGGGGACATCTCTGTCACAGTATAACACTGGGGCACAGTACTGGTAGAGACAGGTTTTTCACTGTAAAACACTGGGGTACAGTACAGGTGGGGACAGGTTTGTCACAGTATAACACTGGGGTACAGTACTGGTGGGGACAGATTTGTGACTGTATAACATTGGGGTACAGTACTGGTGGGGACAGGTTTTTCACTGTAAAACACTGGGGTACAGTACTGGTGGGGACAGGTTTGTCACTGTATAACATTGGGCTAGAGCACTAGTGAGGACAGGTCTGTTACTGTATCACACTGGGGTACAGTACTGGTGGGGACACATCTGTCACTGTATAACACTGGGGTACAGTACTGGTGGGGACAGGTCTGTCACTGTATAACACTGGGGTACAGTACTGGTGGGGACAGGTCTGTCACTGTATAACACTGGGGTACAGTGCTGGTGAGGACAGATTTGTCACTGTATAACACTGGGGTACAGTACTGGTGGGGACAGATTTCTCACTGTATAACACTGGGGTACAGTACTGGTGGGGACGGGTCTGTCACTGTATAACACTGGGGTACAGTACTGGTGGGGACAGATTTGTCACTGTATAACACTGAGGTACAGTACTGGTGGGGAAGATTTGTCACTATATAACACTGGGGTACAGTACTGGTGGGGACAGGTTTGTCACAGTATAACACTGGGGTACAGTACTAGTGGGGACAGATTTGTCACTGTATAACATTGGGGTACAGTACTGGTGGGGACAGGTTTTTCACTGTAAAACACTGGGGTACAGTACGGGTGGGGACAGGTTTGTCACTGTAAAACAATGGGGTACAGTACTGGTGGGGACAGGTTTGTCACTGTATAACATTGGGGTATAGTACTGGTGGGGACAAATCTGTCACTGTATAACATTGGGGTACAGTACTGGTGGGGACAGATTTGTCACTGTATAACACTGAGGTACAGTACAGGTGGGGAAGATTTGTCACTATATAACACTGGGGTACAGTACTGGTGGGGACAGGTTTGTCACAGTATAACACTGGGGTACAGTACTAGTGGGGACAGATTTGTCACTGTATAACATTGGGGTACAGTACTGGTGGGGACAGGTTTTTCACTGTAAAACACTGGGGTACAGTACTGGTGGGGACAGGTTTGTCACTGTAAAACAATGGGGTACAGTACTGGTGGGGACAGGTTTGTCACTGTATAACATTGGGGTACAGTAATGGTGGGGACAAATCTGTCACTGTATAACATTGGGGTACAGTACTGGTGGGGACAGATCTGTCACTGTATAACACTGGGGTACAGTACTGGTGGGGACAGGTTTTTCACTGCAAAACACTGGGGTACAGTACTGGTGGGGACAGGTTTGTCACTGTATAACACTGGGATACAGTACTGGTGGGGACGGGTCTGTCACTGTATAATACTGGGGTACAGTACTGGTGGGGGATGGGTCTGTCACAGTATAACACTGGGGTACAGTACTGGTGGGGACAGATTGTCACTGTATAACACTGGGGTACAGTACTGGTGGGGACAGATCTGTCACTGTATAACACTGGGGTACAGTACTGGTGGGGACAGGTTTGTCACTGTAAAACACTGGGGTACAGTACTGGTGGGGACAGGTTTGTCACTGTATAACACTGGGGTACAGTACTGGTGGGGACAGGTCTGTCACTGTATAACACTGGGGTACAGTACTGGTGGGGACAGGTCTGTCACTGTAAAACCTTTGCTCACAGTACTGGTGGGCACAGGTCTGTCACTGTATCACACTGGGTTACAGTACTGGTGGGGACAGATCTGTCACTGTATAACATTGGGGTACAGTACTGGTGGGGACAGGTCTGTCACTGTATAACACTGGGGTACAGTACTGGTGGGGAAGATTTGTCACTATATAACACTGGGGTACAGTACTGGTGGGGACAGGTTTGTCACAGTATAACACTGGGGTACAGTACTGGTGGGGACAGATTTGTCACTGTATAACACTGGGGTACAGTACTGGTGGGGACAGATCTGTCACTGTATAACACTGGGGTACAGTACTGGTGGGGACAGGTTTGGCACTGTAAAACACTGGGGTACAGTACTGGTGGGGACAGGTTTGTCACTGTATAACACCGGGGTACAGTACTGGTGGGGACGGGTCTGTCACTGTATAACACGGGGGTACAGTACTGGTGGGGACAGGTTTGTCACTGTATAACATTGGGCTAGAGCACTAGTGAGGACAGGTCTGTTACTGTATCACACTGGGGTACAGTACTGGTGGGGACACATCTGTCACTGTATAACACTGGGGTACAGTACTGGTGGGGACAGGTCTGTCACTGTAAACCACTGGGGTACAGTACTGGTGGGGAAGGTATGTCACTGTATAACACTGGGGTACAGTACTGGTGGGGACAGGTCTCTCTATGTAAACCACTGGGTTACAGTACTGGTGGTGACAGGTTTGTCACAGTATAACTGGGGTACAGTAATGTTGGGGACAGGTCTGTCACTGTATAACACTGGGGTACAGTACTGGTGGGGACAGGTTTGGCACTGTAAAACACTGGGGTACAGTACTGGTGGGGACAGGTTTGTCACTGTATAACACTGGGGTACAGTACTGGTGGGGACAGGGTCTGTCACTGTATAACACTGGGGTACAGTACTGGTGGGGACAGGTTTGTCACTGTATAACACTGGGGCTACAGTACTGGTGGGGACAGGTTTGTCACTGTATCACACTGGGGTACAGTACTGGTGGGGACAGGTCTGTCACTGTATAACACTGGGGTACAGTACTGGTGGGGACAGGTCTGTCACTGTATAACACTGGGGTACAGTACTGGTGGGGAAGATTTGTCACTATATAACACTGGGGTACAGTACTGGTGGGGACAGGTTTGTCACAGTATAACACTGGGGTACAGTACTGGTGCGGACAGATTTGTCACTGTATAACACTGGGGTACAGTACTGGTGGGGACAGATTTGTCACTGTATAACACTGGTACAGTACTGGTGGGGACAGGTCTGTCACTGTATAACACTGGGGTACAGTACTGCTGGGGACAGGTTTGTCACTGTAAAACACTGGGGTACAGTACTGGTGGGGACAGGTCTGTCACTGTATAACACTGGGGTACAGTACTGGTGGGGACAGGTCTGTCCCTGTATAACACTGGGGTACAGTACTGGTGGGGACAGGTCTGTCACTGTATAACATTGGGGTACAGTACTGGTGGGGACAGATCTGTCACTGTATAACACTGGGGTACAGTACTGGTGGAGACAGGTTTTTCACTGTAAAACACTGGGGTACAGTACTGGTGGGGACAGGTCTGTCACTGTATAACACTGGGTACAGTACTGGTGGGGACAGCTCTGTCACTGTATAACACTGGGGTACAGTACTGGTGGGGACAGGTCTGTCACTGTATAACACTGGGGTACAGTACTGGTGGGGACAGGTTTGTCACTGTATAACACTGGGGTACAGTACTGGTGGGGACAGGTTTGTCACTGTATAACACTGGGGTACAGTACTGGTGGGGACAGATCTGTCACTGTATAACACTGGGGTACAGTACTGGTGGGGACAGATCTGTCACTGTATAACACTGGGGTACAGTACTGGTGGGGACAGGTTTGTCACTGTATAACACTGGGGTACAGTACTGGTGGGGACAGATTTTCACTGTATAATACTGAGGTACAGTACTGGTGGGGATGCGTCTCTCACTGTATAACACTGGGGTACATTACTGGTGGGGATGGGTCTGTCACTGTATAACACTGGGGTACAGTACTGGTGGGGACAGATTTGTCACTGTATAACACTGTGGTACAGTACTGGTGGGGACAGATCTGTCACTGTATAACACTGGGGTACAGTACTGGTGGGGACAGGTTTGTCACTGTATACCACTGGGGTACAGTACTGGTGGGGACAGGTTTGTCACTGTAAAACACTGGGGTACAGTACTGGTGGGGACAGGTCTGTCACTGTATAACACTGGGGTACAGTACTGGTGGGGACAGGTTTGTCACTGTATAACACTGGGGTACAGTACTGGTGGGGACAGGTCTGTCACTGTATAACACTGGGGTACAGTACTGGTGGGGACAGATTTGTCACTGTATAACACTGGGGTACAGTACTGGTGGGGACAGATTTGTCACTGTATAACACTGGGGTACAGTACTGGTGGGGACAGGTTTGTCACAGTATAACACTGGGGTACAGTACTGGTGGGGACAGATTTGTCACTGTATAACACTGGGGTACAGTACTGGTGGGGACAGATTTGTCACTGTATAACACTGGGGTACAGTACTGGTGGGGACAGGTTTGTCACAGTATAACACTGGGGTACAGTACTGGTGGGGACAGATTTGTGACTGTATAACATTGGGGTACAGTACTGGTGGGCACAGGTTTTTCACTGTAAAACACTGGGGTACAGTACTGGTGGGGACAGGTTTGTCACTGTATAACATTGGGCTAGAGCACTAGTGAGGACAGGTCTGTTACTGTATCACACTGGGGTACATTACTGGTGGGGACACATCTGTCACTGTATAACACTGGGGTACAGTACTGGTGGGGACAGGTCTGTCACTGTATAACACTGGGGTACAGTACTGGTGGGGACAGGTCTGTCACTGTATAACACTGGGGTACAGTACTGGTGAGGACAGATTTGTCACTGTATAACACTGGGGTACAGTACTGGTGGGGACAGATTTCTCACTGTATAACACTGGGGTACAGTACTGGTGGGGACGGGTCTGTCACTGTATAACACTGGGGTACAGTACTGGTGGGGACAGATTTGTCACTGTATAACACTGAGGTACAGTACTGGTGGGGAGGATTTGTCACTATATAACACTGGGGTACAGTACTGGTGGGGACAGGTTTTTCACAGTATAACACTGGCGTACAGAACTGGTGGGGACAGGTTTGTCACAGTATAACACTGGGGTACAGTACTGGTGGGGACGGGTCTGTCACTGTATAACACTGGGGTACAGTACTGGTGGGGACAGGTCTGTCTCTGTATAATACTGGGGACAGTACTGGTGGGGACAGATTTTTCACAGTATAACACTGAGGTACAGTACTGGTGGGGACAGGTTTGTCACTGTATAACACTGGGGTATGGTACTGGTGGGGACGGGTCTGTCACTGTATAGCACTGGGGTACAGTACTGGTGGAGACAGGTTTTTCACTGTAAAACACTGGGGTATGGTACTGGTGGGGACAGGTTTGTCACTGTATAACACTGGGGACAGTACTGGTGGGGACAGGTCTGTCACTGTGTAACACTGGGGTACAGTACTGGTGGGGACAGGTTTGTCACAGTATAACACTGGGGTACAAAACTGTTGGGGACAGGTTTGTCACAGTATAACACTGGGGTACAGTACTGGTGGGGACAGGTTTGTCACAGTATAACACTGGGGTACAGTACTGGTGGGGACAGGTTTGTCACAGTATAACACTGGGGTACAGTACTGGTGGGGACAGGTTTGTCACAGTATAACACTGGGGTACAGTACTGGTGGGGACAGATTTGTCACTGTATAACACTGGGGTACAGTACTGGTGGGGACAGATTTGTCACTGTATAACACTGGGGTACAGTACTGGTGGGGACAGGTTTGGCACAGTATAACACTGGGGTACAGTACTGGTGGGGACAGATTTATGACTGTATAACATTGGGGTACAGTACTGGTGGGGACAGGTTTTTCACTGTAAAACACTGGGGTACAGTACTGGTGGGGACAGGTTTGTCACTGTAAAACACTGGGGTACAGTACTGGTGGGGTCAGGTTTGTCACTGTTTAACACTGAGATACAGTACTGGTGGCGACAGGTCTGTCACTGTATAACATTGGGGTACAGTACTGGTGGGGACAGGTTTGTCACTGTATAACACTGGGGTACAGTACTGGTGGGGACAGGTCTGTCACTGTATAACATGGGGTACAGTACTGGTGGGGACAGGTCTGTCACTGTATAACATGGGGTACAGTACTGGTGGGGACAGGTCTGTCACTGTATAACATTGGGGTACAGTACTAGTGGGGAAAGATCTGTCACAGTATAACACTGGGGTACAGTACTGGTAGAGACAGGTTTTTCACTGTAAAACACTGGGGTACAGTACTGGTGGGGACAGGTCTGTCACTGTATAACATTGGGGTACAGTACTGGTGGGGACAGGTTTGTCGCTGTATAACACTGGGGTACAGTACTGGTGGGGACAGGTCTGTCACTGTATAACATGGGGTACAGTACTGGTGGGGACAGGTCTGTCCCTGTATAACATTGGGTACAGTACTGGTGGCGACAGGTCTGTCACTGTATAACATTGGGGTACAGTACTGGTGGGGACAGGTCTGTCACTGTATAACATTGGGGTACAGTACTGGTGGAGACAGGTTTTTCACTGTAAAACACTGGGGTACAGTACTGGTGGGGACAGGTCTGTCACTGTATAACACTGGGGTACAGTACTGGTGGGGACATCTCTGTCACTGTTTAACACTGAGATACAGTGCTGGTGGGGACAGGTCTGTCACCGTATAACATTGGGGTACAGTACTGGTGGGGACAGGTTTGTCACTGTATAACACTGGGGTACAGTACTGGTGGGGACAGGTCTGTCACTGTATAACATGGGGTACAGTACTGGTGGGGACAGGTCTGTCACTGTATAACATGGGGTACAGTACTGGTGGGGACAGGTCTGTCACTGTATAACATTGGGGTACAGTACTGGTGGGGACAGATCTGTCACAGTATAACACTGGGGTACAGTACTGGTAGAGACAGGTTTTTCACTGTAAAACACTGGGGTACAGTACTGGTGGGGACAGGTTTGTCACAGTATAACACTGGGGTACAGTACTGGTGGGGACAGATTTGTGACTGTATAACATTGGGGTACAGTACTGGTGGGGACAGGTTTTTCACTGTAAAACACTGGGGTACAGTACTGGTGGGGACAGGTTTGTCACTGTATAACATTGGGCTAGAGCACTAGTGAGGACAGGTCTGTTACTGTATCACACTGGGGTACAGTACTGGTGGGGACACATCTGTCACTGTATAACACTGGGGTACAGTACTGGTGGGGACAGGTCTGTCACTGTATAACGCTGGGGTACAGTACTGGTGGGGACAGGTCTGTCACTGTATAACACTGGGGTACAGTACTGGTGAGGACAGATTTGTCACTGTATAACACTGGGGTACAGTACTGGTGGGGACAGATTTCTCACTGTATAACACTGGGGTACAGTACTGGTGGGGACGGGTCTGTCACTGTATAACACTGGGGTACAGTACTGGTGGGGACAGATTTGTCACTGTATAACACTGAGGTACAGTACTGGTGGGGAAGATTTGTCACTATATAACACTGGGGTACAGTACTGGTGGGGACAGGTTTGTCACAGTATAACACTGGGGTACAGTACTAGTGGGGACAGATTTGTCACTGTATAATATTGGGGTACAGTACTGGTGGGGACAGGTTTTTCACTGTAAAACACTGGGGTACAGTACTGGTGGGGACAGATTTGTCACTGTATAACACAGGGATACAGTACTGGTGGGGACGGGTCTGTCACTGTATAATACTGGGGAACAGTACTGGTGTGGGATGGGTCTGTCACTGTATAACACTGGGGTACAGTACTGGTGGGGACAGATTTGTCATTGTATAACACTGGGGTACAGTACTGGTGGGGCAGGTTTGTCACTGTATAACGCTGGGGTACAGTACTGGTGGGGACAGGTTTGTCACTGTATAACGCTGGGGTACAGTACTGGTGGGGACAGGTTTCGTAAGGTAAAACACTGGGGTACAGTACTGGCGGGGACAGGTTTGTCACTGTATAACACTGGGGTACAGTACTGGTGGGGACAGGTTTCGTAAGGTAAAACACTGGGGTACAGTACTGGCGGGGACAGGTTTGTCACTGTATAACACTGGGGTACAGTACTGGTGGGGACAGGTTTGTCACAGTATAACACTGGGTACAGTACTGGTGGGGACAGGTCTGTCACTGTATAACACTGGGGTACAGTACTGCTGGGGACAGGTTTGTCACTGTAAAACACTGGGGTACAGTACTGGTGGGGACAGGTCTGTCACTGTATAACACTGGGGTACAGTACTGGTGGAGACAGGTTTTTCACTGTAAAACACTGGGGTACAGTACTGGTGGGGACAGGTCTGTCACTGTATAACACTGGGGTACAGTACTGGTGGGGACAGGTTTGTCACAGTACAACCCTGGGGTACAGTACTGGTGGGGACAGGTCTGTCACTGTATAACACTGGGGTACAGTACTGGTGGGGACAGGTCTGTCACTGTATAACACTGGGGTACAGTACTGGTGGGGACAGGTTTGTCACTGTATAACATTGGGGTACAGTACTGGTGGGGACAGGTTTGTCGCTGTATAACACTGGGGTACAGTACTGGTGGGGACAGGTCTGTCACTGTATAACGCTGGGGTACAGTACTGGTGGGGACAGGTCTGTCCCTGTATAACATGGGGTACAGTACTGGTGGGGACAGGTCTGTCACTGTATAACATTGGGGTACAGTACTGGTGGGGACAGATCTGTCACTGTATAACACTGGGGTACAGTACTGGTGGAGACAGGTTTTTCCCTGTAAAACACTGGGGTACAGTACTGGTGGGGACAGGTCTGTCACTGTATAACATTGGGGTACAGTACTGGTGGGGACAGGTTTGTCACTGTATAACACTGGGGTACAGTACTGGTGGGGACAGGTCTGTCACTGTATAACATGGGGTACAGTACTGGTGGGGACAGGTCTGTCACTGTATAACATGGGGTACAGTACTGGTGGGGACAGGTCTGTCACTGTATAACATTGGGGAACAGTACTAGTGGGGAAAGATCTGTCACAGTATAACACTGGGGTACAGTACTGGTAGAGACAGGTTTTTCACTGTAAAACACTGGGGTACAGTACTGGTGGGGACAGGTCTGTCACTGTATAACATTGGGGTACAGTACTGGTGGGGACAGGTTTGTCGCTGTATAACACTGGGGTACAGTACTGGTGGGGACAGGTCTGTCACTGTATAACATGGGGTACAGTACTGGTGGGGACAGGTCTGTCCCTGTATAACATGGGGTACAGTACTGGTGGGGACAGGTCTGTCACTGTATAACATTGGGGTACAGTACTGGTGGGGACAGGTCTGTCACTCTATAACACTGGGGTACAGTACTGGTGGAGACAGGTTTTTCACTGTAAAACACTGGGGTACAGTACTGGTGGGGACAGGTCTGTCACTGTATAACACTGGGGTACAGTACTGGTGGGGACATCTCTGTCACTGTTTAACACTGAGATACAGTACTGGTGGGGACAGGTCTGTCACCGTATAACATTGGGGTACAGTACTGGTGGGGACAGGTTTGTCACTGTATAACACTGGGGTACAGTACTGGTGGGGACAGGTCTGTCACTGTATAACATGGGGTACAGTACTGGTGGGGACAGGTCTGTCACTGTATAACATGGGGTACAGTACTGGTGGGGACAGGTCTGTCACTGTATAACATTGGGGTACAGTACTGGTGGGGACAGATCTGTCACAGTATAACACTGGGGTACAGTACTGGTAGAGACAGGTTTTTCACTGTAAAACACTGGGGTACAGTACTGGTGGGGACAGGTTTGTCACAGTATAACACTGGGGTACAGTACTGGTGGGGACAGATTTGTGACTGTATAACATTGGGGTACAGTACTGGTGGGGACAGGTTTTTCACTGTAAAACACTGGGGTACAGTACTGGTGGGGACAGGTTTGTCACTGTATAACATTGGGCTAGAGCACTAGTGAGGACAGGTCTGTTACTGTATCACACTGGGGTACAGTACTGGTGGGGACAGGTTTGTCACTGTATAACACTGGGGTACAGTACTGGTGGGGACAGGTCTGTCACTGTATAACACTGGGGTACAGTACTGGTGGGGACAGGTCTGTCACTGTATAACACTGGGGTACAGTACTGGTGAGGACAGATTTGTCACTGTATAACACTGGGGTACAGTACTGGTGGGGACAGATTTCTCACTGTATAACACTGGGGTACAGTACTGGTGGGGACGGGTCTGTCACTGTATAACACTGGGGTACAGTACTGGTGGGGACAGATTTGTCACTGTATAACACTGAGGTACAGTACTGGTGGGGAAGATTTGTCACTATATAACACTGGGGTACAGTACTGGTGGGGACAGGTTTGTCACAGTATAACACTGGGGTACAGTACTAGTGGGGACAGGTCTGTCACTGTATAACACTAGGGTACAGTACTGCTGGGGACAGGTTTGTCACTGTAAAACACTGGGGTACAGTACTGGTGGGGACAGGTCTGTCACTGTATAACACTGGGGTACAGTACTGGTGGAGACAGGTTTTTCACTGTAAAACACTGGGGTACAGTACTGGTGGGGACAGGTCTGTCACTGTATAACACTGGGGTACAGTACTGGTGGGGACACATCTGTCACTGTATAACACTGGGGTACAGTACTGGTGGGGACAGGTCTGCCACTGTATAACACTGGGGTACAGTACTGGTGGGGAAGATTTGTCACTATATAACACTGGGGTACAGTACTGGTGGGGACAGGTTTGTCACAGTATAACACGGGTATAGTACTGGTGGGGACAGATTTGTCACTGTATAACACTGAGGTACAGTACTGGTGGGGACAGATTTGTCACTGTATAACACTGGGGTACAGTACTGGTGGGGACAGATTTGTCACTGTATAACACTGGGGTACAGTACTGGTGGGGACAGGTTTGTCACAGTATAAAACTGGGGTACAGTACTGGTGGGGACAGATTTGTCACTGTATAACACTGGGGTACAGTACTGGTGGGGACAGATTTGTCACTGTATAACACTGGGGTACAGTACTGGTGGGGACAGGTTTGTCACAGTATAACACTGGGGTACAGTACTGGTGGGGAGAGATTTGTGACTGTATAACATTGGGGTACAGTACTGGTGGGGACAGGTTTTTCACTGTAAAACACTGGGGTACAGTACTGGTGGGGACAGGTTTGTCACTGTATAACATTGGGCTAGAGCACTAGTGAGGACAGGTCTGTTACTGTATCACACTGGGGTACAGTACTGGTGGGGACACATCTGTTACTGTATAACACTGGGGTACAGTACTGGTGCGGACAGGTCTGTCACTGTATAACACTGGGGTACAGTACTGGTGAGGACAGATTTGTCACAGTATAACACTGGGGTACAGTACTGGTGGGGACAGATTTCTCACTGTATAACACTGGGGTACAGTACTGGTGGGGACGGGTCTGTCACTGTATAACACTGGGGTACAGTACTGGTGGGGACAGATTTGTCACTGTATAACACTGAGGTACAGTACTGGTGGGGAAGATTTGTCACTATATAACACTGGGGTACAGTAATGGTGGGGACAGGTTTGTCACAGTATAACACTGGGGTACAGTACTAGTGGGGACAGATTTGTCACTGTATAACATTGGGGTACAGTACTGGTGGGGACAGGTTTTTCACTGTAAAACACTGGGGTACAGTACTGGTGGGGACAGGTTTGTCACTGTAAAACACTGGGGTACAGTACTGGTGGGGACAGGTTTGTCACTGTATAACATTGGGGTACAGTACTGGTGGGGACAAATCTGTCACTGTATAACATTGGGGTACAGTACTGGTGGGGACAGATCTGTCACTGTATAACACTGGGGTACAGTACTGGTGGGGACAGGTTTTTCACTGTAAAACACTGGGGTACAGTACTGGTGGGGACAGGTTTGTCACTGTATAACACTGGGATACAGTACTGGTGGGGACGGGTCTGTCACTGTATAATACGGGGGTACAGTACTGGTGGGGGATGGGTCTGTCACAGTATAACACTGGGGTACAGTACTGGTGGGGACAGGTCTGTCACTGTATAACACTGGGGTACAGTACTGGTGGGGACAGGTTTGTCACAGTATAACCATGGGGTACAGTACCGGTGGGGACAGGTCTGTCACTGTATAACACTGGCGTGCAGTACTGGTGGGGACAGGTCTGTCACTGTATAACACTGGGGTACAGTACTGGTGGGGACAGATCTGTCACTGTATAACACTGGGGTACAGTACTGGTGGGGACAGGTTTGGCACTGTAAAACACTGGGGTACAGTACTGGTGGGGACAGGTTTGTCACTGTATAACACTGGGGTACAGTACTGCTGGGGACAGGTTTGTCACTGTAAAACACTGGGGTACAGTACTGGTGGGGACAGATTTGTCACTGTAAAACACTGGGGTACAGTACTGGTGGGGACAGGTCTGTCACGGTATAACACTGGGGTACAGTGCTGGTGGAGACAAGTTTTTCACTGTAAAAGACTGGGGTACAGTACTGGTGGGGACAGGTCTGTCACTGTATAACACTGGGGTACAGTACTGGTGGGGACAGGTCTGTCACTGTATAACGCTGGGGTACAGTACTGGTGGAGACAGGTTTGTCACAGTATAACACTGGGGTACAGTACTGGTGGGGACAGACTTGTCACTGTATAACACTGGGGTACAGTACTGGTGGGGACAGATTTGTCACTGTATAACACTGGGGTACAGTGCTGGTGGGGACAGGTTTGTCACTGTATAACATTGGGCTAGAGCACTAGTGAGGACAGGTCTGTTACTGTATCACACTGGGGTACAGTACTGGTGGGGACACATCTGTCACTGTATAACACTGGGGTACAGTACTGGTGGGGCAGGTCTGTCACTGTATAACACTGGGGTACAGTACTGGTGGGGAAGATTTGTCACTATATAACACTGGGGTACAGTACTGGTGGGGACAGGTTTGTCACAGTATAACACGGGTACAGTACTGGTGGGGACAGATTTGTCACTGTATAACACTGGGGTACAGTACTGGTGGGGATAGATTCGTCACTGTATAACACTGGGGTACAGTACTGGTGGGGACAGGTTTGTCACAGTATAACACTGGGGTACAGTACTGGTGGGGACAGATTTGTCACTGTATAACATTGGGGTACAGTACTGGTGGGGACAGGTTTTTCACTGTAAAACACTGGGGTACAGTACTGGTGGGGACAGGTTTGTCACTGTAAAACACTGGGGTACAGTACTGGTGGGGACAGGTTTGTCACTGTATAACATTGGGGTACAGTACTGGTGGGGACAGATCTGTCACTATATAACATTGGGGTATAGTACTGGTGGGGACAGATCTGTCACTGTATAACACTGGGGTACAGTACTGGTGGGGACAGGTTTTTCACTGTAAAACACTGGGTTACAGTACTGGTGGGGACAGATTTGTCACTGTATAACACAGGGATACAGTACTGGTGGGGACGGGTCTGTCACTGTATAATACTGGGGTACAGTACTGGTGGGGGATGGGTCTGTCACTGTATAACACTGGGGTACAGTACTGGTGGGGACAGATTTGTCATTGTATAACACTGGGGTACAGTACTGGTGGGGCAGGTTTGTCACTGTATAACGCTGGGGTACAGTACTGGTGGGGACAGGTTTGTCACTGTATAACGCTGGGGTACAGTACTGGTGGGGACAGGTTTCGTAAGGTAAAACACTGGGGTACAGTACTGGCGGGGACAGGTTTGTCACTGTATAACACTGGGGTACAGTACTGGTGGGGACAGGTTTGTCACTGTATAACACTGGTACAGTACTGGTGGGGACAGGTCTGTCACTGTATAACACTAGGGTACAGTACTGCTGGGGACAGGTTTGTCACTGTAAAACACTGGGGTACAGTACTGGTGGGGACAGGTCTGTCACTGTATAACACTGGGGTACAGTACTGGTGGAGACAGGTTTTTCACTGTAAAACACTGGGGTACAGTACTGGTGGGGACAGGTCTGTCACTGTATAACACTGGGGTACAGTACTGGTGGGGACACATCTGTCACTGTATAACACTGGGATACAGTACTGGTGGGGACAGGTCTGTCACTGTATAACACTGGGGTACAGTACTGGTGGGGAAGATTTGTCACTATATAACACTGGGGTACAGTACTGGTGGGGACAGGTTTGTCACAGTATAACACGGGTATAGTACTGGTGGGGACAGATTTGTCACTGTATAACACTGGGGTACAGTACTGGTGGGGATAGATTTGTCACTGTATAACACTGGGGTACAGTACTGGTGGGGACAGATTTGTGACTGTATAACATTGGGGTACAGTACTGGTGGGGACAGGTTTTTCACTGTAAAACACTGGGGTACAGTACTGGTGGGGACAGATTTGTCATTGTATAACACTGGGGTACAGTACTGGTGGGGCAGGTTTGTCACTGTATAACGCTGGGGTACAGTACTGGTGGGAACAGGTTTGTCACTGTATAACGCTGGGGTACAGTACTGGTGGGGACAGGTTTCGCAAGGTAAAACACTGGGGTACAGTACTGGCGGGGACAGGTTTGTCACTGTATAACACTGGGGTACAGTACTGGTGGGGACAGGTTTGTCACTGTATAACACTGGTACAGTACTGGTGGGGACAGGTCTGTCACTGTATAACACTGGGGTACAGTACTGCTGGGGACAGGTTTGTCACTGTAAAACACTGGGGTACAGTACTGGTGGGGACAGGTCTGTCACTGTATAACACTGGGGTACAGTACTGGTGGATACAGGTTTTTCACTGTAAAACACTGGGGTACAGTACTGGTGGGGACAGGTCTGTCACTGTATAACACTGGGGTACAGTACTGGTGGGGACAGGTTTGTCACAGTATAACCCTGGGGTACAGTACCGGTGGGGACAGGTCTGTCACTGTATAACACTGGGGTACAGTACTGGTGGGGACAGGTCTGTCACTGTATAACACTGGGGTACAGTACTGGTGGGGACAGGTTTGTCACTGTATAACATTGGGGTACAGTACTGGTGGGGACAGGTTTGTCGCTGTATAACACTGGGGTACAGTACTGGTGGGGACAGGTCTGTCACTGTATAACGCTGGGGTACAGTACTGGTAGGGACAGGTCTGTCCCTGTATAACATGGGGTACAGTACTGGTGGGGACAGGTCTGTCACTGTATAACATTGGGGTACAGTACTGGTGGGGACAGATCTGTCACTGTATAACACTGGGGTACAGTACTGGTGGAGACAGGTTTTTCACTGTAAAACACTGGGGTACAGTACTGGTGGGGACAGGTCTGTCACTGTATAACACTGGGGTACAGTACTGGTGGGGACATCTCTGTCACTGTTTAACACTGAGATACAGTACTGGTGGGGACAGGTCTGTCACTGTATAACATTGGGGTACAGTACTAGTTGGGAAAGATCTGTCACAGTATAACACTGGGGTACAGTACTGGTAGAGACAGGTTTTTCACTGTAAAACACTGGGGTACAGTACTGGTGGGGACAGGTCTGTCACTGTATAACATTGGGGTACAGTACTGGTGGGGACAGGTTTGTCGCTGTATAACACTGGGGTACAGTACTGGTGGGGACAGGTCTGTCACTGTATAACATGGGGTACAGTACTTGTGGGGACAGGTCTGTCCCTGTATAACATGGGGTACAGTACTGGTGGGGACAGGTCTGTCACTGTATAACATTGGGGTACAGTACTGGTGGGGACAGATCTGTCACTGTATAACACTGGGGTACAGTACTGGTGGAGACAGGTTTTTCACTGTAAAACACTGGGGTACAGTACTGGTGGGGACAGGTCTGTCACTGTATAACACTGGGGTACAGTACTGGTGGGGACATCTCTGTCACTGTTTAACACTGAGATACAGTACTGGTGGGGACAGGTCTGTCACTGTATAACATTGGGGTACAGTACTGGTGGGGACAGGTTTGTCACTGTATAACACTGGGGTACAGTACTGGTGGGGACAGGTCTGTCACTGTATAACATGGGGTACAGTACTGGTGGGGACAGGTCTGTCACTGTATAACATGGGGTACAGTACTGGTGGGGACAGGTCTGTCACTGTATAACATTGGGGTACAGTACTGGTGGGGACAGATCTGTCACAGTATAACACTGGGGTACAGTACTGGTGGGGACAGATTTCTCACTGTATAACACTGGGGTACAGTACTGGTGGGGACGGGTCTGTCACTGTATAACACTGGGGTACAGTACTGGTGGGGACAGATTTGTCACTGTATAACACTGAGGTACAGTACTGGTGGGGAAGATTTGTCACTATATAACACTGGGGTACAGTACTGGTGGGGACAGGTTTGTCACAGTATAACACTGGGGTACAGTACTAGTGGGGACAGATTTGTCACTGTATAACATTGGGGTACAGTACTGGTGGGGACAGGTTTTTCACTGTAAAACACTGGGGTACAGTACTGGTGGGGACAGGTTTGTCACTGTAAAACAATGGGGTACAGTACTGGTGGGGACAGGTTTGTCACTGTATAACATTGGGGTACAGTACTGGTGGGGACAAATCTGTCACTGTATAACATTGGGGTACAGTACTGGTGGGGACAGATCTGTCACTGTATAACACTGGGGTACAGTACTGGTGGGGACAGGTTTTTCACTGCAAAACACTGGGGTACAGTACTGGTGGGGACAGGTTTGTCACTGTATAACACTGGGATACAGTACTGGTGGGGACGGGTCTGTCACTGTATAATACTGGGGTACAGTACTGGTGGGGGATGGGTCTGTCAAAGTATAACACTGGGGTACAGTACTGGTGGGGACAGATTTGTCACTGTATAACACTGGGGTACAGTACTGGTGGGGACAGATCTGTCACTGTATAACACTGGGGTACAGTACTGGTGGGGACAGGTTTGGCACTGTAAAACACTGGGGTACAGTACTGGTGGGGACGGGTCTGTCACTGTATAACACTGGGGTACAGTACTGGTGGGGACAGGTTTGTCACTGTATAACATTGGGCTAGAGCACTAGTGAGGACAGGTCTGTTACTGTATCACACTGGGGTACAGTACTGGTGGGGACACATCTGTCACTGTATAACACTGGGGTACAGTACTGGTGGGGACAGGTCTGTCACTGTATAACACTGGGGTACAGTACTGGTGGGGAAGATTTGTCACTATATAACACTGGGGTACAGTACTGGTGGGGAAGATTTGTCACTATATAACACTGGGGTACAATACTGGTGGGGACAGGTTTGTCACAGTATAACACTGGGGTACAGTGCTGGTGGGGACAGATTTGTCACTGTATAACACTGGGGTACAGTACTGGTGGGGACAGATCTGTCACTGTATAACACTGGGGTACAGTACTGGTGGGGACAGGTTTGGCACTGTAAAACACTGGGGTACAGTACTGGTGGGGACAGGTTTGTCACTGTATAACACTGGGGTACAGTACTGGTGGGGACGGGTCTGTCACTGTATAACACTGGGGTACAGTACTGGTGGGGACAGGTTTGTCACTGTACCACACTGGGGTACAGTACTGGTGGGGACACATCTGTCACTGTATAACACTGGGGTACAGTACTGGTGGGGACAGGTCTGTCACTGTATAACACTGGGGTACAGTACTGGTGGGGAAGATTTGTCACTATATAACACTGGGGTACAGTACTGGTGGGGACAGGTTTGTCACAGTATAACACTGGGGTACAGTACTGGTGGGGACAGATTTGTCACTGTATAACACGGGTACAGTACTGGTGGGGACAGATCTGTCACTGTATAACACTGGGGTACAGTACTGGTGGGGACAGGTTTGGCACTGTAAAACACTGGGGTACAGTACTGGTGGGGACAGGTTTGTCACTGTATAACACTGGGGTACAGTACTGGTGGGGACGGGTCTGTCACTGTATAACACTGGGGTACAGTACTGGTGGGGACAGGTTTGTCACTGTATAACATTGGGCTAGAGCACTAGTGAGGACAGGTCTGTTACTGTATCACACTGGGGTACAGTACTGGTGGGGACACATCTGTCACTGTATAACACTGGGGTACAGTACTGGTGGGGACAGGTTTGTCACAGTATAACACTGGGGTACAGTACTGGTGGGGACAGATTTGTCACTGTATAACACTGGGGTACAGTACTGGTGGGGACAGATTTGTCACTGTATAACACTGGTACAGTACTGGTGGGGACAGGTCTGTCACTGTATAACACTGGGGTACAGTACTGCTGGGGACAGGTTTGTCACTGTAAAACACTGGGGTACAGTACTGGTGGGGACAGGTTTGTCACTGTAAAACACTGGGGTACAGTACTGGTGGGGACAGGTCTGTCACTGTATAACACAGGGGTACAGTACTGGTGGAGACAGGTTTTTCACTCTAAAACACTGGGGTACAGTACTGGTGGGGACAGGTCTGTCACTGAATAACACTGGGGTACAGTACTGGTGGGGACAGGTCTGTCACTGTATAACACTGGGGTACAGTACTGGAGGGGACAGGTTTGTCACAGTATAACACTGGGGTACAGTACCGGTGGGGACAGGTCTGTCACTGTATAACATTGGGGTACAGTACTGGTGGGGACAGATCTGTCACAGTATAACACTGGGGTACAGTACTGGTGGGGACAGATTTCTCACTGTATAACACTGGGGTACAGTACTGGTGGGGACGGGTCTGTCACTGTATAACACTGGGGTACAGTACTGGTGGGGACAGATTTGTCACTGTATAACACTGAGGTACAGTACTGGTGGGGAAGAATTGTCACTATATAACACTGGGGTACAGTACTGGTGGGGACAGGTTTGTCACAGTATAACACTGGGGTACAGTACTAGTGGGGACAGATTTGTCACTGTATAACATTGGGGTACAGTACTGGTGGGGACAGGTTTTTCACTGTAAAACACTGGGGTACAGTACTGGTGGGGACAGGTTTGTCACTGTAAAACAATGGGGTACAGTACTGGTGGGGACAGGTTTGTCACTGTATAACATTGGGGTACAGTACTGGTGGGGACAAATCTGTCACTGTATAACATTGGGGTACAGTACTGGTGGGGACAGATCTGTCACTGTATAACACTGGGGTACAGTACTGGTGGGGACAGGTTTTTCACTGCAAAACACTGGGGTACAGTACTGGTGGGGACAGGTTTGTCACTGTATAACACTGGGATACAGTAATGGTGGGGACGGGTCTGTCACTGTATAATACTGGGGTACAGTACTGGTGGGGGATGGGTCTGTCAAAGTATAACACTGGGGTACAGTACTGGTGGGGACAGATTTGTCACTGTATAACACTGGGGTACAGTACTGGTGGGGACAGATCTGTCACTGTATAACACTGGGGTACAGTACTGGTGGGGACAGGTTTGGCACTGTAAAACACTGGGGTACAGTACTGGTGGGGACGGGTCTGTCACTGTATAACACTGGGGTACAGTACTGGTGGGGACAGGTTTGTCACTGTATAACATTGGGCTAGAGCACTAGTGAGGACAGGTCTGTTACTGTATCACACTGGGGTACAGTACTGGTGGGGACACATCTGTCACTGTATAACACTGGGGTACAGTACTGGTGGGGACAGGTCTGTCACTGTATAACACTGGGGTACAGTACTGGTGGGGAAGATTTGTCACTATATAACACTGGGGTACAGTACTGGTGGGGAAGATTTGTCACTATATAACACTGGGGTACAATACTGGTGGGGACAGGTTTGTCACAGTATAACACTGGGGTACAGTGCTGGTGGGGACAGATTTGTCACTGTATAACACTGGGGTACAGTACTGGTGGGGACAGATCTGTCACTGTATAACACTGGGGTACAGTACTGGTGGGGACAGGTTTGGCACTGTAAAACACTGGGGTACAGTACTGGTGGGGACAGGTTTGTCACTGTATAACACTGGGGTACAGTACTGGTGGGGACGGGTCTGTCACTGTATAACACTGGGGTACAGTACTGGTGGGGACAGGTTTGTCACTGTATCACACTGGGGTACAGTACTGGTGGGGACACATCTGTCACTGTATAACACTGGGGTACAGTACTGGTGGGGACAGGTCTGTCACTGTATAACACTGGGGTACAGTACTGGTGGGGAAGATTTGTCACTATATAACACTGGGGTACAGTACTGGTGGGGACAGGTTTGTCACAGTATAACACTGGGGTACAGTACTGGTGGGGACAGATTTGTCACTGTATAACACGGGTACAGTACTGGTGGGGACAGATCTGTCACTGTATAACACTGGGGTACAGTACTGGTGGGGACAGGTTTGTCACTGTATAACACTGGGGTACAGTACTGGTGGGGACGGGTCTGTCACTGTATAACACTGGGGTACAGTACTGGTGGGGACAGGTTTGTCACTGTATAACATTGGGCTAGAGCACTAGTGAGGACAGGTCTGTTACTGTATCACACTGGGGTACAGTACTGGTGGGGACACATCTGTCACTGTATAACACTGGGGTACAGTACTGGTGGGGACAGGTTTGTCACAGTATAACACTGGGGTACAGTACTGGTGGGGACAGATTTGTCACTGTATAACACTGGGGTACAGTACTGGTGGGGACAGATTTGTCACTGTATAACACTGGTACAGTACTGGTGGGGACAGGTCTGTCACTGTATAACACTGGGGTACAGTACTGCTGGGGACAGGTTTGTCACTGTAAAACACTGGGGTACAGTACTGGTGGGGACAGGTTTGTCACTGTAAAACACTGGGGTACAGTACTGGTGGGGACAGGTCTGTCACTGTATAACACTGGGGTACAGTACTGGTGGAGACAGGTTTTTCACTCTAAAACACTGGGGTACAGTACTGGTGGGGACAGGTCTGTCACTGAATAACACTGGGGTACAGTACTGGTGGGGACAGGTCTGTCACTGTATAACACTGGGGTACAGTACTGGAGGGGACAGGTTTGTCACAGTATAACACTGGGGTACAGTACCGGTGGGGACAGGTCTGTCACTGTATAACACTGGGGTACAGTACTGGTGGGGACAGGTCTGTCACTGTATAACACTGGGGTACAGTACTGGTGGGGACAGGTTTGTCACTGTATAACATTGGGGTACAGTACTGGTGGGGACAGGTTTGTCGCTGTATAACACTGGGGTACAGTACTGGTGGGGACAGGTCTGTCACTGTATAACATGGGGTACAGTACTGGTGGGGACAGGTCTGTCCCTGTATAACATGGGGTACAGTACTGGTGGGGACAGGTCTGTCACTGTATAACATTGGGGTACAGTACTGGTGGGGACAGATCTGTCACTGTATAACACTGGGGTACAGTACTGGTGGAGACAGGTTTTTCACTGTAAAACACTGGGGTACAGTACTGGTGGGGACAGGTCTGTCACTGTATAACACTGGGGTACAGTACTGGTGGGGACATCTCTGTCACTGTTTAACACTGAGATACAGTACTGGTGGGGACAGGTCTGTCACTGTATAACATTGGGGTACAGTACTGGTGGGGACAGGTTTTTCACTGTAAAACACTGGGGTACAGTACTGGTGGGGACAGGTTTGTCAATGTAAAACACTGGGGTACAGTACTGGTGGGGACAGGTTTGTCACTGTATAACATTGGGGTACAGTACTGGTGGGGACAAATCTGTCACTGTATAACATTGGGGTACAGTACTGGTGGGGACAGATCTGTCACTGTATAACACTGGGGTACAGTACTGGTGGGGACAGGTTTTTCACTGTAAAACACTGGGGTACAGTACTGGTGGGGACAGGTTTGTCACTGTATAACACTGGGATACAGTACTGGTGGGGACGGGTCTGTCACTGTATAATACTGGGGTACAGTACTGGTGGGGGATGGGTCTGTCACAGTATAACACTGGGGTACAGTACTGGTGGGGACAGATTTGTCACTGTATAACACTGGGGCACAGTACTGGTGGGGACAGATCTGTCACTGTATAACACTGGGGTACAGTACTGGTGGGGACAGGTTTGTCACTGTATACCACTGGGGTACAGTACTGGTGGGGACAGGTTTGGCACTGTAAAACACTGGGGTACAGTACTGGTGGGGACAGGTCTGTCACTGTATAACACTGGGGTACAGTGCTGGTGGAGACAGGTTTTTCACTGTAAAAGACTGGGGTACAGTACTGGTGGGGACGGGTCTGTCTCTGTATAATACTGGGGACAGTACTGGTGGGGACAGATTTTTCACAGTATAACACTGAGGTACAGTACTGGTGGGGACAGGTTTGTCACTGTATAACACTGGGGTATGGTACTGGTGGGGACGGGTCTGTCACTGTATAGCACTGGGGTACAGTACTGGTGGAGACAGGTTTTTCACTGTAAAACACTGGGGTATGGTACTGGTGGGGACAGGTTTGTCACTGTATAACACTGGGGACAGTACTGGCGGGGACAGGTCTGTCACTGTGTAACACTGGGGTACAGTACTGGTGGGGACAGGTTTGTCACAGTATAACACTGGGGTACAAAACTGTTGGGGACAGGTTTGTCACAGTATAACACTGGGGTACAGTACTGGTGGGGACAGGTTTGTCACAGTATAACACTGGGGTACAGTACTGGTGGGGACAGGTTTGTCACAGTATAACACTGGGGTACAGTACTGGTGGGGACAGGTTTGTCACAGTATAACACTGGGGTACAGTACTGGTGGGGACAGATTTGTCACTGTATAACACTGGGGTACAGTACTGGTGGGGACAGATTTGTCACTGTATAACACTGGGGTACAGTACTGGTGGGGACAGGTTTGGCACAGTATAACACTGGGGTACAGTACTGGTGGGGACAGATTTATGACTGTATAACATTGGGGTACAGTACTGGTGGGGACAGGTTTTTCACTGTAAAACACTGGGGTACAGTACTGGTGGGGACAGGTTTGTCACTGTAAAACACTGGGGTACAGTACTGGTGGGGACAGGTTTGTCACTGTTTAACACTGAGATACAGTACTGGTGGGGACAGGTCTGTCACTGTATAACATTGGGGTACAGTACTGGTGGGGACAGGTTTGTCGCTGTATAACACTGGGGTACAGTACTGGTGGGGACAGGTCTGTCACTGTATAACATGGGGTACAGTACTGGTGGGGACAGGTCTGTCCCTGTATAACATGGGGTACAGTACTGGTGGGGACAGGTCTGTCACTGTATAACATTGGGGTACAGTACTGGTGGGGACAGATCTGTCACTGTATAACACTGGGGTACAGTACTGGTGGAGACAGGTTTTTCACTGTAAAACACTGGGGTACAGTACTGGTGGGGACAGGTCTGTCACTGTATAACACTGGGGTACAGTACTGGTGGGGACATCTCTGTCACTGTTTAACACTGAGATACAGTACTGGTGGGGACAGGTCTGTCACTGTATAACATTGGGGTACAGTACTGGTGGGGACAGGTTTTTCACTGTAAAACACTGGGGTACAGTACTGGTGGGGACAGGTTTGTCACTGTAAAACACTGGGGTACAGTACTGGTGGGGACAGGTTTGTCACTGTATAACATTGGGGTACAGTACTGGTGGGGACAAATCTGTCACTGTATAACATTGGGGTACAGTACTGGTGGGGACAGATCTGTCACTGTATAACACTGGGGTACAGTACTGGTGGGGACAGGTTTTTCACTGTAAAACACTGGGGTACAGTACTGGTGGGGACAGGTTTGTCACTGTATAACATTGGGGTACAGTACTGGTGGGGACAGATCTGTCACTATATAACATTGGGGTATAGTACTGGTGGGGACAGATCTGTCACTGTATAACACTGGGGTACAGTACTGGTGGGGACAGGTTTTTCACTGTAAAACACTGGGGTACAGTACTGGTGGGGACAGGTTTGTCACAGTATAAAACTGGGGTACAGTACTGGTGGGGACAGATTTGTCACTGTATAACACTGAGGTACAGTACTGGTGGGGACAGGTTTTTCACTGTAAAACACTGGGGTACAGTACTGGTGGGGACAGGTTTGTCACTGTATAACATTGGGCTAGAGCACTAGTGAGGACAGGTCTGTTACTGTATCACACTGGGGTACATTACTGGTGGGGACACATCTGTCACTGTATAACACTGGGGTACAGTACTGGTGGGGACAGGTCTGTCACTGTATAACACTGGGGTACAGTACTGGTGGGGACAGGTCTGTCACTGTATAACACTGGGGTACAGTACTGGTGAGGACAGATTTGTCACTGTATAACATTGGGGTACAGTACTGGTGGGGACAGATTTCTCACTGTATAACACTGGGGTACAGTACTGGTGGGGACGGGTCTGTCACTGTATAACACTGGGGTACAGTACTGGTGGGGACAGATTTGTCACTGTATAACACTGAGGTACAGTACTGGTGGGGAGGATTTGTCACTATATAACACTGGGGTACAGTACTGGTGGGGACAGGTTTGTCACAGTATAACACTGGAGTACAGTACTGGTGGGGACGGGTCTGTCACTGTATAACACTGGGGTACAGTACTGGTGGGGACAGGTCTGTCTCTGTATAATACTGGGGACAGTACTGGTGGGGACAGATTTTTCACAGTATAACACTGAGGTACAGTACTGGTGGGGACAGGTTTGTCACTGTATAACACTGGGGTATGGTACTGGTGGGGACGGGTCTGTCACTGTATAGCACTGGGGTACAGTACTGGTGGAGACAGGTTTTTCACTGTAAAACACTGGGGTATGGTACTGGTGGGGACAGGTTTGTCACTGTATAACACTGGGGACAGTACTGGTGGGGACAGGTCTGTCACTGTGTAACACTGGGGTACAGTACTGGTGGGGACAGGTTTGTCACAGTATAACACTGGGGTACAAAACTGTTGGGGACAGGTTTGTCACAGTATAACACTGGGGTACAGTACTGGTGGGGACAGGTTTGTCACAGTATAACACTGGGGTACAGTACTGGTGGGGACAGGTTTGTCACAGTATAACACTGGGGTACAGTACTGGTGGGGACAGGTTTGTCACAGTATAACACTGGGGTACAGTACTGGTGGGGACAGATTTGTCACTGTATAACACTGGGGTACAGTACTGGTGGGGACAGATTTGTCACTGTATAACACTGGGGTACAGTACTGGTGGGGACAGGTTTGGCACAGTATAACACTGGGGTACAGTACTGGTGGGGACAGATTTATGACTGTATAACATTGGGGTACAGTACTGGTGGAGACAGGTTTTTCACTGTAAAACACTGGGGTACAGTACTGGTGGGGACAGGTTTGTCACTGTAAAACACTGGGGTACAGTACTGGTGGGGACAGGTTTGTCACTGTTTAACACTGAGATACAGTACTGGTGGGGACAGGTCTGTCACTGTATAACATTGGGGTACAGTACTGGTGGGGACAGGTTTGTCACTGTATAACACTGGGGTACAGTACTGGTGGGGACAGGTCTGTCACTGTATAACATGGGGTACAGTACTGGTGGGGACAGGTCTGTCACTGTATAACATGGGGTACAGTACTGGTGGGGACAGGTCTGTCACTGTATAACATTGGGGTACAGTACTAGTGGGGAAAGATCTGTCACAGTATAACACTGGGGTACAGTACTGGTAGAGACAGGTTTTTCACTGTAAAACACTGGGGTACAGTACTGGTGGGGAAAGGTCTGAGACTGTATAACATTGGGGTACAGTACTGGTGGGGACAGGTTTGTCGCTGTATAACACTGGGGTACAGTACTGGTGGGGACAGGTCTGTCACTGTATAACATGGGGTACAGTACTGGTGGGGACAGGTCTGTCCCTGTATAACATGGGGTACAGTACTGGTGGCGACAGGTCTGTCACTGTATAACATTGGGGTACAGTACTGGTGGGGACAGGTCTGTCACTGTATAACACTGGGGTACAGTACTGGTGGAGACAGGTTTTTCACTGTAAAACACTGGGGTACAGTACTGGTGGGGACAGGTCTGTCACTGTATAACACTGGGGTACAGTACTGGTGGGGACATCTCTGTCACTGTTTAACACTGAGATACAGTACTGGTGGGGACAGGTCTGTCACCGTATAACATTGGGGTACAGTACTGGTGGGGACAGGTTTGTCACTGTATAACACTGGGGTACAGTACTGGTGGGGACAGGTCTGTCACTGTATAACATGGGGTACAGTACTGGTGGGGACAGGTCTGTCACTGTATAACATGGGGTACAGTACTGGTGGGGACAGGTCTGTCACTGTATAACATTGGGGTACAGTACTGGTGGGGACAGATCTGTCACAGTATAACACTGGGGTACAGTACTGGTAGAGACAGGTTTTTCACTGTAAAACACTGGGGTACAGTACTGGTGGGGACAGGTTTGTCACAGTATAACACTGGGGTACAGTACTGGTGGGGACAGATTTGTGACTGTATAACATTGGGGTACAGTACTGGTGGGGACAGGTTTTTCACTGTAAAACACTGGGGTACAGTACTGGTGGGGACAGGTTTGTCACTGTATAACATTGGGCTAGAGCACTAGTGAGGACAGGTCTGTTACTGTATCACACTGGGGTACAGTACTGGTGGGGACACATCTGTCACTGTATAACACTGGGGTACAGTACTGGTGGGGACAGGTCTGTCACTGTATAACGCTGGGGTACAGTACTGGTGGGGACAGGTCTGTCACTGTATAACACTGGGGTACAGTACTGGTGGGGACGGGTCTGTCACTGTATAACACTGGGGTACAGTACTGGTGGGGACAAATTTGTCACTGTATAACACTGAGGTACAGTACTGGTGGGGAAGATTTGTCACTATATAACACTGGGGTACAGTACTGGTGGGGACAGGTTTGTCACAGTATAACACTGGGGTACAGTACTAGTGGGGACAGATTTGTCACTGTATAACATTGGGGTACAGTACTGGTGGGGACAGGTTTTTCACTGTAAAACACTGGGGTACAGTACTGGTGGGGACAGATTTGTCACTGTATAACACAGGGATACAGTACTGGTGGGGACGGGTCTGTCACTGTATAATACTGGGGTACAGTACTGGTGGGGGATGGGTCTGTCACTGTATAACACTGGGGTACAGTACTGGTGGGGACAGATTTGTCATTGTATAACACTGGGGTACAGTACTGGTGGGGCAGGTTTGTCACTGTATAACGCTGGGGTACAGTACTGGTGGGGACAGGTTTGTCACTGTATAACGCTGGGGTACAGTACTGGTGGGGACAGGTTTCGTAAGGTAAAACACTGGGGTACAGTACTGGCGGGGACAGGTTTGTCACTGTATAACACTGGGGTACAGTACTGGTGGGGACAAGTTTGTCACTGTATAACACTGGTACAGTACTGGTGGGGACAGGTCTGTCACTGTATAACACTGGGGTACAGTACTGCTGGGGACAGGTCTGTCACTGTAAAACACTGGGGTACAGTACTGGTGGGGACAGGTCTGTCACTGTATAACACTGGGGTACAGTACTGGTGGAGACAGGTTTTTCACTGTAAAACACTGGGGTACAGTACTGGTGGGGACAGGTCTGTCACTGTATAACACTGGGGTACAGTACTGGTGGGGACAGGTTTGTCACAGTACAACCCTGGGGTACAGTACCGGTGGGGAGAGGTCTGTCACTGTATAACATTGGGGTACAGTACTGGTGGGGACAGGTCTGTCACTGTATAACACTGGGGTACAGTACTGGTGGGGACAGGTTTGTCACTGTATAACATTGGGGTACAGTACTGGTGGGGACAGGTTTGTCGCTGTATAACACTGGGGTACAGTACTGGTGGGGACAGGTCTGTCCCTGTATAACATGGGGTACAGTACTGGTGGGGACAGGTCTGTCACTGTATAACATTGGGGTACAGTACTGGTGGGGACAGATCTGTCACTGTATAACACTGGGGTACAGTACTGGTGGAGACAGGTTTTTCCCTGTAAAACACTGGGGTACAGTACTGGTGGGGACAGGTCTGTCACTGTATAACACTGGGGTACAGTACTGGTGGGGACATCTCTGTCACTGTTTAACACTGAGATACAGTACTGGTGGGGACAGGTCTGTCACTGTATAACATTGGGGTACAGTACTGGTGGGGACAGGTTTGTCACTGTATAACACTGGGGTACAGTACTGGTGGGGACAGGTCTGTCACTGTATAACATGGGGTACAGTACTGGTGGGGACAGGTCTGTCACTGTATAACATGGGGTACAGTACTGGTGGGGAAGGTCTGTCACTGTATAACATTGGGGTACAGTACTAGTGGGGAAAGATCTGTCACAGTATAACACTGGGGTACAGTACTGGTAGAGACAGGTTTTTCACTGTAAAACACTGGGGTACAGTACTGGTGGGGACAGGTCTGTCACTGTATAACATTGGGGTACAGTACTGGTGGGGACAGGTTTGTCGCTGTATAACACTGGGGTACAGTACTGGTGGGGACAGGTCTGTCACTGTATAACATGGGGTACAGTACTGGTGGGGACAGGTCTGTCCCTGTATAACATGGGGTACAGTACTGGTGGGGACAGGTCTGTCACTGTATAACATTGGGGAACAGTACTGGTGGGGACAGGTCTGTCACTGTATAACACTGGGGTACAGTACTGGTGGAGACAGGTTTTTCACTGTAAAACACTAGGGTACAGTACTGGTGGGGACAGGTCTGTCACTGTATAACACTGGGGTACAGTACTGGAGGGGACATCTCTGTCACTGTTTAACACTGAGATACAGTACTGGTGGGGACAGGTCTGTCACCGTATAACATTGGGGTACAGTACTGGTGGGGACAGGTTTGTCACTGTATAACACTGGGGTACAGTACTGGTGGGGACAGGTCTGTCACTGTATAACATGGGGTACAGTACTGGTGGGGACAGGTCTGTCACTGTATAACATGGGGTACAGTACTGGTGGGGACAGGTCTGTCACTGTATAACATTGGGGTACAGTACTGGTGGGCACAGATCTGTCACAGTATAACACTGGGGTACAGTACTGGTAGAGACAGGTTTTTCACTGTAAAACACTGGGGTACAGTACTGGTGGGGACAGGTTTGTCACAGTATAACACTGGGGTACAGTACTGGTGGGGACAGGTTTGTCACTGTATAACATTGGGCTAGAGCACTAGTGAGGACAGGTCTGTTACTGTATCACACTGGGGTACAGTACTGGTGGGGACAGGTTTGTCACTGTATAACACTGGGGTACAGTACTGGTGGGGACAGGTCTGTCACTGTATAACACTGGGGTACAGTACTGGTGGGGACAGGTCTGTCACTGTATAACACTGGGGTACAGTACTGGTGAGGACAGATTTGTCACTGTATAACACTGGGGTACAGTACTGGTGGGGACAGATTTCTCACTGTATAACACTGGGGTACAGTACTGGTGGGGACGGGTCTGTCACTGTATAACACTGGGGTACAGTACTGGTGGGGACAGATTTGTCACTGTATAACACTGAGGTACAGTACGGGTGGGGAAGATTTGTCACTATATAACACTGGGGTACAGTACTGGTGGGGACAGGTTTGTCACAGTATAACACTGGGGTACAGTACTAGTGGGGACAGATTTGTCACTGTATAACATTGGGGTACAGTACTGGTGGGGACAGGTTTTTCACTGTAAAACACTGGGGTACAGTACTGGTGGGGACAGATTTGTCACTGTATAACACAGGGATACAGTACTGGAGGGGACGGGTCTGTCACTGTATAATACTGGGGTACAGTACTGGTGGGGGATGGGTCTGTCACTGTATAACATTGGGGTACAGTACTGGTGGGGACAGATTTGTCATTGTATAACACTGGGGTACAGTACTGGTGGGGCAGGTTTGTCACTGTATAACGCTGGGGTACAGTACTGGTGGGGACAGGTTTGTCACTGTATAACGCTGGGGTACAGTACTGGTGGGGACAGGTTTCGTAAGGTAAAACACTGGGGTACAATACTGGCGGGGACAGGTCTGTCACTGTATAACACTGGGGTACAGTACTGGTGGGGACAGGTTTGTCACTGTATAACACTGGTACAGTACTGGTGGGGACAGGTCTGTCACTGTATAACACTGGGGTACAGTACTGCTGGGGACAGGTTTGTCACTGTAAAACACTGGGGTACAGTACTGGTGGAGACAGGTTTTTCACTGTAAAACACTGGGGTACAGTACTGGTGGGGACAGGTCTGTCACTGTATAACACTGGGGTACAGTACTGGTGGGGACAGGTTTGTCACAGTATAACCCTGGGATACAGTACCGGTGGGGACGGGTCTGTCACTGTATAACACTGGGGTACAGTACTGGTGGGGACAGGTCTGTCTCTGTATAATACTGGGGACAGTACTGGTGGGGACAGATTTTTCACAGTATAACACTGAGGTACAGTACTGGTGGGGACAGGTTTGTCACTGTATAACACTGGGGTATGGTACTGGTGGGGACGGGTCTGTCACTGTATAGCACTGGGGTACAGTACTGGTGGAGACAGGTTTTTCACTGTAAAACACTGGGGTATGGTACTGGTGGGGACAGGTTTGTCACTGTATAACACTGGGGACAGTACTGGTGGGGACAGGTCTGTCACTGTGTAACACTGGGGTACAGTACTGGTGGGGACAGGTTTGTCACAGTATAACACTGGGGTACAAAACTGTTGGGGACAGGTTTGTCACAGTATAACACTGGGGTACAGTACTGGTGGGGACAGGTTTGTCACAGTATAACACTGGGGTACAGTACTGGTGGGGACAGGTTTGTCACAGTATAACACTGGGGTACAGTACTGGTGGGGACAGGTTTGTCACAGTATAACACTGGGGTACAGTACTGGTGGGGACAGATTTGTCACTGTATAACACTGGGGTACAGTACTGGTGGGGACAGATTTGTCACTGTATAACACTGGGGTACAGTACTGGTGGGGACAGGTTTGGCACAGTATAACACTGGGGTACAGTACTGGTGGGGACAGATTTATGACTGTATAACATTGGGGTACAGTACTGGTGGAGACAGGTTTTTCACTGTAAAACACTGGGGTACAGTACTGGTGGGGACAGGTTTGTCACTGTAAAACACTGGGGTACAGTACTGGTGGGGACAGGTTTGTCACTGTTTAACACTGAGATACAGTACTGGTGGGGACAGGTCTGTCACTGTATAACATTGGGGTACAGTACTGGTGGGGACAGGTTTGTCACTGTATAACACTGGGGTACAGTACTGGTGGGGACAGGTCTGTCACTGTATAACATGGGGTACAGTACTGGTGGGGACAGGTCTGTCACTGTATAACATGGGGTACAGTACTGGTGGGGACAGGTCTGTCACTGTATAACATTGGGGTACAGTACTAGTGGGGAAAGATCTGTCACAGTATAACACTGGGGTACAGTACTGGTAGAGACAGGTTTTTCACTGTAAAACACTGGGGTACAGTACTGGTGGGGAAAGGTCTGAGACTGTATAACATTGGGGTACAGTACTGGTGGGGACAGGTTTGTCGCTGTATAACACTGGGGTACAGTACTGGTGGGGACAGGTCTGTCACTGTATAACATGGGGTACAGTACTGGTGGGGACAGGTCTGTCCCTGTATAACATGGGGTACAGTACTGGTGGCGACAGGTCTGTCACTGTATAACATTGGGGTACAGTACTGGTGGGGACAGGTCTGTCACTGTATAACACTGGGGTACAGTACTGGTGGAGACAGGTTTTTCACTGTAAAACACTGGGGTACAGTACTGGTGGGGACAGGTCTGTCACTGTATAACACTGGGGTACAGTACTGGTGGGGACATCTCTGTCACTGTTTAACACTGAGATACAGTACTGGTGGGGACAGGTCTGTCACCGTATAACATTGGGGTACAGTACTGGTGGGGACAGGTTTGTCACTGTATAACACTGGGGTACAGTACTGGTGGGGACAGGTCTGTCACTGTATAACATGGGGTACAGTACTGGTGGGGACAGGTCTGTCACTGTATAACATGGGGTACAGTACTGGTGGGGACAGGTCTGTCACTGTATAACATTGGGGTACAGTACTGGTGGGGACAGATCTGTCACAGTATAACACTGGGGTACAGTACTGGTAGAGACAGGTTTTTCACTGTAAAACACTGGGGTACAGTACTGGTGGGGACAGGTTTGTCACAGTATAACACTGGGGTACAGTACTGGTGGGGACAGATTTGTGACTGTATAACATTGGGGTACAGTACTGGTGGGGACAGGTTTTTCACTGTAAAACACTGGGGTACAGTACTGGTGGGGACAGGTTTGTCACTGTATAACATTGGGCTAGAGCACTAGTGAGGACAGGTCTGTTACTGTATCACACTGGGGTACAGTACTGGTGGGGACACATCTGTCACTGTATAACACTGGGGTACAGTACTGGTGGGGACAGGTCTGTCACTGTATAACGCTGGGGTACAGTACTGGTGGGGACAGGTCTGTCACTGTATAACACTGGGGTACAGTACTGGTGAGGACAGATTTGTCACTGTATAACACTGGGGTACAGTACTGGTGGGGACAGATTTCTCACTGTATAACACTGGGGTACAGTACTGGTGGGGACGGGTCTGTCACTGTATAACACTGGGGTACAGTACTGGTGGGGACAGATTTGTCACTGTATAACACTGAGGTACAGTACTGGTGGGGAAGATTTGTCACTATATAACACTGGGGTACAGTACTGGTGGGGACAGGTTTGTCACAGTATAACACTGGGGTACAGTACTAGTGGGGACAGATTTGTCACTGTATAACATTGGGGTACAGTACTGGTGGGGACAGGTTTTTCACTGTAAAACACTGGGGTACAGTACTGGTGGGGACAGATTTGTCACTGTATAACACAGGGATACAGTACTGGTGGGGACGGGTCTGTCACTGTATAATACTGGGGTACAGTACTGGTGGGGGATGGGTCTGTCACTGTATAACACTGGGGTACAGTACTGGTGGGGACAGATTTGTCATTGTATAACACTGGGGTACAGTACTGGTGGGGCAGGTTTGTCACTGTATAACGCTGGGGTACAGTACTGGTGGGGACAGGTTTGTCACTGTATAACGCTGGGGTACAGTACTGGTGGGGACAGGTTTCGTAAGGTAAAACACTGGGGTACAGTACTGGCGGGGACAGGTTTGTCACTGTATAACACTGGGGTACAGTACTGGTGGGGACAAGTTTGTCACTGTATAACACTGGTACAGTACTGGTGGGGACAGGTCTGTCACTGTATAACACTGGGGTACAGTACTGCTGGGGACAGGTCTGTCACTGTAAAACACTGGGGTACAGTACTGGTGGGGACAGGTCTGTCACTGTATAACACTGGGGTACAGTACTGGTGGAGACAGGTTTTTCACTGTAAAACACTGGGGTACAGTACTGGTGGGGACAGGTCTGTCACTGTATAACACTGGGGTACAGTACTGGTGGGGACAGGTTTGTCACAGTACAAACCTGGGGTACAGTACCGGTGGGGAGAGGTCTGTCACTGTATAACACTGGGGTACAGTACTGGTGGGGACAGGTCTGTCACTGTATAACACTGGGGTACAGTACTGGTGGGGACAGGTTTGTCACTGTATAACATTGGGGTACAGTACTGGTGGGGACAGGTTTGTCGCTGTATAACACTGGGGTACAGTACTGGTGGGGACAGGTCTGTCCCTGTATAACATGGGGTACAGTACTGGTGGGGACAGGTCTGTCACTGTATAACCTTGGGGTACAGTACTGGTGGGGACAGATCTGTCACTGTATAACACTGGGGTACAGTACTGGTGGGGACAGGTTTTTCCCTGTAAAACACTGGGGTACAGTACTGGTGGGGACAGGTCTGTCACTGTATAACACTGGGGTACAGTACTGGTGGGGACATCTCTGTCACTGTTTAACACTGAGATACAGTACTGGTGGGGACAGGTCTGTCACTGTATAACATTGGGGTACAGTACTGGTGGGGACAGGTTTGTCACTGTATAACACTGGGGTACAGTACTGGTGGGGACAGGTCTGTCACTGTATAACATGGGGTACAGTACTGGGGGGGACAGGTCTGTCACTGTATAACATGCGGTACAGTACTGGTGGGGACAGGTCTGTCACTGTATAACATTGGGGTACAGTACTAGTGGGGAAAGATCTGTCACAGTATAACACTGGGGTACAGTACTGGTAGAGACAGGTTTTTCACTGTAAAACACTGGGGTACAGTACTGGTGGGGACAGGTCTGTCACTGTATAACATTGGGGTACAGTACTGGTGGGGACAGGTTTGTCGCTGTATAACACTGGGGTACAGTACTGGTGGGGACAGGTCTGTCACTGTATAACATGGGGTACAGTACTGGTGGGGACAGGTCTGTCCCTGTATAACATGGGGTACAGTACTGGTGGGGACAGGTCTGTCACTGTATAACATTGGGGAACAGTACTGGTGGGGACAGGTCTGTCACTCTATAACACTGGGGTACAGTACTGGTGGAGACAGGTTTTTCACTGTAAAACACTGGGGTACAGTACTGGTGGGGACAGGTCTGTCACTGTATAACACTGGGGTACAGTACTGGTGGGGACATCTCTGTCACTGTTTAACACTGAGATACAGTGCTGGTGGGGACAGGTCTGTCACCGTATAACATTGGGGTACAGTACTGGTGGGGACAGGTTTGTCACTGTATAACACTGGGGTACAGTACTGGTGGGGACAGGTCTGTCACTGTATAACATGGGGTACAGTACTGGTGGGGACAGGTCTGTCACTGTATAACATGGGGTACAGTAATGGTGGGGACAGGTCTGTCACTGTATAACATTGGGGTACAGTACTGGTGGGCACAGATCTGTCACAGTATAACACTGGGGTACAGTACTGGTAGAGACAGGTTTTTCACTGTAAAACACTGGGGTACAGTACTGGTGGGGACAGTTTTGTCACAGTATAACACTGGGGTACAGTACTGGTGGGGACAGGTTTGTCACTGTATAACATTGGGCTAGAGCACTAGTGAGGACAGGTCTGTTACTGTATCACACTGGGGTACAGTACTGGTGGGGACAGGTTTGTCACTGTATAACACTGGGGTACAGTACTGGTGGGGACAGGTCTGTCACTGTATAACACTGGGGTACAGTACTGGTGGGGACAGGTCTGTCACTGTATAACACTGGGGTACAGTACTGGTGAGGACAGATTTGTCACTGTATAACACTGGGGTACAGTACTGGTGGGGACAGATTTCTCACTGTATAACACTGGGGTACAGTACTGGTGGGGACGGGTCTGTCACTGTATAACACTGGGGTACAGTACTGGTGGGGACAGATTTGTCACTGTATAACACTGAGGTACAGTACTGGTGGGGAAGATTTGTCACTATATAACACTGGGGTACAGTACTGGTGGGGACAGGTTTGTCACAGTATAACACTGGGGTACAGTACTAGTGGGGACAGATTTGTCACTGTATAACATTGGGGTACAGTACTGGTGGGGACAGGTTTTTCACTGTAAAACACTGGGGTACAGTACTGGTGGGGACAGATTTGTCACTGTATAACACAGGGATACAGTACTGGAGGGGACGGGTCTGTCACTGTATAATACTGGGGTACAGTACTGGTGGGGGATGGGTCTGTCACTGTATAACACTGGGGTACAGGACTGGTGGGGACAGATTTGTCATTGTATAACACTGGGGTACAGTACTGGTGGGGCAGGTTTGTCACTGTATAACGCTGGGGTACAGTACTGGTGGGGACAGGTTTGTCACTGTATAACGCTGGGGTACAGTACTGGTGGGGACAGGTTTCGTAAGGTAAAACACTGGGGTACAATACTGGCGGGGACAGGTCTGTCACTGTATAACACTGGGGTACAGTACTGGTGGGGACAGGTTTGTCACTGTATAACACTGGTACAGTACTGGTGGGGACAGGTCTGTCACTGTATAACACTGGGGTACAGTACTGCTGGGGACAGGTTTGTCACTGTAAAACACTGGGGTACAGTACTGGTGGGGACAGGTCTGTCACTGTATAACACTGGGGTACAGTACTGGTGGAGACAGGTTTTTCACTGTAAAACACTGGGGTACAGTACTGGTGGGGACAGGTCTGTCACTGTATAACACTGGGGTACAGTACTGGTGGGGACAGGTTTGTCACAGTATAACCCTGGGATACAGTACTGGTGGGGACAGGTCTGTCACTGTATAACACTGGGGTACAGTACTGGTGGGGACAGGTCTGTCACTGTATAACACTGGGGTACAGTACTGGTGGGGACAGGTTTGTCACTGTATAACATTGGGGTACAGTACTGGTGGGGACAGGTTTGTCGCTGTATAACACTGGGGTACAGTACTGGTGGGGACAGGTCTGTCACTGTATAACGCTGGGGTACAGTACTGGTGGGGACAGGTCTGTCCCTGTATAACATGGGGTACAGTACTGGTGGGGACAGGTCTGTCACTGTATAACATTGGGGTACAGTACTGGTGGGGACAGATCTGTCACTGTATAGCACTGGGGTACAGTACTGGTGGAGACAGGTTTTTCACTGTAAAACACTGGGGTACAGTACTGGTGGGGACAGGTCTGTCACTGTATAACACTGGGGTACAGTACTGGTGGGGACATCTTTGTCACTGTATAACACTGGGGTATAGTACTGGTGGGGACAGGTCTGTCACTGTATAACATGGGGTACAGTACTGGTGGGGACAGGTCTGTCACTGTATAACATGGGGTACAGTACTGGTGGGGACAGGTCTGTCACTGTATAACATTGGGGTACAGTACTAGTGGGGAAAGATCTGTCACAGTATAACACTGGGGTACAGTACTGGTAGAGACAGGTTTTTCACTGTAAAACACTGGGGTACAGTACTGGTGGGGACAGGTCTGTCACTGTATAACATTGGGGTACAGTACTGGTGGGGACAGGTTTGTCGCTATATAACACTGGGGTACAGTACTGGTGGGGACAGGTCTGTCACTGTATAACATGGGGTACAGTACTGGTGGGGACAGGTCTGTCCCTGTATAACATGGGGTACAGTACTGGTGGGGACAGGTCTGTCACTGTATAACATTGGGGTACAGTACTGGTGGGGACAGGTCTGTCACTGTATAACACTGGGGTACAGTACTGGTGGAGACAGGTTTTTCACTGTAAAACACTGGGGTACAGTACTGGTGGGGACAGGTCTGTCACTGTATAACACTGGGGTACAGTACTGGTGGGGACATCTCTGTCACTCTTTAACACTGAGATACAGTACTGGTGGGGACAGGTCTGTCACTGTATAACATGGGGTACAGTACTGGTGGGGACAGGTCTGTCACTGTATAACATTGGGGTACAGTACTGGTGGGGACAGATCTGTCACAGTATAACACTGGGGTACAGTACTGGTAGAGACAGG